>NC_086320.1:184459337-185059337 GCF_036172605.1 Pelobates fuscus | reverse complement strand
CTATTGAAGTCTATGGCGGTTCGCCCGGTTCGCCCGTTCGCGAACATTTGCGTAAATTCGCGTTCACCGTTCAGAACAGAACATTTTATGTTCGCGACATCTTTAGCAAAGTCTGCTGTTCAATTTTTTTTTCTTGTGAACAGAAACATTAAGCAATATTTAACACACATAGGGGCTTGAGGGAGAAAGAGACACACAGAAGGGCTGAGGTTAAAAAAAGAGACACACAGAGTGGTGGGGGAGACACAAAGAGAGGCTTTTGGGGGAGAAAGAGAAACACAAAGCAAAGGGCCTGGGTAAGTGGAACACTAGACACACAGAGGGGCTGGGGAGGGGGAGGATGAGACACAGAGAGGAACTGTGGGAAGAGAGACACAAATATGTAGGAGTGAAAGAAATAGTCACACAGAGTGGCTGGAGAAGGGGTAAGGGAGACAATGTGGCTGGGACAAATAGACACACTTGGGAGAGAAAGATACACAAAGGGGCTGGGAGGAAATAAGAGACGCAAAGGGGGTTGTATGAGACACACATGAAGGGTGTAAGACACAAAAAGGGGAAAATATCGGATAAGAAACATTAGCGTTGGTAAGAAAATAGAAAAAGGGGAAAAGAAACACAAAAGCAGACCATAAATTCCAAAGGAAGATAAGTGAAAACGTTTTTTTTTTTTTTTTTATAAGGGGAATGCATCTTTGCCTGTGTCTCCTGCTCTCCCTGTAACTTAGTTCTTCAGATATGTTATTATATCTTTTCATGTGATCACACTGATGAAATTACACTTTGCTGCAATGTAAAGTAGTAAGTGTACAGCCTGTATAATAGTGTGAATTTGCTGTCCCCTCAAAATAACTCAGCACACAGCATTTAATGTCTAAACCGTTGACAACAAAAGTGAAATTTTCCCGTGCGTGTGGCAAATGGTGGTCACACCAGATACTGACTGGTTTTCATACCCCCCCCCCCTCCAATACAGTTAAACTGCGCATTTTAGAGTGGCCTTTTATTGTGGCCAGCCTAAGGCACACCTGTGCAATAATCATGCCTTTTGTAAAAGAGGCCTATTGTGTACATAGAAAAAGTCTTAGATCTTTGAGTTCAGCTCATGAAAAATGGGGGCAAAAACAAAAGTGTTGTGTGTAACGGATCACCTGGCACCCCGACTGGGTACCTCTGTTAAAGGATGCTCCTAGCGTTTCCTGAGGACTCCAAGCGCTGCAGAAGACACCACAACCACCGAATCAGAGAAGCATGTGAGTACTCTCAAGCATATGAATGCTGTAGACAGTTGAATAGGAAACCATACGAATAGGGTTACACTCCTAGCAGTCAAACTGGAACAGCATACAATAAATCCTCCCCCAATAATGAGGCGACACTTCACTTTGAGGGTTAAGCAGGAACTCTCGACTGGCACATCCAGCCTGGATTTTATTTCCATCTTACACATTTAAGCCTGCCCACAGGGAAGGTGTAAAATATCCAATAGCATAGATGTTACCTCCCACACATCCCCACCCCTTAGTGTGACACATAATCCCATTATTCATACAGTTTAAAATATACTTTTAACACCATATTTATAACTTCAAAACCATACATCACATTCACACAAAATTACATATCCACAATCAATCCATTCAGGGGAACAACATATTAAAAAATGGCATGGATCAGACCAGGGGTTCAAAAGTTAGTAAAGTATATTTTGTTCCCCTTGGCTGGCATTATTTTAATCAAACAGTAAAACAGCACACAGTAAAAGTAAAAACATCCCCACAATGCACACTGGCTTCCTCCCTTCTGCCCTGGAGATAATTGGAGAAGTAATCCAATTACCTCCCAGCACAGAGACAGACTCCATTGAGCACATGGGGACACAAAGACAGTAAAACACTTTAAAATACATAAATTCACCTTTTACACATAACACACAGACATTTCACCTATCCCCAGATAGCTGGGATCTGCGTGCACAAAACTACCGAATAGCGCGCAGATCCTACTCACACAGTTCACTTGCCATGGAGCCGAAGTCTTTAACTACACGAATGGGCTCCATGGCATAGCTATCTGGGTTAACACATTAACATAAAGTCTGGTCCATAGTCCAAAGGCAAGAGGCGGGCAAGCAGCCCCCTCTAAGGACACGTGGCGAGGTCGGTTTCGCCACACTTCTCCCCTTTACCCCCCAGACTAACAGGGTATCTGACCTCCTGCCGGTCAGTGCCCTGGTTAGTCCAGCAACCCACCCACGAAGCACAAACAGCAGTACCTCCCACCCACAATAAATGTTTACTCCACCTGGATAAAGTAGCAGCTCGTCCAGGTCCAGGTTCCTCACCACGGCTGTGCGGGGAGCTGGTAGACTGCCTTGGTGGGTTGCTGAGTGGGCAGAGACCAGCGGCACTCTGCCCTGGTGCCAGCGCTACCACTGAAGTAGATTGATTGGAGCCTGGTTGTGGGAGGGGGAGACCGACCGTCTCCCCTCTGGGTACACAGCTCTGTGGCTGGGGGACAGGACCGACCGTCCCTACCCCTTGTGCTGTAAGTGCAGAGACTACGGTCCCATCTGCACAGTTGTGGGGCTTAACATCTCCCCTTGGTGGGTTAGGCTGCCACTGGAGAAAGGGTGTAACAAGCTCCTCTCTCTGGACGGTAAACTGCCGCTGGGGAGAGGGGTTAGCAGGCTCCTCTCCCTGCCACTCTCTCTGCTGGTGGAAAGGGGGACCAGCTGTCTCCCCTTTCATTCCCTTGTCCTGCTGCTGGGATGCGAGACTGACGGTCTCTGTTCCCTGCAGGACACTCAGTCGCTGGGGAGAAAGGACGGCACCTTCAGCTCCCTGGGACTCACACTGCCGCTGGGGAGGAAGGACGGCACCTTCTGCTCCCTGGGTTACACACTGCCGCTGGGGAGGAAGGACGACACCTTCAGCTCCCTGGGACACACACTGCCGCAGGGGAGGAAGGACGGCACCTTCTGCTCCCTGGGGTACACACTGCCGCTGGGGATGAAGGACGGCACCTTCTGCTCCCTGGGTTACACACTGCCGCTGGGGAGGAAGGACGATACCTTCTGCTCCCTGGGACACACACTGCCGCTGGGGAGGACGGACGACACCATCAGCTCCCTGGAGTACACACTGCCGCTGGGGAGGAAGGACCCTGCTCTCCTCTCCCTGGACTTCCCACTGCCTTCCTGGCATATCACTCTGCTGCTGGGGGGCAGGAACAACTACCTCTGCCCCCTGTAACTCAGCCTGCTGCTGGGGAGGGAGGACGCTGCTCTCCTCTCCCTGCACTTCACACTGCCTTCCTGGCATATCACTTTGCTGCTGGGGGTCCTCACAGGACCAGTCTAGGAGATCTGCTACCTCGGGTACCGCTGGTTGCTGTTGGGAAGGCGGACCGGTTGTCTCTTCCCGGGCCTCATTGATGAGTCGCAGGTAATCCCACTCCAGGTTCCATTCCTTGGCGACCAAATACTGTAGGTCTGCCTCGAGGTCAATAGCGCTAGGGAGACCCAGCATGTCCTCTCGGTCGTAACACAGGTCCCAAAAACGAGAGTCGGTCACTTTCCCAAAGTCCTCATCGTCAATATTATCCCAAAATCGGCCAAGGTCAGTGTAATCTCCGCCTTCTGGGAATTCATACTCTGCCATCTCGGGGACACACTGAGCTGCGTACCATTGTATTGCCTGGTATGCGTCGTCTAGCGCCAGTTCTGCATATACTAGAATCTCGAGTCTAGTCACCCACGCTTCTTCGGTCTGTTTTCTCAGGAGGGGCATCCGTTCTGCCATTCGAGCCAGGATTCGCTGCCTTCTGCTGCGGCGCTGATCCCCTCGTGAATACTGTACTTCTTCTAGGGCTTCGTCCCACAATCTGGCTCTGGCCATCTCTCTGTACCTCAACATGTCCTCCTCTGAGACTGCTCCAGACCACAGGGATACGTAACTGTACAATCTATCTTGAAACTTCTCCTCCATTTTCTGAGTTCCTTTGTAGATAGGGTCGCTGTACGGGTACTAGCGTTGCCCTCAATTTGTAATCCAAACGAACTGTGTCTCCGAGCTGCTTTACCTCACACTAGGACGCCATCCCACCACTTGCCACCAATGTAACGGATCACCTGGCACCCCGACTGGGTACCTCCGTTAAAGGATGCTCCTAGCGTTTCCTGAGGACTCCAAGCGCTGCAGAAGACACCACAACCACCGAATCAGAGAAGCATGTGAGTACTCTCAAGCATATGAATGCTGTAGACAGTTGAATAGGAAACCAAACGAATAGGGTTACACTCCTAGCAGTCAAACTGGAACAGCATACAATAAATCCTCCCCCAATAATGAGACGACACTTCACTTTGAGGGTTAAGCAGGAACTCTCGACTGGCACATCCAGCCTGGCTTTTATTTCCATCTTACATTTCCACATTTAAGCCTGCCCACAGGGAATGTGTAAAATATCCAATAGCATAGATGTTACCTCCCACACATCCCCTCCCCTTAGTGTGACACATAATCCCATTATTCATACAGTTTAAAATATACTTTTTACACCATATTTATAACTTCAAAACCATACATCACATTCACACAAAATTACATATCCACAATCAATCCATTCAGGGGAACAACATATTAAAAAATGGCATGGATCAGACCAGGGGTTCAAAAGTTAGTAAAGTATATTTTGTTCCCCCTGGCTGGCAGTATTTTAATCAAACAGTAAAACAGCACACAGTAAAAGTAAAAACATCCCCACAATGCACCCTGGCTTCCTCCCTTCTGCCCTGGAGATAATTGGAGAAGTAATCCAATTACCTCCCAGCACAGAGACAGACTCCATTGAGCACATGGGGACACAAAGACAGTAAAACACTTTAAAATACATAAATTCACCTTTTACACATAACACACAGACATTTCACCTATCCCCAGATAGCTGGGATCTGCGTGCACAAAACTACCGAATAGCGCGCAGATCCTACTCACACAGTTCACTTGCCATGGAGCCGAAGTCTTTAACTACACAAATGGGCTCCATGGCATAGCTATCTGGGTTAACACATTCACATAAAGTCTGGTCCATAGTCCAAAGGCAAGAGGCGGGCAAGCAGCCCCCTCTAAGGACACGTGGCGAGGTCGGTTTCGCCACATTGTGTTTATAATTTTGTTCAGTGTAACTTATACATAATGAGCACTTATTGGCCCAGTCGTATTGCTGGTTGCACACTCCAGCACAACATATTCAAAGTGAAGAGCACACACAAAGGACTTCAAAATATACAAGGTAACCTAATTTTTAACAGCTGTTAGACAGCATATATTCACCATTTTAGTCCCTTGAATGTTGCTTAATATGTCAAGGTAGTTGGACTGAAACATTGATTATATGCAACTGCACGTCTGCTTAAAATAAAGCCACTTTATTCATTATAAATTCCTTTGAGTGCTTTATTTCACGTTTCAGTAATAGTTTTCAATTTTAATTTATCTTTTTCACCTTGTCTTGCTGATTGTTTTATAAGGTTCAAGGATGCAGGATATGACACCAATTTAGTGTATGAAATAATAAAAGTACAGTATAATCTTTATAATTACAAGTTAGTAAGGATAATGCAGTATAATGTTTCTAATTACAAGAATAAAGTAATACATCACTGATTAATTTATTGTAAAACTACATCCAGGCCCACCATGGCTGCAAAGCAACATTTTTCAGCTTTGCCAGGAATATCAGATTGTACGGGAAGGTTCCTACACAGTGCGTTCTCTCGTACATGAGACTTCCTGATTATTCTGACACTCCTGGCAAGGGAAATATTCCTTTAGAATGGAGTGAATTTTGCTAAAGCATAATCTGTATATTTGACATAATATACTATGTTATATTCATTATTTGGCTATTTGATCCCTTGTGGACCTTATGTTTGGCAATCGCTTTAATGTTTGTCAGGGATGGCATGTTTCTTGTTTTTAAGGACTTAAGGATAATAATTTCCCAGGGATTCCCCTTTTATAAGTTTGTCAGGAACAACACTATACGTTGTTTGCTGCAATAAAATATATTGTCTTAAGCACTTATTCTCCATGTAATAGTGATGCTGGGTTTTGCAAGTGCTTTAATTGCTAATGGACTGTCTGTTCAGCCCCCAGACTATTCTACCAGGTTTAATCTTTAATGCAATATTTCAGTTGTTACCAAAACAATAAGGGAAATTCCTGAATATGAAGTCGCACTTCTTCTGGCATGTTTTGATGTTCAAAGGTATTCTTCTGGGTGTCCTATTATCTGGACTTTCCAGCCAACATACGGCTATAACCTGTGAAAATCGTCCTGTATAATATAATATTGTAGCTTGTTTATAAGAAATATTTGGCTAATATTTTTCACATAGTCTCTGAAGCTAGACCTGTATAAGTGATGTCCATTTTAGACATCTGATTGATGTAATTTGTGTGAGTTATGTTATTGGACTGTGTTAATATCCGTAAAGAAAAAACAAGAATCTTAAAATCACCATAGGCTCTGCCGTAAGTTCTTTATCAATATCTGAAGATAAGGTCAGAGTAAGTATGTGGTAGTTTTGTTCTCATATGGACAATTTAATATCTTGAGCAATTCTCTTTATTTATGTGTCTGTTGCCAGACACATATATCCTGTGCCACTGGTTACCAACTTTCATTGGTGTCCTGCTTATTTTATATTACCTATAGTTATCAACACTCTCCAGTCATTTTGATTCTAATATTTGGCATAATTTGTACTATTTACAGTATTTTTACCTTTGACCGTATGTCCTCGTGTTGTTATTTGCCTAAATTTCCTACTTATAACTTGACAAGGTTCTGATTTGAAAGTGTCATCCATTGAATATGTTCTCTATATTAGAGAAAGATATTAGCTTCTGTTTTGTCAAAATATGTTTATAATTTCAAGACTATGCCTTTATGTCATAGGGAGGTTCTCCTCTAATCTATATTATTATTCTCCATTGCATGACAGGTTTCTTATTTCTCTCAGGAGTTTTTCTTTTGTATGAGTCTTGACTTGTTCCTTTTATAAGTTTGGTTTTTATGACCTTAATTCCCATCAGGCTCTATAATTCTCCAGGATATTCCCTATAATTGAATAACATGGAGTTGCTGGGCAGCAGCCTCTGAAGTACAACTTGTCTGAGCAGACATTATGATAATATCCTAATGATTAGTTGTTTGGCTCTTGATAAGGCTTGTTGGATTTGTGCAGCTCAATAATGTTTTTTATAACCATTATCTGTATTTGAACTCTGTCCCTGCCGCTATATAATTCTATATAATTATGGCAAGTATGAAACAATTTTCCTTATTTTCTCTGCAATCATGTGGGTGCAATAATTGTTAGTCCAATCAGGTGCTTGCACGATTACTGATAGTTGCTCTTGTGTAAAGTGCATGTTATATTATTTGGTATAAGAGTTATATAAGCTATTAGTATTTATATTTTACTGCTCCTTCTGTGTAAATGTGTTTAGTACTGTGGGGGTCTGATCATGTGGCCACATCTATTTTTGTTTTATGCTTAGAGCAGTGTTTCCCAACCCAGTTCTCAAGGCACACCTACCAGTCCAGGATTTAAGGATTACCCAGTTTTGTCTAAGGTGTTTTTCTTTTTTTTCTAAAAACACCTTAGACAAAACTGGGTAATCCTTAAATCCTGGACTGGTAGGTGTGCCTTGAGGACTGGGTTGGGAAACACTGGCTTAGAGCATACATTTCACATCATTTCATTCAATGACTGTACTTTGTATGCTTATTTCTTCATTTTTTTAATCTTTTTTTTACATTTTATTTTTACTTGTAATGTATTGTCAAAATATAGGTTAAGCATGTTTAAGTAAATTATTATATATGTTGTTATTACAATTACAAACACATTACATGAAATTTACTTGGGTATATCCCTTTATCTATTTAAATATCTAGGTAGAAATATTTCTGAAAATAACAATTGTTGTTTTGGGTTTATGGGTTCCCTTCTGTCCCCTCCCTTTATGTCAATCCTCTTTGTGTTTAAAAATGTGCTATATAAAAAAAGAGTACTACAGTACAGTACTACAGTACTGTGACAAAAGTACCGTATTTATCGGCGTATAACACGCACCTCATTTTTAGAAAGAAATTCCAGGAAATTTCCCCCCCTCCCATAGTATTCCCCCCCTTATCCCATAGTATCCCCCCCTTTCCATAGTATTCTCCCCCCCTCCCCTCCCATAGTATTCTCCCTCCCCTCCCATAGTATTCTCCCTCCCCTCCCATAGTATTCTCCCCCCCTCCCCTCCCATACTATTCTCCCCCCCTCCCCTCCCATACTATTCTCCCCCCCTCCCCTCCCATACTATTCTCCCCCCTCCCCTCCCCTCCCATACTATTCTCCCCCCCCCCCCTCCCATACTATTCTCCCCCCCTCCCCTCCCATACTATTCCCCCCCCTCCCCTCCCCTCCCATAGTATTCTCCCTCCCCTCCCATAGTATTCTCCCCCCCTCCCCTCCCATACTATTCTCCCCCCCTCCCATACTATTCCCCCCCTCCCCTCCCATACTATTCCCCCCCACTCCCCTCCCATAGTGTACTTCCCCCCCCTCCCCTCCCCTCCCATAGTGTACTTCCCCCCCTCCCCTCCCATAGTGTACTTCCCCCCCCCTCCCCTCCCATAGTGTACTTCCCCCCCTCCCCTCCCATAGTGTACTTCCCCCCCTCCCCTCCCATAGTGTACTTCCCCCCCTCCCCTCCCATAGTGTACTTCCCCCCCTCCCCTCCCCTCCCATAGTGTACTTTCCCTTGTCCCATAATTACTTACCTGTCCTGAAGCGTGGGCCGGCTTCACAGCGCGCACCGCGGTACAGGAACTTTAATTTCAGGTTCCGGTTTCCGGCGGGACTGAAAGGAAGTGTGCACACTATTGTGCACACTTCCTTTCAGTCCCGCCGGAAACCGGAACCTGAAATTAAAGTTCCTGTACCGCGGTGCGCACTGTGAAGCCGGCCCACGCTTCAGGACAGGTAAGTAATTATGGGATATCGGCGTATAACACGCACCCACGATTTTCCCCCTATTTTCAGGGGAAAAAAGTGCGTGTTATACGCCGATAAATACGGTAACCTTGTCACTGGCTTTTGGAGGGGCATCTTGGCCAGCCTCCTACCCTGTGATTATGGCCCTGTGACAAACTGAACCTCGTCAAGGGTTATTGGAGGGGCCTGCTGGCCAGCCTATTGTCTCAGGACTATGGGCCCTGCAATATACCTTGCCCAATGCACTTTAAAAGGCTCTGTTCATGTGAAGTATGTACTTTTGTACTCCAGACAGAGAGACCGATCATTAGCCTTAATTCTCTGGAACTGTTTGGGGCATGGGACCATGTGCACAGCCAGTCAAAAAGAGATTTCCAAGAAACTTTTGAACCCCTGCTCTGATCTGGGTGATATTTGGGCTATCGGGGGTATGTTATGTTTTGGGGTACTTTCTGAACTTTGTTAAAATATGTTTTTGTCTGCCTGGAGATGATTGAGTTACTTACAGGATTTTACTCAATTATCTCCCAAGCAGAGGGGAGAGATTGTGTGCTGTACATGGGCGTGCCAAAGACTGTATATTTGTTCTGATTGGTTTGTGTCCAGGGGGTGTTCCTCTGGCCTGGAGAATTGTATAAAAGCCAACCTGAACCATTAAAGATCAGATCATCTTGCACCTTCATTATGTTTCGGCTCATGTTTGGGGGATTGGAGAACTACACTCTGGGGGATTGCTTTAATACTCCCCTGAGTATAATCACTAAGCTTTTGTAAGAGCTTGTTCCTGCTACACTCTCTGGACTAAGATGTCTACCCACTGGAAGCTGAATCCTGGTCAAAGGTCCTGGGGGGGTAGGAGACGGCGATACTCCAACCAAACTGTGGTGGTTCATGCAGTGCATATGGTACTCACCAGTACTGGGAAGCAGCGATTGACTGAGGTACCCGGTCTGGGTGCAGTAGGTCCATCACAAGGTCTCATGCTGACTTGGGCCTCACGGCCGCCTAAATCGCCTTAGTCCAGACTGACATGTCAGGTCATCAGTCTGTGACCAATGACCTGACAGAGTGAGGGGGACACGCTGGCTTGCCCTTTATTCCTCAGGTCCGCAGCTCCTCTGGTTACAGAACTACAGACTGTGAATTAAGTGTATCACAGTCTCAGACAATCAGAGCATTGCCACAGGTTACCACAGCAATGCTCTAACTTTAAGAGTTTGTGAGACACCTATCACGTGGACTGCAGCTCTTCACCTGCTGGAGCTGCATGCCTGAGAGTGATCCCACTAGACCACGAGGGAATGAATCCCCTGGATCACCAGGGAATGGATAAACAAAAAAAAATGTTGTTATTTCTAACAGTAAAACTCTGTCACCCCCCTCCACACTCTATAAGCCCCTCCACACACTGTCACCCCCACACACTAGCAAAGTTCAATCAAAATGCTATTTTAAGGAGACCGAATGAAACAGCTTTATACATAAAAAAAGCTGCCAACATGGACATTGGCTAAACTAGATAACCAAGAGTCAATTAATCCCTATCAGAAGAAACTGATCCAAAGATAATGATTATCATGATCAAGCCAAATATTTATCTAATAAGCTGATATCAAAGAAATATAAAAAAAAGCTTTAAAACAGGAAGCATCCAAGATTGGAGAATTGAATAGGAAGCAATTATTAAAACGAAATAAAAAGACAAGGCACAAAAAGAGGATTATAAATGTGCTTTTATTACTCAGTTTAACACCCAGCACCATGAAATAAGAAAAATGCTAAATAAGCATTGGGATACCTTGTTAAGGGACCCAATTCTGGGGAATGTACTCCCACAAAAAGCTCCTATAATTTTTAAAAAAGCAAGAAATTTAAAAAAACATTAGCTCCTAGCTATGCTTTTAAAGCCACACACAGGAACATTCTGTCATGGGCATGAAGGGGTGCTGCCCAGAGACAGCACTATCCCTTTAAATGTAGGAACCAATTTAGCAAAGAATAAATGCAAAAGACACAATGAATAGTGCAAATAAAGAAATATATATTAAAGAGAATCAAAGTACAAAAAGATAAAACAACATAATAAATATATACAAAGTCACAGAACAAAATGTATAGAACGATATAGGATAAGCATGAATAGTGCTGGCAGTGAATACTTAAATAGTCCTTTGGTATGAAGGCAGGATTGTGCAGGCACCACTAATAATAGGTAGGACACAGATCCAAAGATCACAAGGCAGATATACCAGGAAACAAGACCAAACGCAAAATAAATTAACCAGGCTGCAGGGTCAGGATCACTGGAAATCAAGCAGAGATCACGGAACCAGGACACAGGATCGGAGGGCACAGCAACGAAGGACCAGGAGGACACAGGATGAAGACCAGGAGAACACAGGAACAAAGAACAGTATGCAGGAGGCAGGAGGCAGGAGGCAGGAGGCAGAATCACGGGAAACCAGGGAAACAGGAGACAAGAAACAATGATCTGGCCAGAAGTGAGGGGAGAACCCAAACTAAATAGGTGCTAAACAAGGACCAGGTGAAGTGCTAAATGAAAAGAAATGAGGAACAGTGCCAAACAGAAACAGTGGTGAGTATGAGTACTGCACAAGGGCAAATCAGCTAAGGAGTGTCGTGACACATTCCAATAGATGGAAGGAGAGGTTTTAGTTTGTGCAAATGCAATGCCTGTAGAACACATAGATTATTAAAGGATCACTATAGGGTCAGGAACACAAACATGTATTCCTGACCCTATAGTGTTAACACCACCATCTAGCCCCCCTGGGCCTCTCATGCCTCCATAAATATAGCAAACCCTTATTTATTTATTTATTATTGCCATTTATATAGCGCTTACTGTATTCAAGCCTGATGCTGTAACTCTGCATGCTGTTAGACTCAGAAGAACAAGCAGTCTGCTGACATCATTAGAAGTGGTGGCCTGATCCAATCACAATGCAATCACAAAGAGGCAGATCAGGGGCAGAGCCAGCATGATTCAAACACAGCCCTGGCCAATCAGCATCTCCTCATAGAGAAGAATTGAATCAATGAATCTCTGTGAGGAAAGTTCAGTGTCTGCATGCAGAGGGAGGAGATACTGAATGTTTGGATGAATTTTAGGCAGCCATGACCCAGGAAGGATCTCTAACAGCCATCTGAGGAGTGGCCAGTGAAGTTATCACTAGGCTGCAATGTAAACACTGCATTTCCTCTGAAACATAAACATAAAGTGCAAAACAAAGAATGTAGTATATGTCTTGCAATTTCCTTGTTTGAAGCAGTATGTGGGCCGAACTTGTAGGAAATTAAAAGAAGTATTTTAGAACACATAAACAACATCAGAAAGAAATCGAATAAACATATAGTGCCTAATCATTGCAATACATGTATTAAGTTCAGCTGGAAAGAATTTTATTTTATAGGTCTGGAAAAAATAGAAAACTACTGGAGAGGTGGAAATATAATTAAAAAGCTAGCACAACGTGAAACATATTGGATCAATACGTTAAAAACCTTGCAACCTTGTGTGGATTCTATTTTTCTTTTTTTAGATCATTATACTTAGGAATTGTTTGTATTATAAAATGTGGGGGAGACAAAAACCTTGGGGGAAGGTCACTCCTATAGATTAATATTAACAAAACTAATTAACATTTTATTTCTATCTTATTGATTAGTTGTATATATTCTTGGAAAGCAATATTAGAAAAATCCCTCTTTATAATATCTCTATAACATTGGTTATCAGCTTTGAATAAATATATTATAAAATTAAAAAAGAGAGGTAGTCAGCAATTTAAGATAAGGAAACCAATTAAAAATATTCTTTATATACATAATATTAATTATAATAATATTAATAATTTATTCATAAAAGTATATGGAGAGGTTATTGTCTCCTCTTACAATCATCAAGATTGTTCCTTTAAATGATTTAGGATAATGGGTTATGCCATTAAGAGATATGAAATTGTGTACAAAAACTCCATCTATGGTTCTTAAACTTTTTTTATATATATGTATATTTTGGATATATTTGTTTTATATGATCAGTAATTTCTCTTCCCCTTTCCATACCCATCCGCGTTTATTCATCTACAATCTTGTGCAATTATGGACTGTTTTGCAATGAAATGCATGGTGGAACGCACAAGCCCCCATGCAAACATAACATCTTTGGAACGCATGTGGAACGCACGAACGACGCTCCGTACGGAACATGATGATGTCGGACATCCTGAAACAGGAAGTAATCAAGATGTGATCACGGACAGCTGAAACAACACAGCAGCGCCATATGGATAGCAATAATGGACTGATCGTGGGGTGTGTTTAAGAGGGAGGGGGGATACTTTTATGAATTTTTGTACTGGTCTTTTGAATAAGAAGCAGTCCCTGAGGAAGTCCCTGAGTGGGATGAAACGCGTTGGATAGGTTTTATCTGTATTTGATGCTGACTGATTTTTACTTCTGTGTAAGTAATACATATTTTTATACTATACCTCAATTTACTTTCTTCTTTCTATTGGATGCACTTTGTTTTACATGCTGCTGAGACCTGCAATATCAACTAAGAGAGAGACACAACTTGATACCTCTAATAATTGCTGAAAACCCTTTTTAATCAAAGTGTGAGTGACCCATTGGCACTAATCTGGGTTTTACAGAGTTGCACTATGTTTTATTTTTATTTCCCCTAGTTGGATTCACCCTATTTTGTTTGAATATTTGTTGACGATTTAAGGAGATCTTTGGGTTATATCCATTACTATAAGGGAATTTATATATATAGATATATATATATATATATTTTATATTTTTTTTTCTATAAGCACCTATAACTCACTTGAACACTATACTGTTGAATTGGTGTGACTTTAAAGCAAATATTGCATTGTATTGAATAATTAATTGCCTGTGGTGGTATAGTGAAAGATTTTGCACTTTATTTTAACAAATATATTATGCAATTATATGAATAGGATTAATTTACCTCATGGATTAGCCATAAATGCATTGGCCAATGAACTAACATAATACAAGAAAAACATTTCTTGATATGATAGAAGTATGTTTATCTGATTTCCAGCTGCAGTTTAGAAAGTAATTTGCTAAATTATGACATTCAAGCTATTAATATTTGCCAATGTAGATTAACTCATTCCTCACATCATTAAGTGAGGTATAATTAATCATTACATTACCAGATCAACTTGATGAGTTAGTTGAAGTGCAGTCCTAGGATGTCCTTAGGAGTTGATGTATGGATGAAAGTTGGAACTAGGATTCATATTACAGTATGCCTTGTTTTCAGCCTTTTGTATTTAAGACATGTATATCCTTTATTGCTTTCTCTCAGTTCTTCCTAGTGTCCTTCCTCTCAGCTCTCAGCTTCACCCTAACAACAGGTTATTAACCAAAACTTATCTTTCTTTCATACCCATTTTTTAACTTCTATCCAATATGAGATGAGGATGTGTGTTTTAATTAGTTCAGATCTACAATATGTGAATTATGTTTTAAATTATTTTTCATACCATAGATTGCTCCGTATAATAAGTGACAATTTTAAAGGCATTACCTTTGGATTTTATGACCCTTTTAAATCATTAGATACTGTCACATCAAAAACTCCTCTTTAGTTTTTGGTAGACCGAGTTGCTCTAAACTTACACATAATATATAGTATGGCATGATGTCCTTGATTTCACCCGCAAGTATAGCAAATTATTACAGCTTTTTAACAATATGCATAGGTATTCCTAAATAGTATAGAAATACGTACGATATTGATGGATATATATCTATAAGAAGATTAATATATCATCAAACATGCAATAAAATTATAATGAATCAAACAATCACCCAACAATGAATTAACACAACATTAATTAATATGTATTGAAGTACCTTAACATATATATATATATATATATATATATATAGGTTTCCAAAGAGGTAGCAGCACTTACGGAATTTAAAAGTTCTAGTCTTTATTAATTCATTTAAAAAGAAAAATCACGATCAACATTTCAGTCCACTAAACAGGACTTTCCTCAGGATCAATCCTCTTTGGGTAGCAGCATTCACGGAATTTAAAAGTTCTAGTCTTTATTAATTCATTTAAAAAGAAAAATCACGATCAACGTTTTAGTCCACTAAACTGGACTTTCTACAGGATCAATCCTGAGGAAAGTTCCGTTTAGTGGACTGAAACGTTGATCGTGATTTTTCTTTTTAAATTAATTAATAAAGACTAGAACTTTTAAATTCCGTGAGTGCTGCTACCTCTTTGGGTACCTGGATAACCAAGCCCTGGCTTAGCACCCGGCACACAAGGCATATTATAGCGTGAGTGCAAGAAATTTTTCCTTTTTATATATATATATATATATATATATATATATATATATATATATATATATATGTTTGATTATCATAATCACTTCAGTAGTCTTTATTGTCTTAGTGATCAGTCTGTGAATGCTAACCCCTCTTGAATCAAATCACAGATAGGTTAGGAATTAAATATTACTTCTAACTTAGACAAATGAATATGAATCCCATTCTGTATCTGTTGGCATGTTAATTGGAAAAGATAAACACACACACTTGGCTTTTTAAGAGGTCACAGAGAAAGTCAAGTTGCTAATGGCAAAATGGTGACTGGCATTCATTTTGTAATTTGACACTATTCAATAGCTGTGTAATGTCATCAAATGTTCTTAAAGTGTATTAGAGAACTCATTCACTCCTCTCCCCTTCTTGACTATAGGATGACAAGATGTTTGACACTTTCTTCACAGTTTGGAAGAATGAGAAAATGCTGTCCTTTTTTAGGATATCTATAAAGGTGATCTGTCACCGCAAACTAACCTTTCCCCAGTTGTTCCTCTTCCTAATTTTTATCTTAATTTTTTTTGTGTGGACTATTTCTCTTCAAAAACATAAGAAAAAGTAGGGAGTTCTTTGTCTTTTATGTATATTTCCTATGCTTGGTAAATGGGGGATCTTAAGAAAGCTTCACTTCCTTTGTAAAGTATAATTTTCCCATAATTCTCACCTTTCTTTTGAGCTCCTTACCTTGCATTCCAACTGCAATGCATCATGGGATGTATATTACATTACATTCTATGGGCAGATGATGACTCTAACACTATGTAACTGTCAGGGCCGGACTGGCCCACTGGGATACCAGGAAATTTCCTGGTGGGCCGCGGCACCTGGGGCTGGGCTGACAGCCCTAATCAGAGATCAGGCTTCTATAATCCCGACCGGCCATATGGGAGCCAGGCGACTGGCACAGCTCACACATGGCCGGCCAGGATTATAAAAAAAAAAAGACAAAAAAAAAAAGAAAAGACTGCGCGGGGGCGGAGCTTAGTGTGCGGCGGGGATGGGGCTTAGCGTGTGGCAGGGGCCCTGGTAACTGCAGCATGAGAAGCAGGAAGGAGTCCCTGCTTTCCCAACAACCAGACCCCAGGAGCTCCAAGGGATGTGGAGGTAAGAAGCAGGTCAGTGTGTGTGTGTGTGTGACTGCCTGTGTGTGTATGTGTGACTGTCTGTGTGTGTGTGACTGCCTGTGTGTGTGTTACTGCCTGTGTATGTGTGACTGCCTGTGATTGTGTGACTGTCTGCCTGTGTGTGTGACTGTCTGCCTGTGTGTGTGACTGTGTGCCTGCCTGTGTTTGTGTGAGTGTGTAACTGTCTGCCTGTGTGTGTGACTGTGTGTGTGTGTGTGTGACTGTCTGCCTGTGTGTGTGATTGTGTGCCTGCCTGTGTTTGTGTGTGTGTGTGACTGCCTGTGTGTGTGTGTGACTGTGTGTGTGTGACTGTCTGCCTGTGAGTGTGTGTGACTGTGTTTGTGTGTGTGTGTGTGACGGTCTGCCTGTGTGCGTGTGTGACTGTGTGCGTGTGACTGTCTGCCTGTGAGTGTGTGTGACTGTGTGTGTGTGTGACTGTCTACCTGTGTGTGTTTGACTGTATTAGTTACTGTGAGTGTATGACTGTCTGCCTCTGTTTGTGTGTGTGTGTGTGTGTGACTGTCTGCCTGTGTGTGTGTGTGTGTGTGTGTGTGACTGTCTGCCTGTGTGTGTGTGTGGCTGCCTGTGTGTGTGTGTGTGTGTGTGTGTGTGTGTGGCTGTCTGCCTGTCTCTGTGTGTGGATGTCTGCCTCTGTGTCAGTGACTGTCTGCCTCTGTGTGTGTGCATCTGCTAGTGAGTGAGCAAGCTTAGGTGTGTGTGTGTGTGTGTGTGTGTGTGCGTGCATATACTAGTGAGTGAGCTTCTGTGTGTGCATCTGCTAGTGAGGGAGCTTCTGTGCGTGTGCGCCTGCTAGTGAGTTTGTGTGTCTGTGCCTGCTAGCGAGTGAGCTTGTATGTGTGTCAGTGAACCTGTCTGTGGTGAGTGTGTGTGTACAGTGAGTTTGTCTGTAGTAAGCATGTGTGTGATCGTGAGCTTGTCTGTAATGACCATATGTGTGTCAATGAGGTTGTCTTTAGTGAGCATGTGTGTGTCAGTGAGTTTGTCTGTAGTAAATCTGTGTGTTAGTGAGCTCTTCTGTAGGGAGCATGTGTGTGTCAATAGGCTTGTCTGTAGGGAGAGTGTATGCGCATCAGTGAGCTTGTCTGTAGTGAGCGTGTGTGTGTGCCAGTGAGCTTGTCTGTAGTAAGCTTGTGTGTGTATCAGTTTGTCTGTACTAAATTTGTGTGTGTGCCAGTAACCTGTGTGTGTCATTGAGATTGTCTGTCAATGAGCCTATTTGTGTGCATCAGTAAGATTGTCTGTGTCTGTAGGTGAGTATGCTTTACTGTATAGTTTAATTACCCTGAAAGGACTAATATTTTGAATTAGAAGAATATATTTATCAATTATATATATATATATATATATTTATTGTGAAAGACACGGCAGCACTCACGGTCTTCACTTAAAATCTTCTTTTATTTGCAAGATTAATGGGTGGGTATTGACTAGGTGATATATATATATATATATATATATATATATATATGTATTGACTGGGTGTGATATTACTGCAAAAAACCTGCAGGGACAGACTATACTCACCAGAACAACTGCATTAAGCTGTAGTTGTTCTGGTGACTATAGTAACCCTTTAAAAAGCCTTTGCTAGGAACCAGTGAAGGATGGTCCATAGTGCCCTCAGTTTTGTCACAAAAAAAAAAAGAAAAGAACACATATTGGTGTAGGTGTAGGTAAGAACTACCTGTTTGTATATAAGACATGTGTTTGTCAATATTTCTAAGGTTTTCTTTCCCCTGTGCTGTCTCAATATACTGCTGAGAAGCTGACAACTAATCAGGTTGACATTTTGGAAACTTACAAAAAAAAAATCCTACATATTTTCTTGTATAGACCACTCATAGTTTTTGCATGGGACCATCAGATCTTGAACACCCTAAAAGACAGACATATCATCGTGTTTCCTAATGTTGCCATTGGGAAAGAGCATCAGGGGCTGGAGTTGAACTTATTTAATTGTTTTGTTTTTTATTTTATTTTTGTGTCCCAAATTTGTGTATCTGTAGGTTTATGGTGTTAAATTGGACATGACATTTCATTGGGCGAAGGGTTAAGCACATGCAGTTAAGTTGAGGTGGACCATCTAATTTCACTATCTACCACTGCCAGGAAGTATTAAGGTAGGTAAAGTCATTGATAATTATTCTACAAATATTAATATATAAAACTGTGAATCATACATATTTACCAATGATGCATTTGGTACAAAAATGTACTAAAGGAACCCTCCAGGCATCTATGCAACTATTATGTATTTTATAGAACTAAAATAATTGTGGGTTTCCTTAAGATTTTGCAGCATTCTCGATCTTATTCCTGCTTTGTGTCCTCATCTCCCCATTTTATTTTATAATTCTTTATTTTTGTTGCACATTAAATAAAAAACAACCAACAAGCTATGTCGCCTTGCCACAATAGCAATAGCATGCATTACAGAAAACATATGGTGTTAGATGAATGGCATGATATATATACTGCACCTTTTTTAGATTCAAACATATATGCAACTGAATACAATAGAGATCAGGTGGGAAAAGAATGTGCATATACCTAATGCAAGTGAAAATCAATATGGTTATTCAAGAGGGGGCTATTGAGGGTAAGGGACAGGCTGAATGAAAGGATGGTACAATGGTGACCTAGGATTTGGTTGTGAGTGATAGCAAGGATTGCATATTTTAAGGGTTACCAAACAGGCCGTCCATTGGTGGTACCCCTAACCAAGGAGGTTGTGGGGAGGGGGGGGGAGAGTGGGTAGGTGTGGAGGTAGACACCTACTGGATAGCGCCTGAGTACCAGGAGCTAGAGATCGAGAATAGTTGAACCTCTGAGGAGGTCGCCTAAAGAATAAAATTAACTTAACTTAGCATGGAAACAATAAGAGCTAACTAAAGAACAAAATAATCTGCAAATGGGTTTATACCCCATAAGAAATTCAAGTGCCTGGTTCTGAGGTAGGGTCGGCATTATGGAAAAAAGGCACAACTTGGGAAGGGTCCCAGACGTGGGTGCTTGGTCGCCTGTTATTGGCAAACGTAAGGGTAGGGAGGCCCAAGGCTGTGAGGAAGGTTGGAGATTCAGCAAGTGAAGATATCTTGTGAACTGTCCCTTCATGGGTCACCACTAGAAGCCTGGGAGACACCAACTGGTACTCGATTCTCAGTTGACTTGTGAGTGGGTGGAGGGATCGCCACCATTGTAAGGTGAACCATGTGAGGTCCTGATAGAAGGTGAGGCTTGAGCCTTCAAATACATAAGGTGTCTTACCTTGTAGCGCAGACCAAATTAGTATTTTATCTTGGGAGAGTAAGCAGCTTACTATGACATCTTGTACTGCCGACGCCGGAGCCCTGTTGAATTAAGGGAGACGGTAGATCCCGCCCAGGGTGAATATTTGGGCTGGAGTAGGTGGCAGAATGGAGGCCAAGTGCCTACTGAGGTTACTGTGTCAGATACTGCCTCTAATCTTCAGATGGTTTCATCTAGATCGGTCATCTAGTGCGGTGTAATGAAGTGAGAGAAACTGTTGCATGGTTTGTAAGGATTGTAAGGCATCCTGCACAGTGATCATACCCTGGTTGAGATCCACAATGTCCTCCTCTGCAGCTCTCACTCAGTCAGTGACCTTCCGAATGTCGGACTTTATTATAGCTACATCAGTGGCCAATCTGTTTGTAATTTCCACCACCATATTTTATAAATCTTGTTTGGTAATGGGAGCAAACCTGTCTGGGACAGCCAGTGTGGTTTGCTCCATGTTCGGCATCTCAGGCCGCATGGGTGTTTCGGCCTGTGAAGGGCCCAGGGGAGCCTCCATGGCCGTGATGCTCCCAGGCACCACCATTTTAGGTTGGGGCAGCCGCTGGAACAGAGCCCCAATGTCTCGTACCCCTGATGGTGTGTCAGATGGTGACTTCTGGGACCGCCGTTCCATTGTGGAGGCAGGCTCTGTCTGGGGTGTGAGTCTCTCATCAGATACTCTAGACAGCATAAAACCGCCGAGCACTGCAGCCAAGTCATGGTCTGGGGTGACTTGGTAAGCCCCAGACCTGCATTTCTTCCGTGGTGCTTTGGGAGAGTGGAAAAACAGCATAAGTCGCTAACGGGGGCTGGGATGTGTGATATCCGGCAACTACCCGTGCAGGTGAGCGGGTTAGTTTCCAAAATCAGACTTTTTGGGGCGATTTCCAGCAGAGCCATGGTAGATGGCGTCTGCTCTGGTTCAGACGCAAGCTCCGCCCCCATCACTGCCCCATTTTAAAACAAATTCCTACTTGTAGATTACTGTACCTGTGGAAAACTTCCTTAATGTCTCTTCCTCCTACTCTGTGCCTGACACCATAAAGCACAGACATTTTTTTTTTTTTTTTTTTTAGTTTTAACTTGAAAATTTTTATTATTTATTAAATTAACCAATTTAAGTTTTTAATGGGACATGTGGAGAGATGGACAATATAGTATTTTCATGTACATGGTCATTGCTTTTAGGTTCAACTTGCAGTGGTTTTATAAAAAAGATATCCAATATTGTAAAATTTAACAATGTATGCATGCTACAGATACTTGCTTCCAGCAAATGATAAATTAAATGTATGTTTACAGAATTGTATACGCTTTTTTTAATATCCACTTATATACTTAATATATAATGTTGTTTATTCTTGTACATTCTGCAATATCTCTCAAAAATTTTATTTCAAAAAGCATGTGGCAAAAACACTCAGTCATAGCTGGGATGGTGTAGCCTAAATTTTGCCATTCATATTTTAATTCTCTATAATCCAAAATTAATTGAATAACCCTGCAAATGTTTCTTGTTTGATTAAATTCTCATTTATGCACTCAAATTATGCTCTGCTAAATGGTTACTTATTTTGAGACATTCTAAGCATATAAATTATTTGTTTTATACCCATAACTTGAGCCCTCATTTTTTAAGCAGTTCCTCAATGGCTCTTAAGAAACTTCCAGGGGAGACTCATAGTAGCCAGAAGACTTTATTTGTACCATTCCATCACTCAAATAAAGTGGATGGTTTGATATAAGAATCCTGCCCTTTATGAGCAGGCATAACATAAGATTCAGTACTAATAAAACACAGTAAAAAGGGAAAAAAAATTGATACACAGTGCTCAAATCACCAAATGTGAATCACTCCAAGTCACACAGAAAGTGTATAAAACAATATAAAAAGTAGTATGGTGAGAGCAAGTATTTATACACCAGGTAAAAAATAGATAAAATATATAAAACAGGCAATATTACCATCAGTCTTGAATGTCCTAAAAATATAAAATAAAGGACATAGTATAGCCTGTATAAAATGGTAACAATTAAAATAAATTAAAAATTGTCCACTCACGTGGTGCTGAGCCTTAAACAGCGGCTCAGACTTCAAGCGCCTTGTAATAATATCGTGGAGACCGCAGTGCTGGTTAAGTTGATCTCTGACAAAATCCCCTTGTACGAATTAGTAAAAGCCAAGTCAGGAAATGCAGGAACAAACTTTATTTAACAAAGCATATAATGGGATCTCCAAGTATTGCACTATAGTAGAAGTCTGAGCCGCTGTTTAAGGCTCAGCACCACGTGAGTGGACAATTTTTAATTTATTTTAATTGTTACCATTTTATACAGGCTATACTATGTCCTTTATTTTATATTTTTAGGACATTCAAGACTGATGGTAGTATTGCCTGTTTTATATATTTTATCTATTTTTTTACCTGGTGTATAAATACTTGCTCTCACCATACTACTTTTTATATTGTTTTATAACATAAGATTCAGGCAATATGCAGGTAATGTGGTCCCTTCCTTTATTATGCACATGCTCCCCATAACTAGAATTTCAAAGCAATTGGTCTTCAGAGAGCAGGCAACAACATTTTAACATGTAAATATTTTATATAATAAAGCACATTTAAAGTGCTTCACACAGGTCCGGTGCAACAATGTTTGGTTACACAGGTGAAGATACATATTGCTACCTTCCTCCCGTTCCCCTCCAAAAATGCATCTTCACCTGTGAGTCTGCTAATCCTTTGTTGAATTTATAACCTCCTTTTGTGTTTCTTAACCTCTCTTTTGACTGTCTTATCCCCCAGTTTCCCATTGTGTGACTCTTACACCTCCCCTTTGTGTGTCTCTTACTCCCCCCAGCCATGTTGTGTGTCTCTTACTCCCCAAGCTCCTTTGCCCATCTCCTTCTCTTTTTCCCCAGCCTCTCTGTGTGTCTCTTCCCCTCTCCCAGCCGTTTGCATCTTTCTCCTGCTTTTGTGTATCTTTCTCCCATTCCCAGCCTCTCTGTATGTCTCATTTTCCTCCCAGATGCTAAAGTGTGTGTGTGTCTTTCTCCCCTTCCCAGCCCCTCTGTGTGTCTCTTCCTCCAGAGCACCTTATCATGTTCTTCCAGACCCTCTGTGTCTCTTTTTCTCTTCCCCAGCCTCTCTGTGTTTCCCCCTCCCAGCCATGTCTGTTTTGTTTGCCTATTTCCCGGCCCACTTCCTTAGAATCTGTCTGTCTCACTTTCCCCCAACCCCACTGTGTGTCTCTTTCCCTAGCACATTATCTCTTTTTGCCCCTAACCTCTCTGGGTGTCGTTCCCCTCTTTAGCCCATATGTGTCTCTACTGCTCATTCCCAGCCCCTCTGTATCTGTTTGTGTCTCCCCAGCCCATCTGATGTTTTTCCCCAAACCCTTGTCTTTTTCTTTGCTCCTTCTCCAGCCCCTCTGTGTCTCTTTGTGTGTGTCCCAATCCCAATGTATTTTTCTTTTGCCTTTGCCTCCACCCTTAGAGGTCACTTTCCCACTGTGACAGCTCACTTCCATCTTGTAGCGTGACTAAGCCACAGACCGTGGTAGAGTAGCTTCTGATTCCCTCTCCTGGTCTGACAGGAAACAGTTAGTCGCTCTGTGAATATCCTTCTTGTCAGACTGGGTAGAGCAAAGCAGAAGCTCCTCTAACACGGCACATGGCTCAGCCATGCTACATTGACTGACTGGCTAGAGGGGGGCGCTGTGCTACATGCTCCCATCCTACCAGTCACCTGGATCCTGCCTGTGCCGCCCTGTAGTTTTGCCAGCCCTGGCTTCACATAAAACCTTGTTAAACAAAAAATCCTTCATTATGCAGGGAATGTGTTCCCTTCCTATTATAGCTGACCAAGATGGTTGCAAGTAGCTTGAGCTCCTCAGGGAAACTTGCTTACTAAGCCAAATCCTGGAGAGTTACACTATACTTTTTGCTCAAACCTGCTTATATTTGTTTTAAGACATTTTTTATTTACACTGTTATTGTGTCCTACTTACCCAGTGGTATTACCTCTTGAAACCATGTACAGTTCTGTGTGACAGGAAACTTTCATCCCTCTTAGTTTATCTGACAGAATTGTGCTCCTACTGTATTTTCTCATTTACTATAAAACGTGACCTACACTGACCCTTCACCTTGGAAGCAAGATGTGTATTGTGGTCATTGCTGCCGCCCAGGAGTGATGGGAGTGAGCGCAGGACTTCTCTTTTTGTATTTGTATTCACTTTTTATATCACACAGCTTTGTTACAATACAGCCGCCCATCCCATGTGTTCCCTATTAAGGGTTAATAAGTATATAGGAGTGTATATAAAAAATACCCCTCTCTGTCTCAGTGGAGATATCTTTGCCAGAAGCTCAAGGAAGCAAGGTGAAGGGTCAGTGTAGGACCCGCTTAGGAGGGTCTGCCTTGACGTTGGCAGGCGGGCATTCCCTCCAATGGCCATTGGAGTAACTAAATTACCTCTATTTGTCTAAATATATATAATTCTTGTGCAATGTCTATACAAGCCTGCTCGATGTACTATGCACTGCAAAAACAAATAATATTACTAAATTCAGCCCTGGCTGTTATTGACAATGATCACTTGTTGCCTGGTGTGATGGTAGTCACCATCACTGGGGATGGAAAACAGACAATATGATACCTAATGTGTTTTGGACACCCTTTGCCCAGTATTGGTTCAGGGTATGTTGAATGAATTGATTGTCTGTGCCTCCCCCTCCCCCCTTTTCCCCTCCTATTGTTTCCCCTGCAGGGTGTTGTCCCATGGATACTTCTAGACCCATTTAAACTAGCTGTCATGTCCCTCCTCAATCTCCCATCACCCCTTGCTATTGTCTGGCCCCACCCTTCCTTGTACTGTAGTGCCCTATGCACCCTAGTGTATGTAAATGAGGCTGTTGGGGGCATAAATATGTGTGCTGTGTTCAAGTTAGTTGTTGTTTTAACCTTCACCAAGTGTCATCTGGTGTTTGGGGAAAGGGATATAATCTGTTGATAAAAATGGTGTCCAGGGCTATAAACACAGTAGCCTGGTCCAGTATGGAAAATCCCCTCAGTGACCCCAGTCAAGCCTCAGCGACTGGGTCTGAAGTGTTCCAGGGCCCCTGACAGCTGCGAGGAAGCAGACTTGGTTGAGATACCAAACCGGAGTAGAGGGAGCTCCATCACACCTGGCTTCATGCAGGATGCATAGAAAGGGTTTTCACCTTGTTCTGTAGTTTTACATATAAATCTGTATCAATATTATAAATTATATTACTTTGTTAAAAAAAACAACTCACTATTAGTGAATGAACAAAATCATATTTCCATGAGGCAGATGTTTCATCCAATTTCAAACTGGGCCTAAGTCATAAATTTGTGGGTCATTAAAATACCCAGTACACATAATTCCACATTGTTTTCTTCCCTAAAGGGAATGATTCTTACAGATAAAAATTATCATGTAGATATTCCCTAGAACAGATGCTTTCTTTTTATCTACATCAAAATACACTACCTTTCTCTGCCTTTCTTGCACTCACTTCAATAGCATAATTTTTTTAAATGTCCCCGTAGACTGTTCAATATAAGAAATCATGCAAAAAGGTGAAAGAAAATAAAGCATACATAAAAAGTCTATGCATGAACCTTTTCATAACCAAGCACTTCTTGTTTTTAAAAAATAGTAGCATATTTTTTATTTGAAACATGAGGTGCATAGCTAGTGCATAATCGTATATAAAAAAAATAACTTTTGTATATAGATTGCTGTTTAGACAAATTAATATTAACATTATTTATTACTAAAACTTTACAGAAATATGTGGGGACCCAAAGCTTTAGACACTGCACATTATCCCATATCTTTCATTATTTCACATGTAGTCTGAAATAATAGTATAGAATAAACAATATTATTTTGTAGAAGTTGTGGCCAAAATAGATAAATAAAAATGGTCAAATATCTTGCTTGTAGTTATTTGTAAGGACCCTGATGGTATTACTAGCAGTACATCACAGTAAGCATTGCAGCAAAATACAAAAATGTCTGCTTTTAAGCATAATGCCCACAACCATTATAAACTATTAATTAATATACCAAGCAAAACAAAATAAAACATCTAAAAAAAAAACATAGCTTTTTTAAATCTAGTGATTTTTTAACACCCTTATATGTAACAATATGACAATGTACTGTGCTTCAGGGAAATATTTACAAAGTGACCACCCAAAAACCAAATCTGTACTTTTACTAATTTACAACTAGCTGTGGTATTAGTTATTTCTCTGAGATTAATTAGCCCAAACAACAACTGATTAACCTATTCCACTGGTTTCCCTCTCATCTTTCATATATATATATATATATATATATATATATATATATATATAAAGATGAGAGGGTAACCAGTGGAATAGGTTAATCAGTATATATATATATATATATATATTAAAGATGAGAGGGAAACCAGTGGAATAGGTTAATCAGTTGTTGTTTGGGCTAATTTATAATCTCAGAGAAATAACTAATACCTCAGCTAGTTGTAAATTAGTAAAAGTACAGATTGGGTTTTTGGGTGGTCACTTTGTAAATATTTCCCTGAAGCACAGTACATTGTCATATTGTTACATATAAGGGTGTTAAAAAAATCACTAGATTTAAAAAAGCTATGTTTATTTTTTAGATGTTTTATTTTGTTTTGATTGGTATATTAATTAATAGTTTATAATGGTTGTGGGCATTATATATATATATATATATATATATATATATATATATATATTCTGTCGCATTGTTGTAGGATTAAATAAATCACTTTATTTTGAGTCTTAGTTCAAAATTTATTATTTTTATTTTTTTCCACCTATTGGCTCATAACTTGAAGTGTACTCAACTTTAAACTGCAGTAGAATAGTACGAGTGGGGTTATTTCAGCTGTATAAGCAAGATTTCTGTCCAGGTGTTGCATTGACAAACAGATGCTGATAATAATCCAAACAAACAAAATAAGTGTGCTTAAATTTAAAGTGCAAATTTTCCTTATTGCATTGATTTTTTTCAAAGTCAGTGCAAAATGTGATATACCTTTAAGAAAGTGCAGTGTGCTTCTTACTTTCTGAAAATGTGCAAATTGCAGAAAAAACTGTTATAAAGTGATCATGTGCATAGGTATATAAAATAAACTTACTCTGTTATTTCATCTGAAGTGCCCTCAAATTCATACAATAATACATAAAAAAGAAAATACAAAAAGCATATATAGTGAAGTACTGTTAAATAAAAGCAATTGCAAAATAATTAAATGGAGTTTTCACTCACAAACAGAGAGCAGATGAGCCTGCTCTACTTCAAATAGCCCCAATATGCAGAGATGTCCACTGCAGTCAATAGGATAAAAAACGATTTATTTAGGTACATCAAACTTCAAATATAAAACAATCACCGGATCCTGAGAGGAACTTGTGCTTGTACTTTTTCTGCAACCTCACAAGCTGTACAGAGTTTATTGATACGCACTTCCAGGTGGTTGGTCCGGTTGCCTAGCTTAGATATTTCCTGCTTGAACTCAGCAGTCATTTGTTTGATGTCCGTGAGGATGGTTGGCAGCAGGTATTGCAGCATAGTGCATTGTAGCTTTTCACTAATGGGGGCATCAAAGTACTGGTTTGGTGTCGTCTCTGTCTCAGGTTAGCCTTCCGAAGCAGAAGAGGGTACCATGCTGTCATCGCCACCTTGGTTAGGCCTGTGCCAGTCTTTTTTGGTGGAGCGGATGGCAAGTTATTATTTGTCTATCTGTAGCATTTCGATCATACATGATCGGGAGCTCTCACTCCATGCATCTGCACTACTCGGCTCCTAGCCATGCACCCCCGACCCTTTGTTATTTTTAATATTTATAAAAATTCTGTGGAGGGGGGTCTATGTTTTAGTGTAGATGCATGGTGACTGGGGCCACTTCACCACTGGTGTTTGGAGGGGACTACTTGCCAGCAGTTTACCCTGTGACTATGGCCCCTTTAATTTATTATGGTTAAAAAAAAACCAAAAAACTATTTGTACTTATTATGACTTTGGACAATAATTATTCGAACTTTTGAAGTAGCACTTCGAACTCCCGAACTCCCAAAGCAATTTGAAGTGCCATTCGACCACGTGGTAGAAGCCATCTTGTTCGCATGGACCAAAACAGCTAATAGACTTCAGGGGGACTTAGCAGCGAATGCCCTGGAACTATTTTCAGCATAAAACCCTTGTGGCTCCTGGTCTGTTCTCCAGCAGCACTTAGCCGTGATTCTATGGAACTGTTTTGGGCATGGGTCCATGCATGCGCCTGGCCAAAAATATGACTTCCATAAAATCTGTGTTTTTCTGCCTGGAGATAATTGAGTTACATACAGTACTTCATTCAATTATCTCACAGGCAGAGGGAAGGGATTGTATGTGTGTTATGGTAGTGTCATACAGTTAATTACTGTCCTTATTGGTTATTCCCTTTGTGTCCCTGTGCCCAACAAGGTCCACCTGGGCTTACCCTTGTTGGGAAACTTGCATAAAAGGCCAGTGTGCCTCTATTAAAATTGAGTTCCTGCTTAACCCTCAACACGTAGCTTGGTCTCGCGATTGGAGGGGAACTTCTTTATTCACACTGGGGATTGCTATACTCCTTATACTCCCCTGGGGTTAAATCACTAGCTCTTATAGAAGAAGAAGATGACCAGATCCCAGCTAAGCTACGGCGCTTGTGGAGTCTGCGGTGCTTGTGTTGTCTGGAGCCGTGCTTACGGTCCTCACCGTCATAGTGACTGTAAGTGTTTCAGCTGTCTGTGTGTGATGTATGCAGTTGTGAGTGATGTGTGTGACATTGAAGTGACAGATTGAGGTGTAGGTGGGAATGATAAGAGTGATGGGGAGTGAGATCAAAAGTATACCTAGCAGACGCCATTTAAATGACTATACACTTAGTATTATTTTTAGCATTTATATAGCTTCAGCACTTTACAATTAAGGAAAGGGGATATCTAGAGATAAAGAAGCCCCCACTCAAACAGCATGTTCTAGTATTTGTAAACTAAAAGGGGGGTGGGGGGTAAACTCAAAAATAAAGAAAAAATATTGAAGGATTGTATATGTTAACGTAACCCCACAACTTGATGGAAATCATCTGCACCTTGAGACCCCAACCAAGGAAAATGAATGTGCACCGAAAAAAAATGCTTAGGAGTACGTATGTATAATATCTAAAAGGAAAAAAAGCAGCCTATAACAAAAAAAAAAGAGAAAATGAATCCCAGAGCAGCAAATAGTAAAAAAGGGGTAATTCACTGTCAGCAAGTTTAGTGATAGACTCAACATTCTTTTGCACCAAACAGGGTGCTTACTCATAAGCAATGAAAACTATGGTGTTTAAAGTATCTGGCATAAGAATAGGCGGATAGAAGTTTAATAGGCAAAGGGATAGGGGTGTCATGTGAGATATTTGAAACATCTAGGTCACTATATACTTTAGGTTTCATTCAAAAAATAGAGATTTATACTTTACTAAATGTATAGAAAAAGCTGTGTTAGAAAAAAAAAAAAAATGTTCTAACAGCCTAGCTGTCAAACTTCAGACTACAGACTGCCAGACTACATTTTGCATGTCAGTTATCAATAGACATCACCATAAATAAACACTCAATTTATGCTCCGAAAAACAAACTGCCTATAAGCATTATTTATACTACAAAATTATATTGTGCTTTGTTTTGAGGCAACATTTATATTGTGATATGTCATGATATTCATTTCAATGCATGGAGTAAAATTAAATGTATTTACATCACTGAAATGACTATCCTCCAAATGGCAACAGAGTGAACATGATATTAGCATCAGTCAACACCAAATTATCCAGAAAATCATACCTAAATAACCCAGGTAAATACACTTCAACAACAAAGTGTTTTTTATCACTACTAGAGTTGAATGGACACCTGGATGTTCGGGGGGTTCGGCCGAACTTCGGAAAAAAGTCCGGGTTCGGGCTCGAACTTGACCCCGAACTTGACCCCGAACCCCATTGAAGTCAATGGGGAACCGAACTTTTGGGCACAAAGAGAGCTGCAAAAGGAGGTAAAATGGGGGTAAGAGTAGGACAAGTGCCCTGCAAACAAATGTGGATAGGTTAATCACTTAAAAAAAAAGAAAACACATAAAAATTAAAAATACAGCTGAGCTATAAAATAGCACTAGATGGAATCTTTGATTTTAGCTTTGGAAGAACATAAATCAAAATCTAAAGCATGGCTGACAGGAGGATCAACTGAATTATCCATTTGAGAGAGGGTTGGAGTGCAGGGTATTCTCTTTCATTGTTCAAACTGAGCTCAACTCCTGATGCATGGAGAAAAGGCCTTCACAAGCCACCGCTATTATGTACATAGTTTATAATATGTGACCCATAGGTTGAGGATGTGGTGACCGTGGCAGTGTAGGTTGATGCGGTGGTGGAGGAGGAGGAGGTAGCCAACACTGTTTTTTTTTTGTTTTTATTGGGGTAGCCCCCAAAATGTTGGAACATATAAAAAAAGAAACATTTGCGGCCTGCGGTGCATTTCTGAAGTTCAATAACGCCATCAGGTTTTTAAAACTGTCCGTCTCCACCAGACGGAATGACAGCATTTCAAAGGCCAGGAATTTTGAAATGCTGGCATTCAGGGCCAGGGATCGTGGGTGGGTACGGGGGTACTTCCTATTTTTCTCCAGTGTTTGGGAGATGGACAGCTGAACGCTTCCATCGGACAGTGTGGAGATGCTTGGGGATGGTGGCGGACGTGGTGGCGTTGCTGCCACATCCTCTGTTTGTTAAAGAATTAGAATTTTTAAAACTGCAATGTAAGCACAATATTTGACGGTTCTATTTGACTCTCAGATATGAAGTGCACCGCAGGCCGCAAATGTACTATTTAGCAGCAAAACATTTTTAATGTTTAAAACTGCTATGTCACAACAGTATTTGACGGTTCTATTTGACTCTCAGAAATGAAGTGCAGGCATAAAATTTACTTTTTAGCACCTAAAGAATTTGAATTTTTAAAACTGCAATGTAAGCACAGTATTTGACGGTTCTATTTGACTCTCAGATATGAAGTGCAGGCACCAAATTTACTTTTTAGCACCTAAAGAATATGAATTTTTAAAAATGCGCTGTAAGTAGTGATGTCCCGAACTGTTCGCTGGCGAATAGTTCCTGGCGAACATCGCTTGTTCGCGTTCGACCCCTATTCATCATCATTGAGTAAACTTTGACCCTGGCTTGTACCTCACAGTCAGCAGACACATTCCAGCCATTCAGCAGCAGACCCTCCCTCCCAGATCCTCCCACCTCCTGGACAGCATCCATTTTACATTCACTGTGAAGCTGCATTCTTAGTGAGTGTAGGGACAGTGTAGCTGCTGCTGATTTGATAGGGAAATTGATAGTTAGGCTAGTGTATTCACTGTCCACTACAGTCCTGAAGGACTCATTTGATCTCTGCTGTAAGGACAGCACCCCAAAAAGCCCCTTTTAGGGCTAGAGCATCAGTCTGCTTTTTTTTTCCTGTGTAATGTAATTGCAGTTGCCTGCCTGCCAGCCAGCCTGTGTGTCAGGCTTACAGCATATACTGTGCCCACTTGCCCAGTGCCACCACTCACTCACTGGTGTCACAATAGCTTGCATTTAACAAAAAAAACTTTTTGGACTGTATTATAATAGCAGTCAGTTTCCTTCACTAGTGTGCGTTTCAGGGCCTGCCAGGGCACAGTGTAACACCAGTGCAACTCTGGTCTGGTGTAACAGTCGACCCCAAGACGGCGTGACACTGCCATATCCGGGATGTGGAAAAGTACCTGGGGAGCTGGGGGGGGGGGGGTGCCGTTGATGTGGAGCAAGATGCAGCAGCAGAAGAGGACTCAGCTGAGGAGATTATGGAAAAGGAAGGAGTAGGAGGAGTAGAGGAGGTGGCAGCAGGCCTGCCTGCAAGTCGTGGCGGTGTCACCAACTCCTCTGCAGAGCCACGCATTCCATGCTTGGCAGCCGTCAGCAGGTTTACCCAATGCGCAGTGTAGGTGATATACCTGCCTGCCCTGACCATGCTTTGCAGACCAGGTATCAGTGGTCAGATGGACCCTTGCCCCAACACTGTGTGCCAGACATGCCATTACTTTCTTTTGCACAATCGAGTACAAGTTGGGGATTGCCTTTTGTGAAAAGAAATTTCGTCCGGGCACCTTCCACTGCGGTATCCCAATAGCCACAAATGTTTTGAACGCCTCAGTCTCTACCAGCTTGTATGGTAAAAGCTGGCAGGCTAATAGTTCAGACAAGCCAGCTGTCAGACGCTGGGCAAGGGGGTGACTTTCTGACATTGGCTTCTTATACTCAAACATGTCCTTGACAGACACCTGACTGTGGGCAGATGAGCGGGAACTGCTCAAGGCGAGAGACGGAGTGGCGGATGGTTGAAAGAGGGCAAGGAGGACAGCAGTAGTTGACGTGGCTGAAGATGCTGGACCAGGAGGAGGATGGCGGCTTTGAGTTTGTGTGCTGCTTGTACTCATGTGTTGATCCCATAGGCGTTTGTGATGTGCGATCATGTGCCTACGCAAAGCAGTTGTACCTAGGTGGGTGTTGGACTTCCCACGACTCAGTTTCTTTTGGCACAGGTTGCAAATGGCATCGCTGTTGTCAGAGGCAGACACACAAAAAAAAATGCCACACTGCTGAGCTCTGCAATGACGGCATTCTGGTGGTGGACACAGCATGCGTTGATTGGCGTGCTGTCTGACTGTGCCACTAGCTCCTTGCGACGACCTCCCCCTGCTTCCAACTCGTCTCCTCCTCCTCTCTGTCTCCCCATCTGAACTTTCGCCCTGTTCTTGTTCTTGCCTAGCGGGCACCCACGTGACATCCATGGACGCATCGTCATCATCAACCACTTCACTTGTATCTGACAACTCAGCAAAGGAAGCAGCAGCAGGTACAACATCATCATCATCACACCGTACGTCCATGTGTGTAATGCTGCCTGCCTGAGACATATCCCTGTTATCTACATCCTCTGGCAATAATGGTTGCGCATCACTCATTTCTTCAAACGGATGTGTAAATAACTCCTCTGACATACCAAGTGAAGCGGCTGTGGTGCTAGTGTTGGTGGTGGCGGCAGGCGGGTGAGTGGTATCTTGAGAGGTGCCCAAAGCTAAGCTGGAGGAGGATGGTGCGTCAAGGTTCCGAGCGGAAGCTGTAGAAGATTGGGTGTCCTGTTTTAGCCAGTCAACTATGTCCTCAGAACTTTTTCAAGGCCTCTGAAAACTGGGCATTATTCTAGGGCAAAAGGGAATCACAGCACCACGACCACGATGGCCCCTGCGGGGTGGCCTGCCTCTGCCTGTCATTTTTTTTTGATTAGTGGTACTATGCGTGCAAGCTACTGTGAGACCAGATATGAGTGGCAATGTGCACTGGCAGAGGTTGGCAGAGTACACGCTGTAGGCCTGACACCTGCTTGAAGACAACTAACTGCTATTAAATCTATAACAGTTGAAAAAGTTTTTTGGTTTTAAATGCACGCTATAGTGACACCAGATATGAGTGGCAAAGTGCACTTGCAGAGGTTGGCAGAGTACACGCTGAAGGCCTGACAGCCGCTTTAAGGACACTGACTGCTATTAACTAACAGTGAAAAACTTTTTTTCTTTTTAAAGGCACACTATAGTGACACCAGATATGAGTGGAAAAGTGCACTTGCAGAGGTTGGCAGAGTACACGCTGAAGGCCTGACAGCCGCTTTAAGGACACTGACTGCTATTAACTAACAGTGAAAAACTTTTTTCTTTTTAACGGCACGCTATAGAGACACCAGATATGAGTGGCAGAGTACACGCTGAAGGCCTGACACCCAGACGCTTGCAGACAACTAACTGCTATTCAATCTATTACAGTGAAAAACATTTTTTTGTTTTTAAATGCAAGCTTAAGCTATTGTGACACCAGATATGAGTGGTAGCACTGGGCAAGTGGGCACAATATCCACTGTGAGCCTGACACAGAAGCAGACTGATGTTCTAGCCCTAAAACGAGCTCTTTGGGGTGTTGTCCTTACAGCAGAGATCAGATGAGTCCTTCAGGACTGTAGTGGACACTGAATAAATTGATAGCCTAGCTATCAATTTCCCTATCTAATGAGCAGCAGCTACACATTCCCTCCTCTATCTAAGAATGCAGCTTCAGAATGAATCTAAAATGGATGCTGTACAGGAGGTGGGAGGGTCTGGAAGGGAGGGTCTGCTGCTAATTTGCTGGAATGTGTCTGCTGACCGTGAGGCACAGGGTCAAAGTTTACTCAATGATGACGAATAGGGGGCGGATCAAACCGCGCATGTGTTCACCCGCCGTGGCGAACGCGAACACCCTATGTTCGCCGGGAACTATTCGCCAGCGAACAGTTCGGTACATCACTATCTGGTACCCGTGGTGTTGTACGTGGCTGGGGGGAAGAACATAACTTCAGAGAGATCACTGAGGACGAGGAACAGGACATAAGTAGCTCGGCATCCAACCTTGTGTAAATGGGGTATTTCATGCTGTCGTGCCTGTTGAGGGACCTTCGTATAAAAAGGCTGAAGGAGAACGACCTGTACTGGGTGTCCACACTACTAGACCCCCGGTATAAGCAGAAAGTGCCTGAATTACGGCAAGTTGGAAAGGATGCAGCAGTTCCAAAATCAATTAAAAAGTATGCTTTACACAGCGTATAAGGGTGATGTCACAGCACAACGGGAATCTAACAGGGGAAGAGGTGAAAGTAATCAGCCTCCTCCCACGACCACGCCGGCAAGGACAGGACGCTTTACAGACGTGTTGTTGATGGAGGACATGCGGAGCTTTTTAAGTCCTACGCATCGCCAAAGCCCTTCGGGATCCTCCCTCAGAGAACAACTCGACCGACAGGTAGCAGACTACCTCGCCTTAACTGCAGATATCGACACTCTGAGGAGCGATGAACCCATTGACTACTGGGTGTGCATGCTTGACCTGTGGCCTGAGCTATCCCAATTTGCGATAGAACTTCTGTCCGGCCCCGCTTCAGGTGTCCTGTCAGAAAGGACCTTCAGTGCAGCAGGAGGTATTGTCACTGAGAAGAGAAGTCGCTTAGGTCAAAAAAGTCTAGATTATCTCACCTTTATTAAGATGAATAAGGGATGGATCCCGAAGGGACTGACAGTGGGTGATACATTCGACTAAAAAAGGCCTGATGAGGGGGACGTAACAGGGATTAAACTATTATTCGACTAATTCTTTAAAAGTTCTTGCCATGTTGGGGTATGTAAGAGTTGTATACAGAATATTCCCATTGTCCCAGTCTCTGATTTTGTGTCCTGTTGTTACTGCCCCTATACGAAATGAATGGCCCAAGGAGGCTGACGGATCGCAACAATGAATTATTGTCAGTGGGTTACCGTGTAAGCTTGGTAGGGGAGCGATTTTGTCCTAACCTATCAAAGTTAGCTGAAAATGGTCGAGTAATTGAACTAGGTGTCATTTGAGGCCCCATTGGATTTGTTTAGGTTGGCATAGTGTCATAACATAGTAGTTCCCTACTTTGTTTAGGTCCGCTATTTTTTGCGTGTTTGGTAGAATCGTTTGTATTATCTACTGTGAATTTGCTAGGTCGTAAAATATAACCAATAGAAGGCCACAAATATGGCGGTTTTAATGCTATTATTTCTTTCTGTTTGAACAGTTGTGTACCCAATATGTCGGAAAAATGCTCTGAACTTTATACCGTCTATTGGTTGTCGTTTTATGGTTTTTGACCTACTAGTCGTAGGATGCCTCTTGATATGTTCTTTATTGAGTTTGGTGACAGTTTGGTGACAAGGTACTGTGACTGGGGAATGGGTTTATCACGTGGTATTGTATGCCCATTAAACCTAGTTTTATTGTATTGTGTGCAACTATAAGATTTAGGTGGCAAAAATATGCCACCATAGCATCTAATTTCAACTAGTTTAGATTAGGTATCGGGTAAGGAATCTGTTTAAGATGATGAGAGCTTTACTGTATGAGCGCCTGGTGTTAGCTGCAAGCGCAGTTTGTGCTAGTATTTTCCCATGCGCCATGATTATTGCTAGTCCAGGATGAGTTCCTGGAATAGCGGTGGCCTGTTTGGGACTCGCTCGGCTATGGGATGAGCTTGGAAGAAAACCCTGTAGGTTAGAATGAGAGAGGGTGTCAGTTGCTGTGTTATGATTGCCCGGTACGTGTTCACAATACAAGTGAAAGTGTAGTGTTGTTGCCAACTATGTGAGTCTCCTGACAAGACTCATGATTGTTCGGGTTGAGGACCTGCCTTTGTTAAATATTTCACATGCCGTAGTGTTGACTGTGTAGCATGCTGTCTTTCCCTACCAAAGGTGGCCCTACCTTTGGTTATTGCCACTATGGTGTAGATCTTGAAAAGGCCAGATGTACTGTTGAAAGATGGCCAAGTTAATGTGGGGTACTTCTATACCAATATAACAGCTAATGTGATAACCCAATAAATAAGTTTGCAAAACAAGTTGGGGGTAAGTAAAGTAGCCTAGTGGGGTAATCCTGTTGAAAAAGGAAGATTTAGAATAAATGACTAGAATCAACCAGGTGTCATATAGACGTTTAACAGCATCTAATGCAAGATGAGAACAAATACAGCATTATGTCTTACATGAAATTCTAATAATGATAAACTGTAGATTGTATGTGGACTGTGAACCTGTAACTAGACCGTATTGTTGGAAGGTAATTGCCCGATGAGTAGGCCCGTGTTAGCGTAATATGAATTTGGATAGCACGGAGGCAGATAATTGAGTAGTGGTGTTGGAAAAGACAGAAATTTTAGGTAATAAAAGCGATGTTAATGAGAATCTACATTGAAAGTGTTTACGTGGAATAACATGTACTGATAATTACGGCAGTCTTGTAAACATGCTACAAATGTATTGGAAGTAACCAACACCAACGACCCTTACGCAACAAATAACTAAATTAACTTTTATACCAGTTAAAATTAATGTTGTTTAACAGAGTGTAAAAACACTGACGACACTTTAATCCTGTAGGTGGCGACACCTGGCCATGTAGGGGATTAAATATAATTGTGTATGGTAAAAGTCGAAATGGCTTAGGGAGGACCTAGTCTCGTATGTGGGAAGTGATGCTATGGCTTAATGAAAACGGCTAATTACTATAGTGAGTTACTAAACTACTGGCGTGAGACGCTCTAGGGCATGACCAGCTTATTCGGGGTATATGTAGCCTTTCTAGCTGTGGCCTGGAAGATAGTGCCTCCAAACTTTAAGCTCAACCGTCAAATTTAAGCAAGGTCCAAGGCCTTGGGAGTGACGGGGACAGGGCCTTCTGCGGGGGACCTGGGATGACAGGGTTGGAGTGTACTGTTTTTGCCCCTTTAAAAACTATTGAAAAGGATTTGTGTTACGATTGCCTCCGGTCTAGCAGGAGGTTGGATCGCTTGGATGTCCTGGTTCCCAAAGTCAGAGAGGCGAACGATGCTCCAGTCGGTAGAAACCTGCAATTGTAGAATCTCCCACTAGCTATAGCAAAGCTAGGATTCCCGGATCCCTACAACACGAGTCGAGGCTACGAGTTGATGGTAAAATGAACTGACTTTACTGGCACGTAAGCATGGCAATTTATGAAAGTCCCCAGGTTCAAGGACAGCCCCCTGTGGACCTGGTGGGATACAGGTACAATACAACAAGGTAACCAATCACAAGACACTGTATCATTTGAACTTGTTACCGCCCAGCTTGGAGATAATGAATCTAATGGTTACAGTAATATAATTATCTCCAAGCGCCCAAAACCCACGTTTATTTTACATACAGAAAACAGATTAAAAATACATAACTCGAACAGTTTAATAACTATTTCGGTACTTTCACCACTCATTTTATAGCTCCAGTCCGTGTGCATTAGTTCAACAAATAGCGACTCAAACTCACAAACCCGTTGCTGTATTTCGTCAAGGGAAAGTCTGTTTGTGTGTTTGGGTCGCAAGCTGAAAATGGCGGCCATGTTTTTAGGTGCAACAATAGGCAGCGGGACCTCGGCATCAACTCGTGGAACTAATAACGGAGTTGTGCCCGAATCCCCGCTCTCTGGCTGGATGTCGTCGCCGTTCCAGATACGAATTTAGCCCGCCGTGAAGGGGCACTTAACCTGCGGTTAATCGCAACATTCCACATTCTAATTGAGGCCACACGCCAGATTAAAGGTGGTCCCCATTCGTGCCTCTTTCGGTAGTTTGACCATCGGTAGATAAGGCATGACCGGATATATACTGGGGCCGTCAATTAGCTTGAGGTTAACCGCAAACCGCAACCCCCTGGGTGATCAATTGGTGGCACACGCTCTCAGCCGGGTGGTCGACCGTTCGGTAGTTTGAGAGGTGACCGGGTTAAGTGGCGGCACACGCCAGGAGCCGGGTTGTCAGTTGTTCGTTTGACGAACTGGGGTATTTATATTCCATTCAGGAGAGAGTGCAGCATTCAAGTACCAAAGTCATAAGATACAAAATAGTCAATATAATCCTGGTTGGTAACAGTTTTGTAACAATTTGCATTTTCAAAGTGGCAATTCGGATACAGCCGAAGTGCCGAAATAGTCGAAGTGGCCACCATTTGACAAACGAACACGTGGTGGCGGCCTTTTTAATTCAGTCGAACACGTTCAGCTGTTTGGTCGTCGAGTTCATGGAACTCAAATTGGACATGCGACGACACGAACACCGCTGAACTTCGACAGGAGTGGAACGGTGTTCAACAATTCAAACACCACTTTAACTTTGACTATTTGCAATTCGAACGGAACTTAGTGATGGAAATAGACTGGCCACACAGCCTAATTCTCTGGAACTGTTTTGGGAATGAAAATGTGCGTGCGGTTGGTCAAATGTGACTTCCACAAAACTTTTGAACCCCTGCTCTGATCTGGGTTATTTTTGGATATGTTGTTCACCCATATCAGGGCTATCCAGGGATGTATTATTTGGGGATATGTAGTGTTTTCGTGTGTTTTCTGTGTTTTGAGTAAAAATTTTATATTTTCTGCCTGTGGATAATGAAGTTATTCCATTAGCTATCTTAATTATATCACAGGCAGAGGGGTGTGGTTGCTGACTGTATGTCGGAGTGTTACTGTGTTAATTATTGTTCCCATTGGATTGTGTCCCTTTTGAAAATGTGTATAAAAGAAATGCCTTTGTTCTCAATAAACCAGATCTTCTTACCCTCAACTCGCAGCCTCGTCTCGTATTGTAGGGAACAGCTATAACTGCTATATCACTGCTAGCTCTTGTAAGAGCTCTTTTAAGCTATGCAGCTATACTCTCCTGGAGGTGAGGTCCTTCCCTCAGCTATACTCTCCTGGAGGAGAGGTCCTTCCCACACGGTCTTGGGTCCAGAGGTTGGACCCCAACTAACCAACCAAGGCAACAACTCGAGACCCCAGCCATGAAAATCTATTCCCACAACACCAGGGGGTTAAATACCCCACATAAAAGGCGCATTCTCCTAGAAGATGCCAAACAGCATGACGCAGATATTTTGTGCGTCCAAGAAACGCATTTCGTAACAAATAGGATTACGGGAGTACCCCACACAGTACCATGCTACACACTCAGTCCAGAGGGGTGTCCATTCTGCTACATAAATCCCTAACGGTGGAATTGCTTAGCATAAAAAAGATAGCCAGGGCAGGTTCTTGCTACTCCACTGCATAATTAACATGCAATTTATTCTGGTAGGCCTCTACAGCCCGAACGAACAATCGTGGAATTTCATAGAAAAAGTACTGTCCAAATTGCCCACAGCATTTACCGGCTGTGTGATTATCTGTGGGGACTTCAACCACACACTAAACTCCAGAGTGGACACTTCCCTGCCTCACTCTGCCACAAGACACACCACGCTTCGGAGCACATGCACAGCTCTCACTAAACTGATAATGGAATACGGGCTATACGACTCCTGGAGAACACTACACCCAACAAATAGGGAGTACTCGTACTACTCCGCGGTACACAAGACATATTCCAGGATCGACCTGATCCTGGTCTCGGGGACCCTTCTCCCACAGGTAACACACAGCTCCATAGGTGACATAGTCTGGTTGGACCATGCCCCAACCCTGCTAACCATTAGAGACCAATGCCAACATAGAGGCAAACCACCCTGGTGCCTCAATGAATCACACTTGCATGACCCCTCCTTCACACAACAACTACAAGACCACCTGCAGAGGTACTTTCAGACAAATGACACCCAAGACGTATCCCTCCTATTCATGAGACAGGCCCATAAACCAGTCCTCAGAGGCTTGCTCATCAGCCACGCCTCCTACCTAAAAAAGAAATCCCAGCAAGAATATCTAGACCTCCTACGCAGATTAAGAGACACAACAAATGTACACACATTACAACCTGCAGAGCGACATGCCCAAACGATCCTAGACACAACCAAACGACTGAATGAAATTTCCCTGCAAAAAAACTTGCATATACTAACCAAATTAAAATTGAAAACATACTCTCAAGACAACAGGGCAGGGAAAACACGTGCTCCGACAAAACCAGGCGAATGCTAAAATCCCATACCTGATCTCCAACAAGGGCAATAAAATACACAATCCCCAAGACATAACTGATGAAATGGCAAAATATTACCACACCCTCTATAACCTCAAAGAGGACGATACTGTACACCAACCCACGGCACACAAGATCAAGGGCTTCCTCAACTCCACTACACTACCACAGCTGACAGAATCCCAAATAAATGCCATAGGAGCCCCTGTGACAATACAGGAGATTTTGGACACCATTCGCTCCCTGCCCCCAGGAAAATCCCCAGGACCATACGGCCTCACAAACTCTTACTACAAACTATTTGCACCCACCTTAACCCCATACCTGGAGAAGATATTCAACCACATAATAGATATAGGTTTGATGTCGGCAGAAATGTTAATGGCGCATATCGCCACTCTCCTAAAACCGGGGAAACCACGCACTAGAAGCCAGAACCTACAACCTATATCACTGCAAAACACAGATGTAAAATTACTAGCAAAGATCTTCTCCAGGAGGCTAGCCCCATCATACCATCGTTGATACACGAAAACCAAGTGGGGTTTGTGAGTGGCAGACAGGGAGCGGACGGCACAGGGAAAATCCTAAACCTATTGCCTGCTCTCACTGGATGCAGAGAAAGCTTTTGACAGGTTACACTGGCCCTTCCTTCTCGCGGTCCTACGGAAGTTCAGTTTCCCAACACAATTCTTGTCCCTTATCAGAGCGCTGTACTCTAACTCTACTGCCAGAGTAACCAACAGAGGCTTTGTATCACAACAATTCACGATCGCGAACGTATCACGCCAGGGATGTCCACTCTCCCCCCTGCTCTATATCCTTGTCCTGGAACCCCTGGCACAAAAGATCTGGGATGACCCAGATATACATGGCATTAAACTTCAAGGTGCAGAACACAAACTGTCCCTATTCCCAAACGACATTATGCTATCCCTGGAACAACCACACGTCTTTCTGCCGAACTTCCATAAAACCCTCACACTATGCTGCAAGGGCTCCTATTACAAACTTAATGCCACCAAAACCCTAGCCCTATACAGCAGAGAGATGCTCTGACTTTTAAACACACTTTTAGATATGACTGGAGACACGACCATCTCAAATATCTGGTGATAAACATCACCGCCTTGCCCTTGACTCTATATAAAGCAAATCACCATAAACTACTGGGAGACATCAATATTGTCATCCAAGGATGGAGGGGGATCGCGGAGGTCAAAATGACGATACTCCCGAAAATCCAATACATGTTCCGCATGCTCCCATTGAAACTTCCCGCAACACACCTCCCTGACATGCAAAAAATTCTAAACTTCTTTTTATGGGACAACACTTTAGTGACCTGAGTGGCCAGGGCAAGTATGTATAAACTGTTCAAACACGGCGGCATGAGAGTACCCGACCTAGTAGGATACTACAGAGCGGCCCAAATAGGCCCCCTCCTGTCAACATTTCACCATAACTAACCCCTAGAGTGGGCAGACATGGAACAAAAACACACTGCGGGAATCCCCAGAGCTCAACGGCCAACTAACTGCTGCATGCTGCCCATCACATCTCTCACACTCGAGACATGGGATAACTATCGCACTAGGATGGGTCTCATGGGGAGAATCACGCCAGCACTGCCACTGGAAGCACTGCCAATCTTCATATCTGACTTCAACCACAAAATACGACTCAGACACAGTATAACCATGCTCTCACAAATACTGTAAGGAAACGACTTAATAAAGTTTGAAAATCTTCAAAAACACACACAATTTACTCACCACTGCCCTCTTCTCATACATGCAACTCCAATCATAGTAACACAAACAAACGCTGACTCCTTCGGAAGACACTCAGGGACAGCAGTTGTCAGAAGTGAAGAAAATATGCCTGAAACCTAAACCCCCTAAGAAAATCATATCTACCGTCTATGCCACGGAACACACCACAACACAAAGTGACTCATTCACCTTCAAAAAAAGCATGGGAAAAGGACATTGCACAGATCCTGATAGACTCACATTTTTCTTGCCCACAAATCACTGACGAAATCAATGTCCAACATAGAACTCTCCCGCAAACTCCTCTACCGCTGGTACCTCATCCCTACATGCCTCAAACGATCCTTCCTGCACATGCAGGACACATGTTGGAGGTGCCACACGGGAAAAGGAAACATGCTGCATATTTGGTGGGGTGCCCCAACCTACAGAAATTCTGGGGAAACGTAGCACACTTAACAAAACAATGCACAGGAGTGGACCTTCCCTTCCTTCACGAAACGTTCCTGTAACGGATCACCTCATACTCCGCCCGAGTACCTTCCGTTGATGGACGCTTCCTAGCTTGCTCCGAGGACCACAAGCACCGCACCGGACACCACAACCACCACAGATTCCGCAACCGCCATAGCTTAACTGGAGTCTTGCCGTCTTCTGTCCACCCTGGATCAGCTTCTGTCCTCCAGGACCGTGTGGGGAAGATCTCTCCTCCAGGTGAGCGTATCAGGAACAAGCTCTTAAAAGAGCTAAGTGATTAAAGCTCAGGGGAGTATGCAGAGCATAGCAATCCCCAGTGTGGGTATAGCTGTCCCCTCCAATCACGAGACAAGACTACGTGTTGAGGGTCAAGAAGAACTGTGTTTAATTAGCACCAAAGGGCCTTCTATTATGGAGATCTTACACATACAGGACCGCCCACAGGGTTTTTCATAAGAACCAATAAAAACATTAAAAACGTGCAATAAAGTAAAACAACTCCCAGCAGAAATCCTCCACTCTGCCTCTGATACAATTATCTCAAGACAATAGACTAACTTAATTTTCACAGGCAGAAAATATACATGTTTTTACACAATTCTTATAACTTTAGAAGTATGCATGCAATATTAATAAAAGTTACATTGAAATCAGTGTCCTTTAAATATAAATATACTCAAAAATCATAAAAATCCGTCCAGTAGATCAAAAATTAGCTGGGAGTCCTTTATGACCGACCGCAAGCACATTTTCATGCCCAAAACAGTTTCATGGATTTGGGCTGTGTGGTCAGTCTATTTTACACTAAAAAATTCGAACGAGCGTTCGAATCTTCGAACAGGGCTTAGTCTCCAGCCGCAGTGTCGAAGTGGAGAAGAAGATACGGGTCAGCGGGGTTCGTGCAATTGGGTAGCCGAAAACAGTTCCATAGATTTAGCTGCACACACTGCTGACCGTGTTTGTATGAGCTGTTTTTTTTTAAATTGTGACACAAATTGGGTACCCCTATCTTACACAATATTAAGTGAAATACCGTGCAATCTGACTATTTTGCGTCTAAATATATGAACCAGCTCTTGAGAGGAAAGTATCTTTTTGAGCGGAACAAAGTGTGCCATTTTAGAAAAATGGTCAAGAACCATTGGGATGGTGTAGTAGCCATTAAAAATTGGTAGTTCCACAATAAAGTCCATAGACAAATGAGATAATGGAATACTGGATATAGGAAGCGGTTGTAATAGCCCACAAGGTAGTTTAGGGGGAACCTTAGAAACTGCACAAATAATACATGCCTCCACATACTCCCTGATGTCCTTTCTAAGATATGCCACTAAAATGACCTAGAGACAGCGGACACAGTTTTATTAATACCTGGATGACCAGCTGTTACATTATCATGAAACACTTTTAGTACCTCCTCTCTTTCCAGTAACGGAATAAACAATCTATCTTGAGGTTTATCCCTAGGTGTCTGAGTCTGAGCTGCCATTATAGCACAAAGAAGAGCGGAAGACAAGGAAAGAACTGTGAGGCAATGATACATTCAGGTGGTATGATGGAGAGGTTTCTTGTTCTTGGTCCGCCTCTACATCAAATTGCCTAGATAGGGCGTCTGCCTTAACATTCTTAGGACCAGGCCTGTATGTGATGATAAAGTTAAGCGTGACAAGAACAATGACCATCTAGCTTATCTAGAACACATCCTTTTAGCATCTCCAATGTATGCAAAGTTTTTGTGATCAGTTATGATCAGGAGAGGATCCTTGGAACCTTCTAAAAGATGTCGCCATTCTTTCAGAGCTAGGATAATGGCTAACAATTCCTTGTTACCAATACCATTGTTGCATTTTGACTTGTTTTATTAGGTTTTTAATAGTTTTTACTATAGTTCTTTTGTATTCTGTTGAAAATAAAGTATATAATAGCCTATCCTTAGGCCTATCACTGAGTTCACCTCTTCCCTTTGTCCATCAAGACAAGCCTTTATCACATCTGTTTTTGCTGTTGATCTAAAATAAGTTAAAAAAAAAAACAGTTTGAAGACCTTCCACTTTTGCAACAAACTAGGAAAATAATTTCTTCTTGACCACAGAATATGAATAATAAATTAAGGTTTTAGACAGGAAGGGGAGCAGATTAAGATAATGTCTGAGAATAAAAGAGGGGGTTTTAGATGGAAAGAGTAAGGGTTGAAGACAGAAAGGGTCACATTTCTTTTGCTTATTACATTGTAATTGCTACTTGATGAGAATGATTTTATGTCATTTATGAAACAGTATTATTTAATCAATTCTTAGAAATGGTGATACTTTATACTATTCAATGTCTTTATGTCAAAGTGATATTAATATGCATTTTGAGCTTATATGTTTTACATTTAAGAGTCTAACAGAGAAAAGAGGTAAATTTGCAAGGGAATTTCAAGGAAATTGCAAAATCTAGGCTAAAATTTCAAAACGGGGAAAACAATCTTCAACTCTTCCTCCAGAACAGTTACTGTAGCCTAGTTTTAGCCACCCCCTTACAAATTAAACTCAATTAAATTTTTAGTGACTATATTGTTTATTTTTTCACATATATGCTTGTTAACAGTGATATTTGAATATTTATCTATACTTAACACAGCCGATTGACCTGCATAGTGCTGCAACTGCATTCACAGATTCTCTCAATCTGCTCCAGGTAGCTTGAACTGCTGAGGAAAATAGAACCGCCTGCTCTCAGATAATAACAGTCACAACCAAGCCGTTTTCATATGTGAACTTGGGACCTCATTTATGTATGCTCAGTTGGGTTCTTGGTGGCTGCTTCACCCCTGCACTCTCCTCAGATGACATGCCATAATGTACAATTAAAATGTTAACACTATAGGATGTAGAGAGTGAACCTTATGTTTTCTTGCTTTTTCTATCTACTTGAATTCCTCAACAACCTTTCTGTTACATTACATTTACAACATATATAATTTCTTCTCTGTACATTTAAACATCTATACTATCCGTTCTTGGTCTCCTTTGATTTCTGACTAGGCACATTTTGCAAGGTTCATGTCGTGCAATTTTCTCCTTCTATTTCTATTGTCTCAGAGGCTTGCTAGTTCTAAATTATTTTACAGTATCTGCGTGATTGATGTAGTATGGGAAAACTGCTTCTCTAGGTCAAAAGTATAAAGAGATCTCAAATATTTTACTTAAAGTAAAAATGAATGAATTGTTAGTGGAAAAAATCATTTTACTCTAGCAGCTTTTTATAGTCTAAGATTTTGAGAATCTATTGCACCTTTCGTATCTTGACATTATTAATTCATTGCCTCTTCTACAGTAGAATTTAGTATTCGACAAAAATATGTATTATTTTAAAAAAGGAAGTTAAAACAAGTTTTACAAATCTTGAGAGCAAAAACTAAAACTTTTGACAGACACTAAGGCTGGTGGGCTCATTAGACATCAACTGGCAGGTCTGTTTTAGTTCAGCGCAAATGGGATAGCAGGTTTTTATTATTATTATTATTGTTATTATTATTTTATTATTTATATAGTGCCATCAGATTCCGTAGCGCTGTACAATGGGTTAGTACCCATAAACTCTGAAAGTGACACAGCTATTTCTGTACCATGCTAAAACTGCAGTCATTATTAAATTTTTTACTATTTTATAAGTACATATATGCCAGGCACTTTGCACATTAACATGTACAATGGTGCAATAAGTTGCTGTGTACTCTGTTATGCATTGATTTTTAATAACATAAAAAGAATTAAGAGGATTGAATTGAGGTGTCTTCATATCACATCTCACTGACTCTGAGGAAAAGTTGACCAGGAGGTTGGTGTCAGTAAAGGGAGCTTGACAAGAAAGGCTATGTCTAAGAAGAAAATGAGAATAATAAATGAAAGTCTTAGATATAAAGGATTTATAAAAAAAAAAATGCATGAGAATACAAGAGGGAATTTGAGATGGAAAGAGTAGGGGTCTTTTTTGGCGGAAAAATTGATGATTGCATGTTTAACCCCTTGAGGACCAAACTTCTGGAATAAAAGGGAATCATGACATGTCACACACGTCATGTGTCCTTAAGGGGTTAAGGGAAAATGCCAGTAGACTAGGGATTAGACTAGGGAAAAGAGACATGATAAAAGTAGAAGAGAGGGGAAGAATAAATGTGTTAGAGTAGGAGGACAGAGAAAGTGTTGAAACCTTTTGTTCAGAGACAGGGCAAAGGAGTTAAGAGTGGATGAAGAAACAGAATGGAAGCTGATTATTGTAGCGAAGTAGGAGGAAAGATGAATGATTGCATTCCTAATCTTGTCAGTAAAGTGACATGCAAAATCTCTATCGGTGAGGTTAATTTATGGTGGGGTTGCCTTGTGCAAATTTTACAAAACAAATGTGCATACAAAATGCCCCCCCCCCCCCCCCCCCTCAGTGTCCATATAAATAGTTCAATATTCTATATATGTGTTTGTGGGTGTGCATCTCTATCAGGGCCGGTGCTAGGATTTTTTGTTACACAGGCGAAGATGCATTTTGGCGCCCTTACCCTCCTTTAAAAAAAATAAATTAAAAAATGCATCTTCACCTGTGTGTATTTCCTCCCAAGCCACAGTCAGCATTTTTCAGTCACACAGTCAAAGTCATACAAACACAGAAATAATCATACAGAGACATACAGACACAGAGACATACATGCATACAGAGACATGAAGGCATATAAAGACTTGCATACATACAGAGGCATACCGTCATACAGACACATACAGGCATACAGAAACATACATACAAAGACATACAGAAACATACATACAAAGACATACAGGCACATACATACATACATACATACAGAAACATACAGGCATGCAGGCATACATACATACATACATACAGGCATACAAAGACATGCATGCATACAGAGACATACCGCCATACAGACACCTACATATATACAGGCATACAGAGACATACCGCCATACAGAGACATGAAGGCATATAAAGACATGCATACATACAGAGGCATACCGTCATACAGACACATACAGGCATACAGAAACATACATACACAGACATACAGAAACATACATACAAAGACATACAGGCACATACATACATATATGCATACATACATACAGAAACATACAGGCATACAGGCACATACCCACATACCGCCATACAGACACCTACATATATACAGGCATACAGAAACATGCATACAAAGACATACAGGCATACATACACATACATATGTACATACAGGCATACAGAAACATACATACAAGACATACAGGCATACAGACCCATACAAACATACATTCATACATACATACAGAGGCAAACCGTCATACAGACACATACATGCATACAGAAACATGCATACAAAGACATACAGAGACACACAGACACATACATACATCCGTACATACAGAGACATAAACTCAGAGTTACACACATGCATACAGAGACATATATATATATAGACAATCAGAGACAAACATACATACATGCATGCATACAGATACATACATACATGGATACAGAGACATACATACATACAGTGACATACATACAGAGACATACATACATACAGACAGACATAAATACAGAGACATACATACATACATAGACACACAGAGACAGACATACATACATACGGATAGATACATACATACATACATACATACAGAGACACACAGACAGATAGACATAAATACAGAGACAGACATACATACATACAGAGACAGACATACATACAGAGACATACAGACAGATATACATAAATACAGAGACAGACATACATACAGAGACATACAGACAGATAGACATAAATACAGAGACAGACATACATACAGAGACAGACATACATAATTTCATACTTACATCTGTTCAATCTTGTCCCTGGGGTGCATGCTGTGCAGCTCCGTGGAGTCCTGTCCTGCAGCCCAGCCCCATCACTGGGCGCCAGCCACGCTGTGTGGTTCACAGGGAGCAGGGATATGATGTCATTCATATCCCCGCCCCCTCCACACAGCCTGCAGCAGTCGGCAGACACCAGGGTAGGAGGTGGGCGGGCAGAGGCTGGGCTCCGCGGGCGGGAATCTATGGGCTGCGCTCGGCCACGCTACAAATAGTAACCGGCAGGAGGGGAGCGCAGTGCGCTTCCCTCCTTCCGGTAAGCCTGATGTTGCGCCCCCAGGGCTGGTGCGCCCTAAGTTTTTTTTCTTTTCTTTTATTTTACATAATTTCAAGGACATAGTAGGCACTACCACCCTTCTGTTTCTCCTTTTTCTACACCAGACAACAGAGGCCCCGGTGATTAAGTTGCCTTAGAACTATAACAGTACTCTACGAGCGCTGAATCTTTCACTGTTTTTGTTTTACTTTATTTGCAAAGTACTCACCCTTCTGATTGATAGTGAAACTGCAGGAACTTTTATATAGTGTGAATCACTTAGAGCTGTCCCTATTCCTCCTGCAAAGCATTCTTTGTGTAAGAGGCTGTTAAAACTGATCTATCTCTCTCCATCAAAAGATCTAAGTTCCAAACAGGCACAATAAAAGTGCTATAAATAGTTACATAGTTACATAGCTGAAAAGAGACTTGCGTCCATCAAGTTCAGCCTTCCTCACATTTGTTTTTTTGCTGTTGATCCAAGAGAAGGCAAAACATCCAGTTTGAAGCACTTCCAATTTTGCAACAAACTAGGAAAAAATTCCTTCTTGACCCCAGAATGGCAGTCAGATGTATCCTTGGATCAAGAATATCACCCTACATTGAAAAAGTATAAACTAGTTCAGGCATAGGTAACCTTCGGCACTGCAGATGTTCTGGACTACACCTCCCATGATGCTTTGCCAGCATTATGGATATAAGAGCATTATGGGGGATGTAGTCCACAACATCTGGAGTGCCGAAGGTTGCCTATCCCTGACCTAGTTGCTGTTTGAACATCTGTATGGACTCTGATAAAACCACTTCTTCAGGCAGAGAATTCCACATCCTTATTGTTCTTACAGTAAAAAAAAAACTTTTCTTTGCCTTAGAGGAAATCTTCTTTCTTCCAGTCTAAACGCATGACTTTGTGTCCTATGTAAAGTCTGGTTTGTGAATAGATTTCCACACACTGGCTTGTGTTGGCCCCAAATATATTTGTATAATGTTATCAAATTTACTCTCAGTCAACGTTTTTCTAAACTAAAGAGGTTTAAATTTGTTAACCTTTCTTCATAGCTGATATGTTCCATTCCTTTATTAATTTTGTAACCTGCCTCTGCACTTTTTCTAGTGTCATAATATCCTTCTTTAGAACAGGTGCCCAAAATTGCACAGCATATTCAATATGTGGTCTTACCAAGGATTTATAAAGAGGCAAATTGATATTCTCATCCTGAGAATGAATGCCCTTTTTCATGCATGACAATACCTTACTGGCCTTAGCCACTACTGATTGACATTGCACATTGTTGCATAGTTTGTTGTCTATAACAGTTCCCAAGTCCTTTTTGTGTGTTGTTATCCCTAATTTGCTTCCATTAAGGGTATACATTGCTTGTGCATTCTTTACGTGGAACTGCATAACTTTACATTTTTCAATATTAAATTACATCTACTATTTGAGTTCCCAGTCCCCCAGTCTATCTAAATCCCTCTGCAACAAAGTAATATCTTGTTCACATTGTATTACTTTACAGAGTTTTGTGTCATCTGCAAACACTGAAACATGACTTTTAATGCTTTTTTCAAGATCATTTATAAACATGTTAAATAGGAGGGGTCCTGGAACAAAACCATGAGGGACACCACTTGCCACCTCTGTCCAGCTTGAAAATTTACCATTATTGACAACTTTTTGTATTTTACTTTTTAAGCCACTGTTCTACCCAAGAATAAGCATTTTCATGACCGATTTCTTTGAGTTTGAACACTAATCTATTGTAAACAGGCACCCCAACCAGGGCAGGTGCCTGTAGGCAGGTGTTTACTCTATCTATTGGGAAATGCAGCCTTGTTTACAGGTTATGCTGTAAATCTCCTGGAGAAGTATGCAATCTTCCAGTCCAGATGTTGTAGTAAACACACTCAGCTCTTGCCTTTATTTGTTTCATTTCCTTTCTTCTACTTGTTAGATCCCCATTATATACATGTTCTATAAAGATTACTTATTTCTACAGTCATCACCTCCTGCTACACACTTTCTATTTGTGCAAAATATCCTACTTTTCTTTCTACTTTTTTATTGTTTTTTTTTTTTTTTTTACTATTCCTTGTTATTTTTTCTTTATATCCTGTCACATTATAATAAACAAGATATTGTTTTACTCTTCTTGTACAACTTGTCCTCTGTATTCATATATTACTACATTTCTCATAACATTTTTTACTTCTCATATATGTCTTTATAATTTCCACTTTATTTGATCATACCTCTGTTTTGTGTAAATATTCTTCTAAAGATTACTAATGAGGTTTGGAATGTCAGATTGAGGGAAATATTTTTAGTCTACTTAAAATTAATTATATGACTGCTTAACTGATATCTGCCTCATAGATATTAAACTTAACAAACTAAAAATCTAAATTTTGTAGTACTTAGCTACATTAAATATTGGCTGATGGAATACATATATAATAATTCCAAATATATGGAACAATGATAACAAGGAATATGCTAATTCACTGGTATCCACAAGACGGAATGCTTCATGAAATCCCTACTGTTTCTCATTTTCATAGAAGCAGTAGATTCTCATGGTGTAAGTTCCAGCCTGAGCACTTTGGTGGGCTTGATGCACAAGACCATAGAGACAGATTATTTTAAGCAGTATTGTAAGATTTGAAAGTGGAAATTCCTTGTGTATGCTTTTGGTTTATTGTGCATTTGTATAGTTAGGTTTGCAAAAGCAATTCATTACCTTGGCATATCTTTGTCTGTACATCTGTTTTATTTTGTGTATGGAATAATTGAAAAATATAAAATTAAGTGATTATGGTCCTTAGTGTGACCCCTAACATTTTTCTTATGTAAACCTTCATAGTTTATGACAAGTAATATGATAGATACATAGATAGATAGACGCTGACCAGCCACATCATTGATTATATCATTACAATTACACCTGTCAAGAGGTGGGATATATTAGGTAGCAAATAAACTATTTCATGTATTGGAAGCAGGAAAAATAGACAAGTGAAAACATGCTAGGGACATGGGCCAATAGTTATGGCTAGATGACTGGGTCAGAGCATATTCAAAAAGGCAAGTCATGCTGGGTGTTCCCGCTATGCAGTACCTAACAAAAGTGGAGCAAGGAAGGATAACAGGTGAACCAGCTTATCGTTCATTGGTGCCCAAGGCTCATTGATGAATGCGGGGAACAAAGGCTAGCCCATCTGGTTACTTATGCAGAAGAGCTACTGTAGCTCAAATTGCTAACTATAGAAAGGTGTCTAAGCACTATTTAGAAATGCATGTTACAGATGTTCCCCCCAATTCCCATTTTTTCAGTATAGATATTAAATCCAGATTCATAGTGGAATGAGTACCCTACCCATCCACTATGGATGTCCAATGACCACAGGAATGCATAAATTGAAGAGTCTCTGGAAGCAGTTTAACCCCTTAAGGACACGTGACGTGTGTGACACGTCATGATTCCCTTTTATTCCAGAAGTTTGGTCCTTAAGGGGTTAAGCTGTAAGTATTGCAATTAAGCATGTTGACCCCCCATGTTGAAATTAGTGTAGGACCCATCAATATTTGGGTACTGTGATGTAGTGGTGGGAGTAGCACGATATTGCCATGTGGTGTAACTGGCTCCTCACATTTTTTTGCTAGGATAGGTGATTTTAAGTAGTCCTGTAAAACGTGAATCTGTTGTCTTGTTTTTTTGTGGGTTCCCCGTACTTTGTCTGTATTTTGCAGTTACTTACTAAAGTGAGAATTGTTGAGAATTTAAAGTGAATTTTAAATGTAAGGACAAATAGCTGTATTAAAAAAAAAAAAATCTACAAGTTAGCTATGCTTCCAATTCCAACATTTTGGTATGAGAGTAATTAACTTCCTGCCTCTACTGGATTACAAGTGTAAATATATATCTGGTGTAGTGGGATAGTACTATGCAAGACATAAGTAGACTTCTGTAGACTTCTGTAGACTTCTGATCTACGTTATCATTCTGTCTTAAATTCAGAAACTGTAAATACCCCAAATATATCATCCATACATAGTCAGAGGTTTTTGCAATAGAAAAAAAAAATTGTATTAGTATTATTATTTCAAACTAGCCACTTTATTGGTGATACTATAATCTTGCAATTAAAAATAACATGCACATTTTTTTGCAGGTCCTTAAAACAAAATCTAAACATCCTTCTTTCCTACTTTTTATTATTCATTACATGATGCTGACTCATACCATATCTTTGCAAGACAGTCACTTTTGAAATTAAACATAAAGCGTGCTGCAAGTGAGCAGGGATTTTGGCTTGTTCTTCTGGATCACTGAATATTGCTAATTGGGGCAACTAAAAGAGTACAGAATGTTATAAATTCTGTGTCTTTTTCCAGTCAAATGAACCATAACAAATTAGTAGGCTTAATGCAGAATAGTGATATTCACACTGGAAAAAATACCTCACTAAAATGCAAAGATTATTTATATTTATGAATGGTCAAATGCCAGCAATGCAAAGGTCACATTAAATTGTATAGGATCAATTAAATTATAATGATGCCACAATATATCTTATTCATGCATATAAACACGGGAATATTATTACATAAGGATGTGTATAGTATTACATGAGGATGTGTTTAGAGTATAAAAAAGAGAAACGTAAGAAAAAACACATATTGGGCATTTTTAATGCCATAGAGCAACCAAATTGGCAATAATATATAATATGGTACTCACTCAGCAATACTCATGCATTTTCAAACCCCATAAATATAAAGGTCACACTCCTTCCATAAAAACTATGGGATGTCAGCATATATAAAAAGCATTTATTTGATTCACTTCTTGACTTGTCATCTTTATGGAGGAGTATGTATATAGGTACTAATGAATTGCCCTAAAGGCAATAATTATTATTAGGGCACCTATATTCAAAATTGTTTTGATGCATGAGTGGGCTGGAGCTTATTATGATGGGGTCAGGTAATTACTGAAAAATTAAGAACCCATCTTAGACAAGTAGGAAGAAACTATATGGTTAAATAGTGAATGATTGTTGTTATTAACAGTACCTCTGATTGTCAGACGTAACATACCTCTTGAAAAGTCAGGCAACAAAATACAAAATAGGAACCTACAATGAAACCTATAGGTACTCCCTCTTAGCATCATTTGTCTAGACTTTTGTTATAAACATTATAGAGTAATAAACATATCATGTGGTAATGTACCTTTTTGGAAGCAACATACGCAAGATATGCATTATATCTTATTACTTTTCATTAGTTTACCCTGGGTTTGATTTTCAGGTTTGTTTTTTTTTCCTTTCTCCTTCTTTTTCCCTTTCCCTTTCTCTTAATGGATTTTTTTAACTTTCTTTTTTTTTTACCCTAATTTATCTAGAAATTAAAAAAAAATGTAAAAAGGAAAATAAAAACATAATTATAGGTCAGCCTAGATAGAGAACCAAGGCCTTGATTTAATATGTTTCGATAAGCTCTTAAATGAGTTGTTCACTAAAGTGAGGATTCAAAGTAAATTCAACATGAGTTTCAATTTTAAGGCAAGAGTAGCTGAATGGAATGTATAGTTGATTTACAGAATTTTTCCTGTTTGGATATTTTGACCTTAAATTTGAAATTCACTCTGAATTCAATTTGAATAGATGATATGCCAGATAAGCTATCACTCATGTGAAATAAAAATTTGGATAGTGTTAGGGTTGTTATTATTGTTATGTAGTGATACATCGAGATTCAGGAAAAGGGCAGATTAGGGGAGAAGAAAAGATAAGGAGCACATTGTGTTGCTGTATAGTTACTGAATATAACCTGTTAATAAATAATTGTAACACAATGCTTGCATTTCCTCCCTCCAATTTCTAACTCTAGATGTTAACTCCTGCTAGTTATCTCTAGCCTGGCCACCCCAGTTGTTAACTCTTGCTAGCTACCTGTAACTTGACCACTCTAGTGGTTAATACCTGCTAGCTGTTTGTAACCAGCCTCTTACATCCAAGGCCAAGAGCCAGGGCTCCATAGAGCCAGTGTTCAATTGTTTATAAGAAACAGAGTGTCCCAGGAAGGGTCTATTGGTGTGCACAAGTGAACCTAAAAAAGTGGGTACCCCTTTACTTGAAACGATTAGAGAGATGCCTAAATGTCCAGAGGATAGAAAATCCAATAGGCACAAAAAGGTTCCTTGAAAAATATAGAACTGGTATAATATAGAACCTTAGATACATTTTATAGATTTAAAATTCTGGTTCTTGCTTTCAAATCTCTACATAATGCTGCTCCCACCTATCTATCCTCCCTTATACACAAGTATTTCCTGTCTAGGCCCTTACGATCTGCTGAAGACTTACGTCTATCTTCTGTCCGTACTCCCACCTCTGATGCTCGCCTTAAAGATTTCTCGAGGGCTGCACCGTTCCTGTGGCACTCGCTTCCCTCCTCCGTTAGATGCTCACCCAGTCTCCACTCCTTCAAAAATCGTTAAAAACCAACTTCTTCATAAAAGCTTATCATTTAAACTGTTAATAGCTCCTGACTTCTTACTCTTCTGCAACTATCTGCAACTCTACTATCCTTACCTTTTTGTGTCATTTTACCCCACTTCCCTAGCATGTAAGCTCATTGAGCAGGGCCCTCAACCCCTCTGTTCCTGTATGTCCAACTTGTCTGGTTACAACTACATGTCTGTTCGTCCACCCATTGTGAAGCGCTGCAGAATTTGATTGTGCTATATAAATATCATAATAATAATAATTAATAATTAGCTATTCAGAGACAAGACATAGAAAATATTACATAAACCTATAAAAGAGAGCCAAACAAATAATAAATAAAGGCTCTATATAATAATCAGTGGTGGGGGGGGGGACTCTATAGTAGACTGAATGGGATGTTTGCTGGGGATAATAGGAATGGGAGTTAGGGCCCAATATAGTTTGCATATCAACTACAGTGAGCTTCCTGTGGCTATAATGAAAGGCAACGAAAAAAGCCCTATGTAACAGCACCACTATTATGCATAAACTGAGTTGAATCAAATGTATCCAGTGTAACAGTGTGCCAATACCAACTGACACCTGGACAATGGTTACAGAAATTAAATGTATATACCCATTACAGTAAACCTCTTGTGGCTATGATAAAGAGCAATAGGCAATAGAAAGCCCTATAAATCCACGTCACTATTATGGGTACGCTATATAAAGTCAAGTATGTCCAGTGTAACAGTGTCAAAACATCAACTGCTACCTGAAGAAATATTACAAAGATTGAGGTGTGTGGCCATTTCAGGCGTTCCTACACGGCCATGGTCACTTGCCGATATCCAGCGGCGAAACAACATGCCAGTGAGGCGCTTGATTTGCGACAGCCCTACACGTTGGAATTCAACACTCCTAATGTTCGACCGCCTGCTCCAACAAGAAAAAGCTGTTAATGAATATTTGTATGACCGGGGTGCTAGGACAGCCTCTGGGGAGCTGGGAATTTTTTTGCCACGTTACTGGACGCTCATGCGCAATGCCTGTAGGCTCATGCGTCCTTTTGAGGAGGTGACAAACCTAGTCAGTCGCACCAAAGGCACCATCAGCGACATCATACCATTTGTTTTCTTCATAGAGCGTGCCCTGCGAAGAGTGCTGGATCAGGCTGTAGATGAGCGTGAAGAGGAAGAGTTGTGGTCACCATCACCACCAGAAACAGCCTTATCAGCATCGCTTGCTGGACCTGCGGCAACGCTGGAAGAGGATTGTGAGGAAGAGGAGTCAGAGGAGGATTGTAGCTTTGAGGAGGAGGAGGAGGAGCAAGACCAAACACAACAGGCATCCCAGGGTGCTCGTTGTCACCTATCTGGTACCCGTGGTGTTGTACGTGGCTGGGGGGAAGAACATACCTTCAATGACATCAGTGAGGAGGAGGAACGGGAAATGAGTAGCTCGGCATCCAACCTTGTGCAAATGGGGTCTTTCATGCTGTCCTGCCTGTTGAGGGACCCTCGTATAAAAAGGCTGAAGGAGAACGACCTGTACTGGGTGTCCACGCTACTAGACCCCCGGTATAAGCAGAAAGTGGCGGAAATGTTACCCAATTACAACAAGTCGGAAAGGATGCAGCATTTGCAAAATAAATTAAAAAGTATGATTTACACAGCGTATAAGGGTGATGTCACAGCACAACGGGAATCTAACAGGGGGAGAGGTGGAAGTCATCCTCCTCCTCCTCCTCCCACGACCACGCCGGCAAGGACAGGACGCTTTAAAGACGTGTTGTTGATGGAGGACATGCGGACCTTTTTAAGTCCTATGCATCGCCACAGCCCTTCGGGATCCACCCTCAGAGAGCGACTCGACCGACAGGTAGCAGACTACCTCGCCTTAACTGCAGATATCGACACTCTGAGGAGCGATGAACCACTTGACTACTGGGTGTGCAGGCTTGACCTGTGGCCTGAGCTATCCCAATTTGCGATAGAACTTCTGGCCTGCCCCGCTTCAAGTGTCCTGTCAGAAAGGACCTTCAGTGCAGCAGGAGGTATTGTCACTGAGAAGAGAAGTCGCCTAGGTCAAAAAAGTCTAGATTACCTCACCTTTATTAAGATGAATGAGGGATGGATCCCGAAGGGACTGACACTGGGCGATACATTCGATTAAAAAAGGCCTGATGAGATGAGCTGCCTTGGGCTAAAAATTGTCCACACGCTGCTGTATTTTAGCTCTGAATGACGTTTGACTTGCGTGACTTATCCGCCACCAACTAGGGTTCAAGCCGCCATGTTTTAGGGCACTTTCTGCCTGTGAAACAAACATCAATTTTTCTGGAAGCTGCTACAGCAGCGGCTGCAACAATACCAAATTTTTCAGGCATGTGTACATGCCTAATTTTTAGGCCCACTGGTGCAAGTGGACTGATTACAATTACAGGGCCTCTAAAGAGTCCTGTATTGTTATTTGTCGTCACTACCTTCCCGCGTCGGGAGTGAGTCATTTGCGCCCCTGCTGCCTTCCTTGCATGTGGTAGCTGTTTGTCAGGGATTTGTCAATCCATATCTGCCAAGTGACCCTATGTAGGGGTAACAGTCCCTATTCTGCTCTGTGTCAGTGTGTATCATGGTCTCTGTGGACAAGGAACAGTCTCTATTCTGCTCTGTGTCAGTGTGTATCAGGGGTTTTGAGGACAGGTGTCAATCCATATCTGCCAAGTGACCCTATGTATATCTGCTGTCAGTACACAGGAAAAGTTTAAATATTTCTTGTTCTACGTTCTCTGCAACTCCACGCACCGACTCATCCAATACGTGAAGATCTGGGGTTTCTCTGACTCTCCTCAGTAGTGTATCAAACAGAGTCTGCACTGTGGTAACACGGACATCTTCAGGACATAACTCAACTATTTGCAGATAGGCAGTCTGCAGCTTCTCTTTTTCACCTGTTCTCTTCTTTCTCTTATGCGTATTCTTGTCTATATGCAGGTGGTCTCTTGCCTTTCTTTTAACCAATTCGTTCCTTCCATATGGTTTCAAAAGATCTCTGGCATCATTACTTTCAACGCAAATAACGTCATCATAGTTAGTCTCCTCATTATTCACCGGGAAGAGAGTGTTTGCACTGACTACCCACAGCATGCTCTTGCCATTGCCTACTCCACCTTCAACGACAGGGTGCAAGTCCCAAGGAGAAGGATCATTCACTTTATTATCTGTCTTTATTTCACAAGTAGTGCCTGGAACATCCTCATGGGTCACAAGATGTAAATCTGGACTAATGTCAACCCCAGGGTCTGGAAAATCTAAAGAGTCCTGTATTGTTATTTGTCGTCACTACCTTCCCGCGTCGGGAAGATTTCTTGCACAGGGCGCCCAAAGGCCTAAGGCTGGCCCTGTGCATGGGTCAGTGGCTCTGCACCAGACTTCCCTCCAATTGATCAAAGTTAAAGGATTTCAAGTGGACTGATTACAATCACAGGGCCTCTAAAGAGTCCTGTATTGTTATTTGTCGTCACTACCTTCCCGCGTCGGGAAGATTTCTTGCACAGGGCGCCCAAAGGCCTAAGGCTGGCCCTGCGCATGGATCAGTGGCTCTGCACCAGACTTCCCTCCAATTGATCAAAGTTAAAGGATTTCAAGTGGACTGATTACAATCACAGGGCCTCTAAAGAGTGCTGTATTGTTATTTGTCGTCACTACCTTCCCGCGTCGGGAAGATTTCTTGCACAGGGCGCCCAAAGGCCTAAGGCTGGCCCTGTGCATGGGTCAGTGGCTCTGCACCAGACTTCCCTCCAATTGATCAAAGTTAAAGGATTTCAAGTGGACTGATTACAATCACAGGGCCTCTAAAGAGTCCTGTATTGTTATTTGTCGTCACTACCTTCCCGCGTCGGGAGTGGGTCATTTGCGCCCCTGCTGCCTTCCTTGCATGTGGTAGCTGTTTGTCAGGGATTTGTCAATCCATATCTGCCAAGTGACCCTATGTAGGGGTAACAGTCCCTATTCTGCTCTGTGTCAGTGTGTATCATGGTCTCTGTGGACAAGGAACAGTCTCTATTCTGCTCTGTGTCAGTGTGTATCAGGGGTTTTGAGGACAGGTGTCAATCCATATCTGCCAAGTGACCCTATGTAGGGGGAACAGTCTCTATTCTGCTCTGTGTCAGTGTGTATCAGGGATCATTAGGACAGGTGTCAATCCATATCTGCCAAGTGACCCTATGTAGGAGGAACAGTCTCTATTCTGCTCTGTGTCAGTGTGTATCAGGGATCATTAGGACAGGTGTCAATCCATATCTGCCAAGTGACCCTATGTAGGAGGAACAGTCTCTATTCTGCTCTGTGTCAGTGTGTATCAGGGATCATTAGGACAGGTGTCAATCCATATCTGCCAAGTGACCCTATGTAGGAGGAACAGTCCCTATTCTGCTCTGTGTCAGTGTGTATCAGGGATCATTAGGACAGGTGTCAATCCATATCTGCCAAGTGACCCTATGTAGGGGGAACAGTCCCTATTCTGCTCCGTGTCAGTGTGTATCAGGGATCCTTAAGACAGGTGTCAATCCATATCTGCCAAGTGACCCTATGTAGGGGGAACAGTCCCTATTCTTCTCTGTGTCAGTGTGTATCAGGGTCCCTGAGGACAGGTGTCAATCCATATCTGCCAAGTGACCCTATGTAGGGGGGGCAGTCCCTATTCTGCTCTGTGTGAGGAGGAGGAACGGGAAATGAGTAGCTCGGCATCCAACCTTGTGCAAATGGGGTCTTTATTGCTGTCGTGCCTGTTGAGGGACCCTCGTATAAAAAGGCTGAAGGAGAACGACCTGTACTGGGTGTCCACGCTACTAGACCCCCGGTATAAGCAGAAAGTGGCGGAAATGTTACCCAATTACAACAAGTCGGAAAGGATGCAGCATTTGCAAAATAAATTAAAAAGTATGATTTACACAGCGTATAAGGGTGATGTCACAGCACAACGGGAATCTAACAGGGGGAGAGGTGGAAGTCATCCTCCTCCTCCTCCTCCCACGACCACGCCGGCAAGGACAGGACGCTTTAAAGACGTGTTGTTGATGGAGGACATGCGGACCTTTTTAAGTCCTATGCATCGCCACAGCCCTTCGGGATCCACCCTCAGAGAGCGACTCGACCGACAGGTAGCAGACTACCTCGCCTTAACTGCAGATATCGACACTCTGAGGAGCGATGAACCACTTGACTACTGGGTGTGCAGGCTTGACCTGTGGCCTGAGCTATCCCAATTTGCGATAGAACTTCTGGCCTGCCCCGCTTCAAGTGTCCTGTCAGAAAGGACCTTCAGTGCAGCAGGAGGTATTGTCACTGAGAAGAGAAGTCGCCTAGGTCAAAAAAGTCTAGATTACCTCACCTTTATTAAGATGAATGAGGGATGGATCCCGAAGGGACTGACACTGGGCGATACATTCGATTAAAAAAGGCCTGATGAGATGAGCTGCCTTGGGCTAAAAATTGTCCACACGCTGCTGTATTTTAGCTCTGAATGACGTTTGACTTGCGTGACTTATCCGCCACCAACTAGGGTTCAAGCCGCCATGTTTTAGGGCACTTTCTGCCTGTGAAACAAACATCAATTTTTCTGGAAGCTGCTACAGCAGCGGCTGCAACAATACCAAATTTTTCAGGCATGTGTACATGCCTAATTTTTAGGCCCACTGGTGCAAGTGGACTGATTACAATTACAGGGCCTCTAAAGAGTCCTGTATTGTTATTTGTCGTCACTACCTTCCCGCGTCGGGAGTGGGTCATTTGTGCCCCTGCTGCCTTCCTTGCATGTGGTAGCTGTTTGTCAGGGATTTGTCAATCCATATCTGCCAAGTGACCCTATGTAGGGGTAACAGTCCCTATTCTGCTCTGTGTCAGTGTGTATCATGGTCTCTGTGGACAAGGAACAGTCTCTATTCTGCTCTGTGTCAGTGTGTATCAGGGGTTTTGAGGACAGGTGTCAATCCATATCTGCCAAGTGACCCTATGTATATCTGCTGTCAGTACACAGGAAAAGTTTAAATATTTCTTGTTCTACGTTCTCTGCAACTCCACGCACCGACTCATCCAATACGTGAAGATCTGGGGTTTCTCTGACTCTCCTCAGTAGTGTATCAAACAGAGTCTGCACTGTGGTAACACGGACATCTTCAGGACATAACTCAACTATTTGCAGATAGGCAGTCTGCAGCTTCTCTTTTTCACCTGTTCTCTTCTTTCTCTTATGCGTATTCTTGTCTATATGCAGGTGGTCTCTTGCCTTTCTTTTAACCAATTCGTTCCTTCCATATGGTTTCAAAAGATCTCTGGCATCATTACTTTCAACGCAAATAACGTCATCATAGCTAGTCTCCTCATTATTCACCGGGAAGAGAGTGTTTGCACTGACTACCCACAGCATGCTCTTGCCATTGCCTACTCCACCTTCAACGACAGGGTGCAAGTCCCAAGGAGAAGGATCATTCACTTTATTATCTGTCTTTATTTCACAAGTAGTGCCTGGAACATCCTCATGGGTCACAAGATGTAAATCTGGACTAATGTCAACCCCAGGGTCTGGAAAATCTAAAGAGTCCTGTATTGTTATTTGTCGTCACTACCTTCCCGCGTCGGGAAGATTTCTTGCACAGGGCGCCCAAAGGCCTAAGGCTGGCCCTGTGCATGGGTCAGTGGCTCTGCACCAGACTTCCCTCCAATTGATCAAAGTTAAAGGATTTCAAGTGGACTGATTACAATCACAGGGCCTCTAAAGAGTCCTGTATTGTTATTTGTCGTCACTACCTTCCCGCGTCGGGAAGATTTCTTGCACAGGGCGCCCAAAGGCCTAAGGCTGGCCCTGCGCATGGATCAGTGGCTCTGCACCAGACTTCCCTCCAATTGATCAAAGTTAAAGGATTTCAAGTGGACTGATTACAATCACAGGGCCTCTAAAGAGTGCTGTATTGTTATTTGTCGTCACTACCTTCCCGCGTCGGGAAGATTTCTTGCACAGGGCGCCCAAAGGCCTAAGGCTGGCCCTGTGCATGGGTCAGTGGCTCTGCACCAGACTTCCCTCCAATTGATCAAAGTTAAAGGATTTCAAGTGGACTGATTACAATCACAGGGCCTCTAAAGAGTCCTGTATTGTTATTTGTCGTCACTACCTTCCCGCGTCGGGAGTGGGTCATTTGCGCCCCTGCTGCCTTCCTTGCATGTGGTAGCTGTTTGTCAGGGATTTGTCAATCCATATCTGCCAAGTGACCCTATGTAGGGGTAACAGTCCCTATTCTGCTCTGTGTCAGTGTGTATCATGGTCTCTGTGGACAAGGAACAGTCTCTATTCTGCTCTGTGTCAGTGTGTATCAGGGGTTTTGAGGACAGGTGTCAATCCATATCTGCCAAGTGACCCTATGTAGGGGGAACAGTCTCTATTCTGCTCTGTGTCAGTGTGTATCAGGGATCATTAGGACAGGTGTCAATCCATATCTGCCAAGTGACCCTATGTAGGAGGAACAGTCTCTATTCTGCTCTGTGTCAGTGTGTATCAGGGATCATTAGGACAGGTGTCAATCCATATCTGCCAAGTGACCCTATGTAGGAGGAACAGTCTCTATTCTGCTCTGTGTCAGTGTGTATCAGGGATCATTAGGACAGGTGTCAATCCATATCTGCCAAGTGACCCTATGTAGGAGGAACAGTCCCTATTCTGCTCTGTGTCAGTGTGTATCAGGGATCATTAGGACAGGTGTCAATCCATATCTGCCAAGTGACCCTATGTAGGAGGAACAGTCCCTATTCTGCTCTGTGTCAGTGTGTATCAGGGATCATTAGGACAGGTGTCAATCCATATCTGCCAAGTGACCCTATGTAGGAGGAACAGTCCCTATTCTGCTCTGTGTCAGTGTGTATCAGGGATCATTAGGATAGGTGTCAATCCATATCTGCCAAGTGACCCTTTGTAGGGGGAACAGTCTCTATTCTGCTCTGTGTCAGTGTGTATCAGGGATCATTAGGATAGGTGTCAATCCATATCTGCCAAGTGACCCTATGTAGGAGGAACAGTCCCTATTCTGCTCTGTGTCAGTGTGTATCAGGGATCATTAGGATAGGTGTCAATCCATATCTGCCAAGTGACCCTATGTAGGGGGAACAGTCTCTATTCTGCTCTGTGTCAGTGTGTATCAGGGATCATTAGGATAGGTGTCAATCCATATCTGCCAAGTGACCCTATGTAGGGGGAACAGTCTCTATTCTGCTCTGTGTCAGTGTGTATCAGGGATCATTAGGACAGGTGTCAATCCATATTTGCCAAGTGACCCTATGTAGGAGGAACAGTCCCTATTCTGCTCTGTGTCAGTGTGTATCAGGGATCATTAGGATAGGTGTCAATCCATATCTTCCAAGTGACCCTATGTAGGGGGAACCGTCTCTATTCTGCTCTGTGTCAGTGTGTATCAGGGATCATTAGGATAGGTGTCAATCCATATCTGCCAAGTGACCCTATGTAGGAGGAACAGTCCCTATTCTGCTCTGTGTCAGTGTGTATCAGGGATCATTAGGATAGGTGTCAATCCATATCTGCCAAGTGACCCTATGTAGGGGGAACAGTCTCTATTCTGCTCTGTGTCAGTGTGTATCAGGGATCATTAGGATAGGTGTCAATCCATATCTGCCAAGTGACCCTATGTAGGAGGAACAGTCCCTATTCTGCTCTGTGTCAGTGTGTATCAGGGATCATTAGGATAGGTGTCAATCCATATCTGCCAAGTGACCCTATGTAGGGGGAACAGTCTCTATTCTGCTCTGTGTCAGTGTGTATCAGGGATCATTAGGATAGGTGTCAATCCATATCTGCCAAGTGACCCTATGTAGGGGGAACAGTCCCTATTCTGCTCTGTGTCAGTGTGTATCATGGTCTCTGTGGACAAGGAACAGTCTCTATTCTGCTCTGTGTCAGTGTGTATCAGGGGTTTTGAGGACAGGTGTCAATCCATATCTGCCAAGTGACCCTATGTAGGAGGAACAGTCCCTATTCTGCTCTGTGTCAGTGTGTATCAGGTATCATTAGGACAGGTGTCAATCCATATCTGCCAAGTGACCCTATGTAGGAGGAACAGTCCCTATTCTGCTCTGTGTCAGTGTGTATCAGGGATCATTAGGACAGGTGTCAATCCATATCTGCCAAGTGACCCTATGTAGGAGGAACAGTCCCTTTTCTGCTCTGTGTCAGTGTGTATCAGGGATCATTAGTATAGGTGTCAATCCATATCTGCCAAGTGACCCTATGTAGGGGGAACAGTCTCTATTCTGCTCTGTGTCAGTGTGTATCAGGGCTGGGCTTTGAGGACAGGTGTCAATGTTAGGTGATGTCTGCCCTTTATGGATTAAAAGCAGACTCTGCATTAACTGTGCAATTTTCCATGGGAGTTTTGCCATGGATCCCCCTCTGGCATGCCACAGTCCAGGTGTTAGTCCCCTTGAAACAACTTTTCCATCACTATTGTGGCCAGAAAGAGTCCCTGTTGTTTTTAAAATTCGCCTGCCCATTGAAGTCAATGGCGGTTCGCGCGGTTCGCCGGTTTGCGAACATTTGCGGAAGTTCGCGTTCGCCGTTCGCGAACCGAAAATTCCGGGTTCGCGACAACACTACCCCTAAACAATTAATTTCAATATGCAGAAAAATAAAGTGGTGCATTTCTACCGGCATGGTGTGTGAAGGGTGTAAAATATAAAGGGTGTAAAATATAACTTTTATTGTGCCATTTTAAAATAACTGAGAGTAACTAGAAAAATAATAGTTACTCCAGTAAAGTGTCCCCTCTGATGAGCTTTATTAGCGAAACGCGTGCGTCAGGGGCGCTGGATGCAAATTTGACACATTATTAGTGCCGGCTTTCCACTATCCGCAATGTTAAACGTTTTAACCATCACTATCATCCTGCAGTGTCTATTAGCATAGGAGTTCCTAGTCCTTGATGGGTAACATCTCCCTCTCCTGAATGCTTTTTTTTAAACGACTCTCACGTCGATCACCACGTTTGGTACAAGTGTGGCGCTAGTTCAGAGCAGGCTTTTTGGCTAAGGGGTGCCCTCGAAGGCACTAGTGATTTATTAATGATTTACTATCAATTATGTATTATTTATTAATTTTTACTCAAACCTTAGGCTATAAGATCTAGATGCAATTTCTGCATCAATCTCTGATATCTTAGCGTAATAGGTGGTGTAAAACACCGACCTCGCTACATATAGCTCTTTGTTCTCCCTCCCATCATTGTACTTGCTATCATTGTACTTGCTACTTGTTTTCCCTGTATTAACCCACAGAGAACATTAACCATTGCTTTCAAACATATACAGTGTTACTAAGTAGCCGTAATTTTTTGCTACACTTTATAAATCGCAACGTGCTTCTCTGTACTAACCCACAGAGATCAACCATTGCTCTTCACTGTAGAGTGTGACTAATATAGTCTCCCACAACAGCCATAATTTTGAAAGTAGTAAGGACTTCTCTCCTATATTGTTTTTATTTTTATTGGGTGCACCCTGCAGTAAGCTAAGGTTTGGTGTTTGGCAGCATTTAGCCTTCTTTTGGGCCAATTTTTCTCAGTTAGCGACCTTGACTTTTTTTGAGCTAACCTGTAGAAAGTGTTTGCAGATATACCTTTCTTTTTTTTTTAACATGCCATCCCAAACCCAATGTTTGTAATATTTTTTCTGGTAGCAGTTGGTGTTGTGACACTGTTACACTGGACATACTTGACTTCATACAGTGTACCCATAATAGTAATGAGGATTTATAGGGCTTTGTATTGCCTATTGCTCTTTATCATAGCCACACGAGGTTTACTGTAATGGGTATATACATTCAATCTCTGTAACCATTGCCCAGATATCAACTAATTTTATGCATAATAGTGGTGTTGATTAGTGATGTCCCGAACGGTTCGCTGGCGAATAGTTCCTGGCGAACATAGCATGTTCGCGTTCGCCACCGCGGGCGAACACATGCTCGGTTCGATCCGCCCCCTATTCTTTATCATTGAATAAAAACTTCAGGGATCAGGGATCCTTAGGATAGGTGTCAATCCATATCTGCCAAGTGACCCTATGTAGGGGGAACAGTCCCTATTCTGCTCCGTGTCAGTGTGTATCAGGGATCCTTAAGACAGGTGTCAATCCATATCTGCCAAGTGACCCTATGTAGGGGGAACAGTCCCTATTCTTCTCTGTGTCAGTGTGTATCAGGGTCCCTGAGGACAGGTGTCAATCCATATCTGCCAAGTGACCCTATGTAGGGGGGGCAGTCCCTATTCTGCTCTGTGTGAGGAGGAGGAACGGGAAATGAGTAGCTCGGCATCCAACCTTGTGCAAATGGGGTCTTTATTGCTGTCGTGCCTGTTGAGGGACCCTCGTATAAAAAGGCTGAAGGAGAACGACCTGTACTGGGTGTCCACGCTACTAGACCCCCAGTATAAGCAGACAGTGGCGGAAATGTTACCGAATTACAACAAGTCGGAAAGGATGCAGCATTTGCAAAATAAATTAAAAAGTATGCTTTACACAGCGTATAAGGGTGATGTCACAGCACAACGGGAATCTAACAGGGGAAGAGGTGAAAGTCATCCTCCTCCTCCCACGACCACGCCATATCTGCCAAGTGACCCTATGTAGGGGAAACAGTCTATATTCTGCTCTGTGTCAGTGTGTATCATAGTCTCTGAGGACAGGTTTCAATCCATATCTGCCAAGTGACCCTATGTAGGGGGAACAGTCCCTATTCTGCTCTGTGTCAGTGTGTATCAGGAATCCTTAGGATAGGTGTCAATCCATATCTGCCAAGTGACCCTATGTAGGGGGAACAGTCCCTATTCCGCTCTGTGTCAGTGTGTATCAGGGGCTCTGAGGACAGGTGTCAATCCATATGTCAAGGTGTCAATATGTCATATGTCAGGTGTCAATCCATATCCATTGTGATTTAGGAATGTTAGGTGATTTCTGCCCTTTATTGATTAAAACCAGACTCTGCATCAACTGTGTAATTTTCCATGGGAGTTTTGCCATGGATCCCCCTCCGGCATGCCACAGTCCAGGTGTTAGTCCCCTTGAAACAACTTTTACATCACTTTTGTGGCCAGAAAGAGTCCCTGTGGGTTTTAAAATTCGCCTGCCCATTGAAGACAATGGCGGTTCGCGAACGTTTGCGGAAGTTCCCTTTCGCCGTTCGCGAACCGAAAATTTCGTGTTCACGACATCACTACTGATAACATAATACATAATACAAAACCGGTACAAAAAGACAATAGAGCATAGGAGAAACGACAGAGCTTAGGGACCCAATCGCCAGGCATAAGAACGACATAAGACAAACATAAGCTTGGAAACTAATATAATGACAATAGGTATAAATGTTACGAAAGCATCTATCTTGCGATAATGAAGATGATGATGTACTGTTATCCTTGGCTCTGTAAGTCGTTGTTAATGGAAACTGTATAACTTGTCTATGTACTTTACAAAATGTCAATACAAAAATAAATAAATAAATAAAATACCACTATATGAAATACCCTAGGGTGTTTCATTTTCAAAAATATGTGGTTTGATGGGGGTAAATTACATTGGCCCGGCTTTGAAAATGTCCCAAATAGGACATGGGTGCATGATGACCAGCTGAGAAAATTACAAGTTGGAAAACTGGAATGTGCACCCTCCAAATAAGGTCTTTTAGCGCCCAGAGAACCCGACACACCTATACATAGGTGGTATCACTGTACTCAGGAGATGTTGCTGAACACACATTGGGGTGTTCTTTGGCAGTAACCCTTAAAGTTCTCAGTACATATATTCTTAAATCACTATGTGTGTCAAAAAAATCACCAATTGTTATTATTTTTTTTTATAAATTTGGCATAGGTTGGTGGTAAAATTGTTGCATGAAAAAAGTCCAAATACCCCAAGTTTAATACCTTAGGTTGTCTTCTTTTAAAAAATATATACATGTGAATGGTTATTCAGGGATATAAGCCTGACAGATATCAGTATTACAATGTAACTACTTATAGCCATATAACTTTCCAAAAAAGGTAAGAACATGTTAATATTTGGCACAAAATTTAGAAACTATTTAGCATGGGTGATTTTTGGCGGTTGTAGATGTGTAACAGATTTTGGGGGTCAAAGTTTGAAAGTTTTCATCGTATTTTATATTGTTAAAATATTGTATATTTATATTGTATGTAATGTATATTTCCTTGACAGCCCATTGTAACACAACCAGCACCCAACAGCGCAGGCAAACACCACTTCCACAAATGACTGTCTTACAAAAAGAAAAGCGCACACACGACCCTAGTGGCTCTGACCCGGGCCGTAACAGGATACTGGGCTATAGTATCGGTCTATATTTCTGCACTGGGGATTTACTGCATACCAGAAAGTATCACACAACAGTACATCTGTGCATCTGGAGAAATAATAGGGCAAACTACTTCTATGTGTGTAACAGATACTGTGTTATTTTGATTGATTGTGTTCAAAGACATTACTTACCTTTCTTTCCCCCTTTTCTTCTTTCTGTATCCTGAAACTCCAATTAAAATTGTCAAATAAAAAAAGTACAGTATCATCAATGTTTCAGTCCTCATCTGGACTTTCATCAGGACTGGAGGAGCACCTTGGCAAGTGATACTGAAGAGTGAGTACAGGACCGTGTTTTTTGTTTTGTGTATGTGTATATATATATATGAGAGAGAGAGAGATAGATGGATAGACAGACATATATATATATATTTGTGGTCAGGGAAATAGGCTGAGTAAGCGTTGACCCTAAATTATACTAAATTCGGTTGTGGTGTGCCGAAACCGATGTTCGGGCAGGCCTGTAAATAAAGAGGGCAAATTGTGCCAGCATTTTCCCATGCACCATGAGTATGGTTAATCCAGGATGAGTTCCTGGAACAGCGGTGGTCTGCATGGGTTTTTCTCGGCTGTGGGATGTACTTGATAGAACACCTGTAGGTTAGAACGAGAGAGAGCATCAGCTGCTGTGTTATGGTAGCCCGGTATGTGTTCGCAAGTGTTGTGTGGCTGCCAACCACACAAGTCTTCTGACTAGCCTCATGATGGTCAGAGTTGAGGACCTGCCCTTGTTAATTATGCTGCATACCGCCGTGTTATCTGTATAGCACTTTACTGCCTGTCCTTTCCAAAGGTTTCCCCACACTTGGGCTGCTGCCACTATTGGGTAAACCTCGAAGAGGGAGGAAGTATTTTTAAATGATGGTAAAGTTACTGTCTCTATTGGCCATGTGTCTCTAAACCATTTGTTCCCGAAAATGGTTGCGTAACCTGAGTGGATTGCTGCATCTGTCCATATTACTGGGGAATTCGCTTTTTAAATGTCGTATGAACATATTCGTGCTGTTCCAGTGAGTCAGAAATTGACTCCACATAGCCAAATATGCCCTGGCTTGTTCGTCAAGTGTGACTATGCTTGGGTCATTTAGGCAGGCTGAGTAGCCTGCATATGAACGCACGTCCTTGTGGGATTATTCTCATGGCAAGTTCAGAGAACCTAGGAGGGATTTTAGATCTTTCCGAGTCGTATTACCTCTGCTGAGGAATGACTCTACCTCTGTCCTAATTCTCTGAACTTTGTCTGTGGCTAGACTTGCTTGCATGGCGACTGAGTCTAGGCATATTCTGAGAAATGACAGTCTAGTGACGGGTCCTACAATTTTGTCCGTTGCTACTGGTACTCCTAATGTGGAGAAGAGTACTACCATTTTTATTATGCTTAAGGGGTTTTCTATGGTTAGGAAGTCGTCTAGGTAGTGAATTACAACTAGGCAGCCACTTACGTTCAATAGTAGCCAGCAAAGTGTTTCTGCAAATAAGTGAAATAAATTAGGGCTACTCTTTGCCTCAAAAAGTTAGTCGTGCAGACTAACTGTATTGGAAGTAGTTTGAAGGCGTTGGATATGTTGGATTTCCCTAACCAAGCTGCTTCCCCCGCCTCAAATATTGCCTGTATGGCATTGTCTACTGTGGCTTACTGCAGGGAATATTCCTCTGAAGGTATGAGTGAGTTTAAGGTTGGAGTGACAACAGAATGAGGAGCCGAAAGGTCTATGAGTACTCGTTTTTTATTGTTGTACTTGCCGGAAGCGATGTCTATTGGGTTGGTTTGCCAACATGAGAATGGCGGTGTATGGAATGGCCCAATCATGAAGCCTTTCCCCACTTTTGTGCTTAGGAGCGTTTCTACTGTTGTAGGGTCTAATGTTGCCGACAGTAAATTGTTGCATTCTGTGGTGCCTATTGGTAGTGCAATGAACCCCTTGTGGAACCCTTCCGTGAAACACGTGACTAGGAACTCAACGTTTTGGGTGAGCATTGAGGATGAAAGCCAGTGTGTCAACCTGTACATCCATTAGTCATTTTTTTGTGAAGAGACTGTTAGGGCACTTAGTCTTGGCATGGGCTCTAAAACAGATGGAGTAGACATGCAACAACCTGCAGGCACTGAAGCTGCAACCCCCTGCGTTTAAGTTGTTGCATATATGAGCCTTATCTAAAAATACTATTGGTCTCCCTTATTTGTCTTTCAATCCTCTTTGCTCAAACGTGCTTGTGCTTGGGGTGGTGTAGCTAGTTGTGGGTAAACTAGGATCGGTGGAGCACAAATTGGTGGCGTAAGAGTTGGAAGAGCAAATAGTGCAGGCCGGTGGCACACAATTGACAATTGACAAAACAATTCAGTATCAATGTGACACAATCTATCCTGATAATGAATTGTGCAAAAGTTGCCGCCGCCTTGGCTGAAAATTACTTGTGATAGTCGTAGAACGTGTTGCCACCGTACTTGTTTCCCAGGTCCACTAACTTGTGCATGTACAGATCTAGTTCCTCTCTGCTCTGGGGGAAATTAAAGCAAATTACATCTCTGTAAAATCCAAATGCTATCACAAAGTCTGGTATGGACAGTTTTTTATTTAGTCTTGGGTCTATGGCTTTGAGCACCACTGAAAGGTCGCGTAATTGTATGTCTTGTTCTCGACTATGTCTTGGGATGCAATTAGTAGAGACATCAGGTTCACATATTTCCCTTCCAAAATGTCTTCCTTGATGTTGGGAGGGACCATGTGTGCGGGAGTGATGATATGTGTAGCTGACCCCTGTGTGGTTGGTGTGGTGATGACATTACCCTGCGTGACTGTTTGTTCAGTGATTAGTGTGGGAAAGAGATCTGCGGTGGTTACAGTAGCTGGTGTTGATGATTCCAGCTTCTCCATTCTCTGATTTAAATGGTTTATGGGGGAGCGTGGCTAACCACGGAGCAAGATGGACGCATGAAACCTTGCTCTGGCAACCTGGGCACTTAATCCAGCACAATCCTAAAACTGCATCCTGTAATATAACCACATAATGTCTCAATATAAAAGCAAGAAGAACTCAGCAAAACCGGACAAACTCAATTTCTTCAGCCAAAAGCAGTCCTCTGCGGCCGAAACAACGCAGGCCTCAAACAAGGCTGGGGACCCTGAACACGGAGATGGAATACAAGCAGCGACCCGGGCACACAAATGGACAACACACAAATCAAAAAAGCTGACCTTACAGCAACCCTGGAGTTTCTCTCCAGCAAATTAATTACTACATGGCAACATACAGCAGACACCATGCGTAAAGACATTCAGGAACTGGAAAGAGGGACGTCACACATGGAAGATAAGTGGGATGAATTTGCCACAGCCCATAACGACCTAGCCACAAATGGCAGCAAAAATTAACTCCATGGAAGAAAAGATGGCGGACATGGAGGACTGATCTCGTCACAACAACTTGCGTCAGAGAGGAGTCCCCGAAGAAATTACAAACTATGATCTTCCAGCATATGTTCAGAGCCTCCTGCAGGCACATGACCCAGACATACCGGCAGATATGCTACTGGTCAACCGAGTACACCGCATCCCGAAACCCCACTATCTCCCACAAACAACACCAAGGGATGTACTATTATGTGCCCATTACTTGCTGAATACCTCACAATCAAGATCTATGCGTACCTTTCGGCTGCCAAGTTACTAACACGCTGAGATCCCACAGTGTAAGATATAGATGGGGGTTCCTGACAAAACTCATAATCGTAAAAGATGGAGATACAACAATAATATTAATTCCTGAAGAAGGTCTGAACAAAATACAAGCCTGGGATATGCCAGTGGAACCTGCCGAACAAATTCCACAGCAAGCGGGGACTCTCAGACCGGAGTGGAAAAAGGCCCATAAGAAACACTAAAACCAGTTGACTCACTGGTTCATAGGCAAGTAAAAGTTTTTAATCACTACCCACTCGGATACAAACTAAAGACATCAGACTCTTTCCTACATATGATATGAGACATATAGAAAATAGTGGCAGACACGGGCCTACAAAGTTGGGACAATCACAGGACTGAGATGCTGGACCAGGGTCTCCTGCCATCCCTCTGATGAGGCGCAAGCAGAGCAGTGGCAAATGCGGGGGGGCCCTGGTCTTGACCAACAAGCCAGAACGAACACTGCTCACCTTTTCCTTGCCTCTCCCTCCGTCCTTCGCCTCCATCCCACGGACTGGTGCGCTGGAATTTGGGCCGCGATGTGCCCGAAGATGTTGCGCAACCTCACCGACCAACTCAAGAAAGCTCGGAGCCCGCTAGGTACCCCACAGCAGGTGAGGCCCCATGGCCCCCGCGGGTGCCGCAGCTCACTGGGCCCACAAATTGTAAAGAAATGATAATGTAAGGTAACAGGAGGCTCAAGAGCGGGCACTTGAGGGCTGGGGCGGACTCGGGGGACACTGGGACTGATTATGCTGGGGAGGGAGCGGGGGGAACGGGTGGAGCGGGAATATCAGATAAAATTATTTGCTAACATAAGGCTGAAAATTGTATGCTAGGATTATGTCTAACATGCCATGGTAAAACTGTATATTGTATTATGAAGCCACCAGACCTACACACCAGGGTCACATGGGCAGATAGTCATGGGAAACCCCCGCAGACCCACAAGCCACAGACCAACTGGACACAAATGGGGGATACCTTGGGATCCGACATAATACGGGATGTGAGGGACCAGAATCAGAAGGATAACCTCACAAACATGGTATACAGCTTACCCACATACTAGTGCCTATGTACGCCACGACATCTAGAAGATGCAGCACATAACGATAATTTACGACAGTGCCTATAGCCATGCAAATGGAGGATCTCTTTCTCTCCAATCCCCCAGGTGTGGTGAACCCACACAAAGTCTCTGAAGGAGACACCTTGTACTTAGTTTATATATCCCCCCCCCCAAGTTACTCTCCCCCAACCCCAATGTATACAGGTTCAGTCTTGGAATCACAGAGAAAACACAAAAAACTAGACCCACATCGCCACCTAAACACCCATACAAAATACGGCTCAACTCCCAAGCATTACATGCCGCAACCCCAAGACAATAACGAAACAAAGCACCATACACCATAGAGGCACAGAAACCCCTTATACAACAGGGGGAACAACATTGGTACACACGACATGTACATAAGCGGTTAAAATACACAGCACATATATAGTATGAAAATACAGACCATTAATGCACGTGGACTGAACAAACCACACAAAAGGAGACTCCTACTAGAAGATGCAAAGCGCACCAAAATAGATATGCTATGCATACAGGAGACACATTTTGTACATAACAGGGTGCCCAATTTTGCGAGCAGAGATTACCCTATACAATAATACTCGACATACTCCACTATGTCAAGAGGAGTTTCAGTCTTTATACACAACTCAGTATCGTTTGAACTCCTACGCTTGAAAAAAGATACACAAATACACCAACTGGCTGCCTTTATCAAGGCGGTACCCTTGATAAAGGTAGCCAGTTGGTGCTGAAACGTTGGGGGGTTTGGTGACTCGTTTTTCTGTCTGAGGCTTGTAAGGATTTTTGTGGTAATCTATTACTATTATTTTATTGTATCTGCCTTTACTTCTGTCACTTTGTTTATATTCATTTTTTTCTTATATGTTTTCATTCTGGTACTTTTTTGTACATAATAAAATTGTAATATTTTTTTGAGATTGTTATGGTGTGCATTCTATATTCTATATACATCTCAATATAACCAACACACAACTAACGTACCTACAAAACAAGCATGCATATGACTGGAGACGCGACCACATAACCTTCTTGGGAATTGACCTTACGCATACAACATATAAACTATACAAGGCAAACTACACAAAACTACTCAACGCAATTAAACAACAGCTACAAAGCTGGAAGGGGAAATATATCTCATGGACTGGCAGAATAGCGGTGGTAAAAATGATGGTATTACCGAAACTACAGTATCTATTAAGAACACTCCAAATCCAGGTGCCAAGACGATTCCTCATAGAAACCCAACACTCCCTAAACCAATTCATATGGGAGGGGAAATGACCGAGAATAGCAGCGGAAATACCCTTTCAAGAGGGTACCAGATATCACGAGATACTACACAGCAGCCTTGATGAGCACACTCATATCTACCTTCCACCACACAAAACCACCAACGTGGAGCCAAATAGAAGCAGCACACACAGACGGGTTTCTGATGTTTACACTAGAATAAATTTCCCAACCACATAAGACCGAAATATAATGACATTTGCCCAACTACTGCAGCGACAATCCAAACATGGGACAAATACATCAAAAAACACTTTCCAACGACACACATATCCCCAGCCATACAGATCCAAGCATTCCAAATACTTATTCCGGGATTTGATCATAGGCTGTGATATAGAAATGGAGTCACATGTCTATCTCAACTAATGACAAACGGCCAATTGACAGATTTTAACTCCCTAGTCAAAGAATTTAACATTCCATCACGGGCCTTCCTCTCATACCTGCAATTGCATTCTTGGGCGAGAAAACACATTGAACAAAATATAGCACAAACTCAAAGCTACTCACCAACCGAAATAGAAAAAGTATGTATGAATCAAAAGCCACCCCAAAAAATGTTGTCACTCCTGTATAAAACAAACAGAGAAACTAAGTTTCATGAGGGCATGGGGAAAGGATTTAGGCCAGAAAATACCCAGTGAAGTATGGTCCAAAACCCTAAGGGCACACAAGAATTTCACTCTAAACACATCCCATATTGAAACAAGCAAGGAAGTGTTATACCGCTGGTATATGGTACCCACTAGGCTACACAAATTCGACCACCGGAAATCAGGGGCCTGTTGGAGATGTCAGGAAGAGCTGGGATCAATGGTCCACATCTGGTGGTCGTGCCCAAAAATCAAAGCTTACTGAGAAGGCATTTCAGCTATCATAACAGCTTCCACTGGCAACACATTACTAAACATGCCAGAAACATACCTACTATTAGCAATACCACACAACATACAACAAGTTGACCAATACTTAACATACCACATCAACATTGCAGCTCTAACAACGATAAGTAGAGCATGGCTAAAGAAAAACCCACCAAGCATTGTGCAGTGCATAGACGCAATAGACACCACCAAGAAATATGAGATAGAAGCTAGACGGTTGAGAAGCACAAACAAAACTTGGCCAAATGCATGGGAAAAATGGGAAAGGTGGCTAAAGTCGAATCAATTGACCCAGAAAGGAACTTAACTATGTGGTAAATGGTACTAAACAATGCAAATTTAAGTAACATAACCGACCCCCCCCCACCCCTTTTCCTTTTATCCCCATCCCCTACACACAAACCTTCAATCCGACTTCACCTTGTCACGGAGACTTGGTGAGCGGAGTGATAAACCGAACACAGTTACAGATTTGGAAGTTATGATGTTATGTTATTTTTCCTCAAGTTAGAATGAGGATAGCTATCACCCTTGATACATAATGTACAACCCAACATGCTAAATATATGATGCAAATGCTGTAATTGTACAATGTCTTAAAACTCAATAAAACATTTTAACAAAAAAATAAAATGGTTTATGGATGCCAGCATAGCCAACATTGTGGCCTGTATCCCAGTCAAGGTATTGTTTATGTTGGCTTGCGTGCTGGTCCCTGGTTGTGGATTATCTGTATTGGCCATCATGAGTCTATATAACTCTGACTTCCTTGTTGTGGCTGGGTATGGAATTCCTCTTCGCCTTAACTCTGAGGCAATCTTAAGGATGGTCCATGACCTCATGTAACAGGGACTTGACATATCTTGGTTTTCGCCTATAGTAGGGGCTGTGGTTTGTGTGGGTGGTCTAGCTGGAGTACTGGGTAGTGAGAAGTCCTCTCTTTGGTCTGACAGGTGAGAAATACTAAAATTACATTGAAATTACCCTGGTGATTATACTGTTGTTGGTTGGTTATGTTAACTGGCTTCTGTTTTAATGCCGAGTGGCGAAGAACTTATCTATGTTTGGGATTGTGAGGCCCTGCTAATGCCAAGTGGCTGGTAGAGGCACTGTCTGTGATTTGGCTCTGTGCTATGCCATGAAACGATGGCAGGGTGTAGGCCTCTGGAGAGTTTAAGATGACTGTTGGTAGGGAAAGTGACGCCCTTGCTAATCCACTTGGTAGAGTGTTGCGAGACTAACTATGATTTGAGCCGATGGGTGAAAATATCTCTGTGTGAGGATGGATGTTGGTCTCGCGGTGCTTTTAAATAATGAGTTTTTTGGGGCTGTTCTGGTACCCTAACTGCCAGTATACCATTGTAACAAAACCCCTGTATGGATCTTTAAAAACATTAGTTGGTCTTATGGACTTTTATTTGGACTAGTGCTGGCACTTTAAAAACAGTTGTTCTTCACCCTCAATCTAGAGTTTTGTCTCTTATTGGGGGTAACCAGCTATACAGCTAATCACACTAGTTCTTTTAAGAGTTCTCTCACCTGGAAGACTACTGGATGCTGAGAATACCCCCTCACCCATCGGGAGAAGGACACCCTCTGATGGTTGGAACCCCTCTACTCTCCGGGGTAACCACTACAACCGTGTATAGACAGAGGTTACAAAAGAAAATGTCCTACCTGTACTCTTTTGAAGGGTCTTATTACTTGACGAATTATCTAACTGGGTGGTATTTATCGCTGTTGGACACCAAAAAATGTGGTTGGTATTATACACCTACTGTACAACTGTTTGGCTTTGTTAAAGGTGTTACATACCCAGATATCTAGATCCTCTTCTTGAGGGGTAGTCATTGTGATGTATAGCTTCTGAACCTATCGGATTGAGGGATCGAGGTGAAGGTTAATATTTTATCAAAGTCTAATGTTTAGCTTATTTACTCTGTGTGCTAACACTTCTATAAGATCAGTGTTATATATGATGTTATGTATATTGGTAGTATTTGTAAGTTTTTTGGACAGAACCGGTATGACATTGAATGTTAACTTACGGATTTGCTTGTTGAACAGATAGCGTATGGTTAAATGCTAGCGTACCCGTCTGGATAGGTATTGTTGTTCGATAGTAGTTCTAACTGGAATGAAATCGTATAGAGACATTGCTGAATTCTAACTGGGTTACCCAAGAACCTTTTATGCTGATATTAACCTCTGTGATACATATTGTCTAAAATATATTTATGCTAGGTTCATGATTTTGGGTATTAGTTTTATTGTAGTCCCCCTACCTCCTTACAGCCCGTGATGGAATCACACAACCTCTGTTGATACTGAAAATAGCATCAAATATGACTGGTAAGCAACAGGGTATAGCTCAGAAATCTGAAAGGAAATGAAGTGACATATGCAAACATGTATGGGTAAAAGTGAGAAAATTCAGGCTGACTGGTGTGGAATTTTCCCGCCAAAATTTACTTTGTGATTTCTGGTGACCCTAGAAACATGCATATTAACGTGAAGCAACAGAATTATGCGTTGAATAAACATGTTATGTTACAGACATAGCTTCTAGATTCCTTGTTAAAAAAGTTTGTTAGCAAATGTTACTGTATATTTTACAAGCTGATACATTATTTGATTACGAGACATAATTTATATTATTGTATTGTTGTAGAATTATTAGACCCCTTATAACCTATAACCATTATTAGGCCCCCTTATAAACTATATAACCCTTACTGGGCCCCTTTAATACTATATTCTCATATTCAGCTCTCAGGCCTCATAGTTTAAGCTTTACAAGATTCCTTTGTTCATAGAAACAGCATGTCAGCAGAAAATGCTAGAATCTTCTGATTAAATGAAACACTGTACCAGATAGTCTTGATAGAATGTATAATTGCTAAGAAGGCCTTGAGAACACTGAAGGATACTAACCTTGAAACCATCAACGTACCAGCCACTCATTATGGATGGCTGCCAAGCCCACCTCCCATCGAGTAAGCTCCCTCGTGCTTAGCAAAATGGAGCCGAAACCTGTAGGAGCTAGTCATGACGTCAGTTATGACATAAGACGTAACACCCAACAAGGAGGGCATTTGACTAACCACTTTACACCTTAAGCCAATTGACAGTGTTTTCTTGCTCGTATCTTGATTTTTATAATGATGTAATTCTACCTTTAAAAGGGCTTGCAAGCCCGCTTTTTAACCAGAAGCCAATAAATTTCCTGAAGTTCTTTCATCTAATCTGAACTCTGTGTCAGTGTGAATTTACTTCTGCGTATACGCAATTTAAACATCTCTAATTTGGACAGGAACAGATAGTCATTCAAACTTCTTTGTTTGCTTAAAAGATTCCCTTATCAGTATTACACAAAATGCATCTAATTTAACACCATAAGATACTTTACAACTGTCAAACTGTAGTGCTATGTTGGTACTACCATGTAGTTTATGCTGTCCATGGTAGGGACCAATGTTGACGTGTGTATTTGTCTGGAGCTTCGTAAGCTTGTTTGAGCCAAACGCAATGTACTTGTGCCAGAGTGATTATTCGTATGGTTTCTTACTCTATGAATGCCCGTGCGACTGTTGAAATAACCCCTTTCGTATGCGAGGGTATGTGCATGGTTAGTGTTATTTCGTATGAAGTGCGTTCGTATAAATTTTTCATTCTTCCGTGTGTGCTTCGTGTGGTAGAGCGCTTCGTGTGTTTAGTTTTACTCACTGTTTCCGGGTGCTCGTCAGCTGACCCAGAAATTTCAGCAAAGTGTAACGGGAGTTGTGTGTGACCGTGCCCGAGCAGTTGAAGACTGGCGACTACGTTTTGAGGACTGTGGTCCCGCTGGATGCCTTGTAAGTAACCTGGCTTGTGACAGGGCTTGGAAACCACAAGGGAGACTCTCCAGGTGAAACACGGAACCGGAAGTGACCAATCAACGTTGACTCGGTATGGAGGTAAATTCCTGTTTATATAAACCGTATCATCCCCTCCCACAACTCCAGGCTCCATATATATATATATATATATATATATATATATATATATATATATATATATATATGTACACATATACATACAGTCAGGTCCATAAATATTGGGACATCAACACAATTCGAATCTTTTTGGCTCTATACACCACCACAATGAATTTGAAATGAAACGAAGAAGATGTGCTTTAACTGCAGACTTTCAGCTTTAATTTGAGGGTATTTACATCCAAATCAGGGGAACGGTGTAGGAATTACAACAGTTTGTATATGTGCCCCCCACTTTTTAGGGGACCAAAAGTAATTGGACAGATTAACAGTCATAAATCAAACTTTCACTTTTTAATACATGGTTGCAAATCCTTTGCAGTCAATTACAGCCTGAAGTATGGCATGCATAGACATCACCAGACGCTGGATTTCATCCCTGGTGATGCTCTGCCAGGCCTCTACTGCAACTGTCTTCAGTTCCTGCTTGTTCTTGGGGCATTTTCCCTTTAGTTTTGTCTTCATCAAGTGAAATGCATGCTCAATCGGATTCAGGTCAGGTGATTGACTTGGCCTTTGCATAACATTCCACTTCTTTCCCTTAAAAAAACTCTTTGGTTGCTTTTGCAGTATGCTTCGGGTCATTGTCCATCTGCACTGTGAAGCGCCATCCAATGAGTTCTGAAGCATTTGGCTGAATATGAGCAGATAATATTGCCCGAAACACTTCAGAATTCATCCTGCTGCTTTTGTCAGCAGTCACATCATCAATAAATACAAGAGAACCAGTTTCATTGGCAGCCATACATGCCCACGCCATGACACTACCACCACCATGCTTCACTGATGAGGTATGCTTTGGATCATGAGCAGTTCCTTTCCTTCTCCATACTCTTCTCTTCCCATCACTCTGGTACAAGTTGATCTTGGTCTCATCTGTCCATAGGATGTTGTTCCAGAACTGTGAAGGCTTTTTTAGATGTTGTTTGGCAAACTCTAATCTGACCTTCCTGTTTTTGAGGCTCACCAATGGTTTACATCTTGTGGTGAACCACTCTGGTGAAGTCGTCTCTTGATTGTTGACTTTGACACACATACACCTACCTCCTGGAGAGTGTTCTTGATCTGGCCAACTGTTGTGAAGGGTGTTTTCTTCACCAGGGAAAGAATTCTTCGGTCATCCACCACAGTTGTTTTCCGTGGTCTTCAGGGTCTTTTGGTGTTGCTGAGCTCACAGGTGCATTCTTTCTTTTTAAGGATTTGGCCACACCTAATGTTTTTGCTATCTCTCTGATGGGTTTGTTTTGTTTTTTTCAGCCTAATGATGGATTGCTTCACTGATTGTGACAGCTCTTTGTATCTCATATTGAGAGTTGACAGCAACAGATTCATAATGCAAATAGCACACTTGAAATTAACTCTGGACCTATTATCTGCTCCTTGTAAATGGGATAATGAGGGAATAACACACACCTTGCCGTGGAACAGCTGAGCAGCCAGTTGTCCCATTACTTTTGGTCCCTTGAAAAGTGGGAGGCACATATACAAACTGTTGTAATTCCTACACCGTTCACCTGATTTGGATGTAAATACCCTCAAATTAAAGCTGAAAGTCTGCAGTTAAAGCACATATTGTTCATTTCATTTCAAATCCATTGTGGTGGTGTATAGAGCCAAAAATATTAGAATTGTGTTGATGTCCCAATATTTATGGACCTGACTGTATATAAACAGAAACAGTTTGCATCTTGTAATACATTTTTTATTGGACTAACAGAATTTTTTAATGACAAGCTTTCGGTAGAACCTCCCTTTCTCAAATCTGAAGCATTTCTGAGCAAGACGTCACAGAATTTAAAGCTGAGTTGTGATACAGGGGTTAAAGCGACATGAGTGCGGATAAGACACAGGTTTGATAGAAAATAGACAACATTCTTGCAAAGGGCCATAAATATCTTTCTGAAGATCAGAGTGAGGGGGGAGAGGGAGAAAAAACACACAAAAAAAAAACCAAGCAGACAATGCAGAAGATGGTACACTTTAAACATACACACACACACAAATATATATGTATATGCAACACATAAACACATGAACACATATACATATACACATGAACACATATACAGAAATATAAATGCACAGTCACATATATAAGCATACATGCATAAGAGTATGGGAAAGCATAGGTGTTACGACACTCACCGCCGTCAATAATCCCCTTTTCCAATAATGCAGGTTCTGCATGGCCGACCGCCAAACTCCCGAATGGAGTTTAAGGGAACGCGGTAACTCCCGACCATAAAATCAGCCAAACTCCTTTCACGGCTAAAATAAACGAAATGCGCTTTCCAAGTAATAATTCCCCCCACCAACGAGACCAAGCTCCGTCTTGAGGGTCAAACAGGATTCTGCTTTAATGAGGGCTACCTGACCGGTATTTATGAAGGTCTCCCACAAGGTGGACACTCCCCTAGGGGACATTGTGGAAGACTGTAACACATATAGGACATTAGCCAATCGCAGTGGCTTAAGTGTAAGCCCTCCCCATTTTAGCCATAAATCCTTCCTCTCTATCCTAATTATCTCCAAGGATAGAGGCAAATCGCCATTTTAAATACAATATGAAAAATACATTAAAATACATAAATGAGGAAATACCGAATAAATATGGTTCGTGCAACGTATCCCCAGATAGCCTGGATCTGAGTGCATATTTCTACCGAATAGCGCTCAGATCCGATGTACACAGTTCAATCGCCATGGAGTCAAAGTCTCTCACAAGTCTTTCGGTATACGATTGACTCCATAGGACGGCTATCTGGGTGAAGTCCGTACGTACGTTACAAAACTCCCGAACGGACCGGTGTTCGTATGCCTCGACGAAATTGAAGGCGGGCGGCAGCTTCCAGCGGTGTTCGGTAGATAAAGTGTCCGCTTTTAGTTCCATAGAATCAACACCGAACACCGCTGATCTTCCTCGTGTCCCAAAATGGCCGCCGCCTCGTGGTCGGCATACGAACGACGACCACCCATACGGATAGAATGGGTTAACTACAACGTTCTAATTGGGGCCAAGAGGTTAACCAGCAGCACACTCCTCTCCTGGGTGGCCGTCCGTTCGGTAGTTTCAATCGGTATTCCGGAACCACACGAACAGGGGCATACGGACAGGAAATCCAACGAAATAAAGGCAAACAGATGAACCAGCAATACTAGTCTGTACAGATGGATCTGTCACACGGCTCCCTCCTGGTGGAACACTCCGGCAGACCCGGCTTGACCCTTTGGCGGGTCAACTTGGGGAAGACCGGACTAGGAGGTGGTAGGGACGTCGGTTTGCCTGGACAATCCATCTGCATTCCCGTTCTGCTTACCGGGTCGGTAGCTGATGGTGAAGTTATACGGTTATACTCCACCGCAGCAGTCTACCATTGTCTGAGACCCGGTTAAGCCAGACAAGGGGATTGTGGTCCGTCACAAGGGAAAATTCCTGTCCGTACAAATAGGGGCTCAACTTTTTCAATGCCCAGACCAGGGCCATGCACTCCTTCTCCACTGCCGCATAACTCACTTCTAGGGGTAACAGCTTTCTACTGAGATATGCGACAGGGTGCTCTCCTCCATCCTCCCCGACATGGCTCAGTACAGCCCCCAGTCCATACATTGAAGCATCTGTATGGACGAGAAAACGTTTGTTAGGAACTGGGGCAGCCAGGACAGGGGCATTCACAAGAGCCTGTTTAAGTGCTTCAAACACAGCTTCACAAGCTGGAGACCACAGGACCTGCTTAGGGAGATTCTTCTTCGTCAGGTCAGTCAGGGGTTTAGCAATAGTGCTGTAGTCGGGGACAAAGCGTCGATAGTACCCTGCCGTCCCCAGGAAGGCTAACACCTGGGTCTTAGTGCTAGGTGTGGGCCAGTTAGCTACTGCCTCTATCTTGGCTGGCTCCAGTCTCTGGCTCCCACACCCCACTCTGTGACCCAGGTATTGTACTTCAGCCATGCCTAGATGGCACTTCTCTGGCTTCAATGTCAGGCCAGCAGCCTGAAATTTGTCCAGTGCCACCCCTACATGTACCAGGTGTTCCTCCCAGGACCCACTGTAGATCGCAATGTCATCCAGGTATGCGCAAGCAAATTCCTGGAAGCTATCGAGAAGTCTATCCACCATACTTTGGAAGGTAGCCGGGGCATTCTTCATCCCAAATGGCATGACCATAAATTGGTACAAGCCAAATTGGGTGATGAAGGTCGACTTGGGGATAGCATCCTCGGCCAGGGGAATCTGCCAGTAGCCCTTACACAGGTCTATGGTGGTCAGATAGCGTCCCCTGGCAATACGATCTAATAATTTGTCTACCCGGGGCATCGGGTAGGCGTCAGTGGTGGTCCGCTCGTTGAGCCACCTGTAGTCCACACAGAACCGGGTGGTCCCATCTTTCTTAGGCACCAGGACTGCAGGCGATGCCCAAGGGCTATCGGAGTGTTCGATGACCCCAAGCTGGGTCATCTCCTGTATATCGTTCCGCATTCCTTCTCGGACTGCTTCAGGGATATGGTAAGGAGGCTGTCGCAGAGGGTTCTGTCCAGGAGTTTCTACCTTATGTACAGCTAGGGTAGTGTAGCCGGGCTCTTGGGAGAACGTTGCCTGCTTCTCCCCCGTAGTTCCAGGACATAAGGTACTATGGGGGTCCCTTCCTGATATGTCTCCCCCTCCCAGTGGCCTCTAATGAGATCCAGGGCTCTGCGGATCCTTCTCCCATAAAGCAACTCAAAAGGGGAGAACCCAGTAGATTCCTGGGCACCTCTCTGTAGGAAAATAACAGATGAGGCAGGAATCGCTCCCAGTCTCTACAGGTGTCAGTAAAGGTCCTCAGCATCTGCTTGAGGGTACCATTAAATCACTCGCAGAGACCGTTAGTCTGTGGATGATAAGGTGAGCTAAGCAGCAGTTTAATGCCGCACACCTTCCACAGCTGCTGGGTGAGCACAGCGGTAAATTGGGTTCCCTGGTCAGAGAGGATCTCCTTAGGCATCCCGACCCTAGTAAAAATCATAACCAGGGCATCAGCAACCGTCTCTGCCTCTATATTAGACAGCGCTACTGCCTCTGGATAGCGAGTGGCATAGTCCACAAAGGTGATAAAATACTTCTTACCTGATGGACTAGCCCTGGCCAGTGGACCCACAATGTCAATGGCTATGCGGGCAAAGGGCTCCCCAGTAATAGGCATAGACATAAGCCTAGCTTTTGGGTGGTCCCCCCGCTTTCATACCCGTTGACAAGTTTCACACGTGCTACAATATACCCGCACAGCCTGATTAAAATTTGGCCAAAATAAGTTCTGCGTGATCCTATAGGCTGTGCGGCGGGACCCTAGATGTCCAGCTAATGGAACATCATGCCCTATCCGCAGAATCTCCTGCCGGTATTTCGCGGGCACCACCAGCTGTCGATTCGGCGGAGGGGCAACACTTTTCTGGGAAGGCTTAGGGATCCTATACAACCTGTCCCCCACCCACTCATATCATCTACTCCTTCTTCTCCGGTATCTGCCCTATCCCTGTACTTCTGGAGAGTCGGGTCTGCCCGGGTTTCCCTCCCAAACTCCTCTGGGGAATCCCAGCTAACAGGGGTCTGATCTAGGGTACCAGTTGGGGAAGCGGGTCTTACCTGGGTCTCAGCAGCAGGCGAGCCGGTTCCAGTAGCACGGGTCTGAGCACAGATAGTCACTGGGTTAACATCAGCAGGTCCCATTGGAGCATAGGCAGAAACCAAAGGGGCCAGATCATTCCCAAGCAAGACATCGGCAGGCAAGTCTTTCATGACCCCCACATCCACATGTCTAGCGCCCACTCCCCAATCCAAATGAACCCGGGCAACAGGTAGACGGAACACGCCGCCTCCTGCTACCCTCACTGCCACAGTGTCCCCAGTGTGTTGGTGTTCCGAAACTAGGTTCTTTTGGAGCAGGGTCATAGTGGCTCCGGTGTCTCTCAATCATTTGACCACTCTGCCATTCAGCTTAAAGGTCTGCCTGTGCTGCTGACGGTTGTCCTGTTGTGCTGCTTGTACTGGATCAGCCTCATGTAGTATACTAAAATTCCTCCTGCTCAAGACAGTGAGCAGCAGGCTGGGGTGGATGCTGATTTCCGCCGGCTGGTCTGCTTCACAACTGGGCTTGGTTGGTGTTGTTCAACGGGCACTCCGGTCTCTTGTGCCCCAACTGTTTGCACCCAAAGCACTGTATAGGCTGTGAGTACTCCCGGGCATTGAATCGGGCTGGCTGAACATAGTTATTAGCTGGTGGTATCGTGGGGGTGCGTTGCGCTGGGGGATGATACACAGTAGTGGTTGGAGGTGCTGCCGGTTTGTACTCCACTCGGGTAGGGACCTTGGTTGCTATCTGGTCCAACTTCCGTGCGTCGGTGTACTCATCGGCCAGAAGAGCAGCTTCGGGTAAGGTAGAGGGTTTGCAGTCCCTAACCCACTCTCTAACTCCTGCAGGTAACCGATCAAAGCAGTGCTCTAACAAAAACACTTGCAGCACCTCTTCCCCAGTTACCGCTTGGCACCCTTCCATCCAGTGGGCTGCTGTGCAGTGCACTCTGCATGCCCACTCCACATAGGAATCGCCAGCTTGTTTGTTGGTGTCCCGGAATCGCTGCCGGTACGCCTCGGGGGTCACGGCGTACCTGGCCAAAAGGGCATCTTTTACTGCCCGGTAGCTTGTGATTTCCTCCTCTGGGATGGCCCGAAACGCCTCACTGGCCCAGACGGATAACTTCCCAGAGAGGATAGTGACCCATTCCTCTGCGGGTACCTGGTGTAGGGCACACTGTCTTTCAAAGTCAGCCAGGAACCCGTCAATCTCTCCCTCTGATTCAACAAAATTTTCAAATGTAGCAAAGGGTACCTTTCTCCTTCCAACATTGTTGTTGGGTACCTCTGCTGCTGCAGCTCCTCTTCCCTGGAGCGCCTGGTGTGCTGCTACTGCTGCTTGCACTCGTTCTACAATATCTGTTGCAGGGTTGGGGCCAAAGTGTGCCAGCCTTATCTGAACTGCCCGGTTAAATTGTATCTCCTCGGGTGTTAAATCCAGTATGCCAGGCACAGTAGATCTCTCCATTCCTTGTGCTGCATCCATTTCCAATAATATAGCTGTGACAAGACCAATCTCGCCACATTGCATTGGAGAAGCCTGGTTGCCCGCCTGCTGCCTTTGGACTATGGACCAGACTTTATGTGAATGTGTTAACCCAGATAGCTATGCCATGGAGCCCATTCGTGTAGTTAAAGACTTCGGCTCCATGGCAATTGAACTGTGTGAATAGGATCTGAGCGCTATTCTGTAGTTTTGTGCACTCAGATCCCAGCTATCTGGGGATATGTGAAATGTCTGTGTGTTATGTGTAAAAGGTGACTTTATGTATTTTAAAGTGTTTTACTGTCTTTGTGTCCCCATGTGCATAATGGAGTCTGGTCTCTATCTTGGGAGGTAATTGGATTACTTCTCCATTATCTCCAGGATAGAAGACTCTGAAACCAGTTTGAGCCAGATAGCCATGTGCCAGCCAGGGCCCAAAAGATACTTTACTAACTTTTGAACCCCTGGTCTGATTCATGCCATTTTTTAATATGTTGTTCCCCTGAATGGATTGATTGTGAATATGTAATTTTTACGTGAATGTGATGTATGGTTTTAGAGTTATGAAAGTTGGGTAAAAAGTATGTTTTAACTGTATGTATAATTGAGTTTCCTCTCAGGATAAGGGGAGGGAATATGTGGGATGTAACTGATGTGTGAGTGGTTGTTTTATACCTCCCTGTGGGCGGACCTGCATTTGTAACAACTGCAATAAAAACCAGGCTGGGTGTGCCAGCACCTGAGACCCCTGCTTGACCCTCAACACGGAGCCTTGTCTCGTTCTTGGGGGGATTCACTGTTTGCTGTTGGAGACTGATTGCCAGGAGTGTAAGCTTATGTATGCTTTTCCTGTTCGTCTGCTAGCAGCTATTCGTGAGGTTCCAGTTTGGGAATTGGAGTGCTATTTTGTATCCAGTTTGGGCGGTTTGGTGTTCTGCAGTAGCTGTGCCTGTCTCTCAGAAAGGGGCATATCGCCTAAATTGATTTTAACCCCTTTTCTGCTGAAACGGTTCGTTACAATAGCAATAATCTCTCTTTTCTTGAGATTACTTGCTGAGCGTCATCTGCGTTCCAATATATCTTTAAGGGTAGCACACCTTAACTCTTTATACTGCATTTCCCAACTGGGATGTGTAGCTGGCCTTCTGGGCGGTGGAATTCATCCCGTCGCTTGCCACCAATTGTTACGACGCTCACCGCCAAATAGATGAAGCAGCCGATTAGTCAATAATCCCCTTTTCCAATAATGCAGGTTCTGCACGGCCGACCGACAAACTCCCGAATGGAGTTTAAGGGAACGCAGGAACTCCAGACCATAAAATCAGCCAAACTCCTCTCACGGCTAAAATAAACTAAATGCACTTTCTAAGTAATAATTCCCCCCACAAACGAGACCAAGCTCCGTCTTGAGGGTCAAACAGGATTCTGGTTTAATGAGGGCTACCTGCCCGGTATTTATGCAGGTCTCCCACAAGGTGGACACTCCCCTAGGGGACCTTGTGGAAGACTGTAACACATATAGGACAGTAGCCAAACGCAGTGGCTTAAGTGTAAGCCCTCCCCATTTTACCCATAAATCCTTCCTCTCTATCCTAATTATCTCCAAGGATAGAGGCAAATCGCCATTTTAAATACAATATGAAAAATACATTAAAATGCATAAATGAGGAAATACCGAATAAATATGGTTCGTGTAACATATCCCCAGATAGCCTAGATCTGAGTGCATATTTCTACCGAATAGCGCTCAGATCCGATGTACACAGTTCAATCGCCATGGAGTCAAAGTCTCTCACAAGTCTTTCGGTATACGATTGACTCCATGGGACGGCTATCTGGGTGAAGTCCATACGTACGTTACAAAACTCCCGAACAGACCGGTGTTCGTATGCCTCGACGAAATTGAAGGCGGGCGGCAGCTTCCAGCGGTGTTCGGTAGATAAAGTGTCCGCTTTTAGTTCCATATAATCGACACCGAACACCGCTGATCTTCCTCGTGTCCCAAAATGGCCGCCGCCTCGTGGTCGGCATACGAACGATGACCACCCATATGGATGGAATGGAGAGGTGTCTGCGGTTAACCACAACGTTCTAATTGGGGCCAAGAGGTTAACCAGCAGCACACTCCTCTCCTGGGTGGCCGTCCGTCTGGAACCACACGAACAGGGGCATACGGACAGGAAATCCAACGAAATAAAGGCAAACAGACGAACCAGCAATACTAGTCTGCACAGATGGATCTGTCACAATAGGTCTATACATAGTACTTTGTATATTGATTGAATAAATATATTGGAATGTGTTTTGAAGTGTTGATACATATGACAGAAAAGTAAGATAATGGGGAAGTGTTCGTGTAAAGTGTTGGTAGTGGGACAAGAAACCCAAATCGATATTTTGTCCTTTATTCTTGCTGTTAAACAATTTGATAATTCTGGCTTCAAAGGTTTTTCTTTCTTGTGTATTTTTAAAAACTCCTTTCAGTACTTTGATTTTTAGGTACTTCATTGAGTGGCCAGGCTAGGTAAAGTGGTGTCCTACAGGAGTGCAGTACAATTATTCTTTGTGGTGTTTAATGGAGTGTCTGTGCATATTCATTCTGCCATTTAATTGCTGGGTGGTTTCCCCAAGTAGCATCCTAGGTAGCATTTGGTGCATTGAATCATGTATACCACATTGCTGGGTGTGCAGGAGTATGATCCTTTAATGCTGTAGGTTTTATTGTTGTATGTGGCTGTGTAGTCTGTGCATATGTGCTGACACAGTTTGCAGCGAGGGTTTTGCGTTGACTGGTCCCCTTTTCTTTATTCTTCCCATCAGTGGGCAGCTTCCTGTTTATTCACTTTTGTTTGAGGTTTGGTGGTTGTCTGAAGGCCAAAATGGGTGTTTCAGAGAAAGGAAATTTCAGAGTCTCATCTTCTGTTAACATTGGGTGTAGGTCTTTAATGATTTTCCCTATTTCCTCAAGAGCTGGGTTGTAGGTGACCACATATGGCACTCGTGGAGATATTTTTTTCTCTCTGTACTGAAGCATGCGCGTGGCGTTTTTACAGCAGAGTTGATTTATTTGGTAATAGTCTCTGGTTTGTAGCCTCTCTGTCTCATAGATTGGGAGAGTACATTTAGATGGGAATTTTGGTCATTAGGATCAGAGCATATGTGATGGTACCTAGTGGTTTGGCGGTAGATGATGCCCTGTTTAGTATGGGAGAGGTGGAAGCTGGAGCTGTGAAGGTAACTGCACCTGCTGTCTGTGGGTTTTCTGTAAACCGAGTTGTGGATTGTGCCATTGTTACATGTCACAGTATTGTCCAGAAAGTTCACAGATTTAGTGGAATATTTCATTTTTAGCTTGATTGATGGATGGAATGTGTTAAAAGAGTCAAGGAACTGTATCAGTTTTTCTTCACTTTCAGTCCAAATTATGAATATATCATTGATATAGCAACAATATTTGTATGGTTTGGTGTGCTGTATTTCTAGGAATCGCTGTTCAAGATCTTGCATAAACAGATTAGCATATTGGAGTGCCTTCTTAGTGCCCATAGCTGTGCCCATGGTTTGTAGGTAAACCTCATTGTTAAAACTGAAATAATTATGTGTGTGCATGAATAGTGCCAGTTCTGTGATAATTCAGGAGCTGTATTTTTGGTTGTCGACATAAGAGAGGAAATGGAAGCAAGCACTGATGCCATCTGTATGTGGAATGTTGATGTAAAGAGATTCAACATCCATGGTTACAAGGATGGTGTTAGCAGTGAGATTAGTGATTTGGCTGAGTTCGTGGAGGAAGTCGGTTGTGTCTTTTATGAAGCTGTTGGTGTTGGTGACTAGAGGTTTTAGGGTATTTTCTACCCTAAAATGTGACTGTGCATTTATATTTCTGTATATGAGTTAATGTGCATGTATGTATATGTGTTTATGTATATGTATATGTTTATGTGTTTGCACAAGAAAACAAGGGTTTGGCTGCACTCACCTAAACATGCTTAAATGGGGTGCTGCTGGGGGCCAATAAGTACAGTAAAAATGAAAATCCAGTGCACTCACTTGTCTACTAAACAGTTATTATAGTGCTGAACAATTTTGTTAGTTTTATTAAAAACACCTAATCTAGGCAAAAAATAATGGGGGTTTAGTTTCATTATATGATCATACATTGCATAAGCCTGCCACAAATGTCAATATATATGTTTTTGTTTTGTTTTTTTCTCCCTCTCCCCCCTCACTCTGATCTTCTGAAAGATATTTATGGCCCTCTGCAAGAATGTTGTCTATATTCTATCAAACCCCAGGTGTCTTATTTGCACTCATGTCGCTTTAACCCCTGTATCACAGCTCAACTTTAAATTCTATGTGTCCTCTTGCTCAGAAATGCTTCAGACCTGAGAAAGGGAAGTTCTCCCGAAAGCATGTCATTAAGAAAATTCTGTTAGTCCAATAAAAAAGGTATTACAAGATACAAATTGTATCTGTTTTTTACATCTATATATATCTATAGATATATAAACAAAAAACACAGTCCTTCACTCACTCTTCAGTATCACATGCCAAGGTGCTCCTCCAGTAGAGATGTCCCAAATAGTTCGTAGGCGAATAGTTCCTGGCGAACATAGCTTGTTCGCGTTCGCCACACCCCCTATTCGTCATCATTGAGTAAACTTTGACCCTGTACCTCACAGTCAGCAGACACATTCCAGCCAATCAGCAGCAGACCCGACCTCCCAGACCCTCCCACCTCCTGGACAGCATCCATTTTAGATTCATTCGGAAGCTGCATTCTTAGTGAGAGGAGGGACAGTGTAGCTGCTGCTGATTTAATAGGGAAATCGATAGCTAGGCTAGTGTATTCAGTGTCCACTGCACTGGACTCATCTGATCTCTGCTGTAAGGACAGCACCCCAAAAATCCCTTTTTAGGGCTAGAACATCAGTCTGCTTTTTTTTTTACTGTGCAATCTAATTGCAGTTGCCTGCCTGCCAGCGTGTGTCAGGCTCACAGCGTATACTGTGCCCATTTGCCCTGTGCCACCACTCATATCTGGTGTCACAATAGCTTGCATAAAAAAAAAAAACTTGGGGAAATCACAATAGCTTGTCACAATAGCTTGCATTAAAAAAAAAAAACTTGGGGAAATCCTTCCATCTCGAGTTCTCTGCAGTACAAGGCTTAAATAGGGTCCTGAGATGATGCACCTGTAACAGGGAGGGGTGCAAAACCAAGGAGCTGGCTAGACTCCTAAATATATACATATATGAGAAAACATATATGTATATATATGCAATGTATGATCATATAATGTAACTAAATCCCCATTATTTTTGGCCTAGATTAGGTGTTTTTAATAAAACTAACAAAATTGTTCAGCACTATAATAACTGTTTAGTAGACAAGTGAGTGCGCTGGATTTTCATTTTTACTGTACTTATTGGCCCCCAGCAGCACACCATTTAAGTATGTTTAGGTGAGTGCAGCCAAACCCTTGTTTTCTCATATATGTATATATTTAGGAGTCTAGCCAGCTCCTTGGTTTTGCACCCCTCCCTGTTACAGGTGCCTCATCTCAGGACCCTATTTAAGCCTTGTACTGCAGAGAACTCGAGATGGAAGGATTTCCCCAAGTGAGTAGCTCATTTAGCAGACAGAGTAGGACCTGCCAAAGATGGGGTACATTGACGTTTGTGGCAGGCTTATGCAATGTATGATCATATAATGTAACTAAACCCCCATTATTTTTTGCCTAGATTAGGTGTTTTTAATAAAACTAACAAAATTGTTCAGCACTATAATAACTGTTTAGTAGACAAGTGAGTGCGCTGGATTTTCATTTTTACTGTACTTATTGGCCCCCAGCAGCACCCCATTTAAGCATGTTTAGGTGAGTGCAGCCAAACCCTTGTTTAGGCGTTCCTACACGGCCATGGCGCACTTTTCAGATATCCAGCGGCGAAACAACATGCCAGTGAGGCGCTTGATTTGCGACAGCCCGACACGCCTGCTCCAACAAGAAAAAGCCGTTAACGACCATTTGTATGACCGGGGTGCTAGGACAGCCTCTGCGGAGCTGGTAATTTTTTTGCCACGTTACTGGACGCTCATGCGCAATGCCTGTAGGCTCATGCATCCTTTTGAGGAGGTGACAAACCTAGTAAGTCGCACCGAAGGCACCATCAGTGACATCATACCATTTGTTTTCTTCCTGGAGCGTGCCCTGCGAAGAGTGCTGGATCAGGCCATAGATGAGCGTGAAGAGGAAGAGGAAGAGTTGTGGTCACCATCACCACCAGAAACAGCCTTATCAGCATCGCTTGCTGGACCTGCGGCAACGCTGGAAGAGGATTGTGAGGAAGAGGAGTCAGAGGAGGTATGTGGCTTTGAGGAGGAGGAGGAAGACCAACCACAACAGGCATCCCAGGGTTCTCGTTGTCACCTATCTGGTACCCGTGGTGTTGTACGTGGCTGGGGGGAAGAACATACCTTCAGTGAGATCACTGAGGACGAGGAACGGGACATGAGTAGCTCGGCATCCAACCTTGTGCAAATGGGGTCTTTCATGCTGTCGTGCCTGTTGAGGGACCCTCGTATAAAAAGGCTGAAGGAGAACGACCTGTACTGGGTGTCCACGCTACTAGACCCCCGGTATAAGCAGAAAGTGCCTGAAATGTTACCGAATTACCGCAAGTCGGAAAGGATGCAGCAGTTCCAAAATTAATTAAAAAGTATGCTTTACACAGCGTATAAGGGTGATGTCACAGCACAACGGGAATCTAACAGGGGAAGAGGTGAAAGTAATCCTCCTCCTCCTCCCACGACCACGCCGGCAAGGACAGGACGCTTTACAGACGTGTTGTTGATGGAGGACATGCAGAGCTTTTTAAGTCCTACGCATCGCCACAGCCCTTCGGGGTCCACCCTCAGAGAACGACTCGACCGACAGGTAGCAGACTACCTCGCCTTAACTGCAGATATCGACACTCTGAGGAGCGATGAACCCCTTGACTACTGGGTGTGCAGGCTTGACCTGTGGCCTGAGCTATCCCAATTTGCGATAGAACTTCTGGCCTGCCCCGCTTTAAGTGTCCTGTCAGAAAGGACCTTCAGTGCAGCAGGAGGTATTGTCACTGAGAAGAGAAGTCACCTAGGTCAAAAAAGTCTAGATTACCTCACCTTTATTAAGATGAATGAGGGATGGATCCCGAAGGGATTGACAGTGGGCGATACATTTGACTAAAAAAGGCCTGATGAGGGGGACGTAACAGGGATTAAACTGATAAGAATAGTACTACTTAACACACCACTCCTTTCTGGTGGCAGATTAGATTGCACGCGCAGTGCCCCAAATTTGAAGTAGGAGGACCGACCAAGCATGTTTTTCCATCTCCCGCTTCCTAAAATCGATGCCTTATATACACGTGTCCTGATAGGGGACGTAACAGGGATTAAACTGATAAGAATAGTACTACTTAACACACCACTCCTATCTGGTGGCACATTAGATTGCACGCGCAGTGCCCCAAATTTGAAGTAGGAGGACCGACCAAGCATCTTTTTCCATCTCCCGGTTCCTAAAATCGATGCCATATACACGTCCCCTGATAGGGGACGTAACAGGGATTAAACTGATAGGAATAGTACCACTTAACACACCTTATAATAATGCAGAGAGAGGCAACGCAGAGAGAGGAGTCTGAAGAAGAGGAGTCAGAGGAGGAAGGTGGCTTTGAGGAGGTGGAAGACCAAACACAGCAGGCGTCCCAGGGGGCTTGTTGTCACGTGGCTTGGTGGAGGAAGAGACCTTCAATGACATCAGTGAGGACAAGGAACGGGACATGGCTAGCTTGGTATCCAATCTTGTGCAAATGGGGAGTTTGCGGTTGTGCAAATGGACTGTTTGCGGTTGTTTGCGGTGCGTTAAACGGGGAGTTTGGTCTGTCACTGTGAAGAGGGCGTAACCCTTACACTACCTGATCGATACAACATCATACCTGATGTTTTAAAGCACATTATTCCAAACAATTTAGGAATGTTAGGTGATTTATGCCCTTTATGGATTAAAACCAGACTCTGCATCAACTATGTAATTTTCCATGGGAGTTTTGCCATGGATCCCCCTCCGGCATGCCACAGTCCAGGTGTTAGTCCCCTTGAAACAACTTTTCCATCACTATTGTGGCCAGAAAGAGTCCCTGTGGGTTTTAAAATCCGCTTGCCTATTGAAGTCTATGGCGGTTCGCCCGTTCGCGAACATTTGCGGAAATTCGTGTTCGCCATACGCGAACAGAACATTTTATGTTCGCAACATCTCTATCCTCCAGTCCTGATGAAAGTCCGGATGAGGACTGAAACATTGATGATACTGTAAAGTTACTGAACATTGGTGAATAAAGTTTGCAAATTAAGAAGACCAGTGAGTGCCCTTCTTCGAGTATATATATATATATATATATATATATATATATATATATATATCTGGTATTAGTTTGCCAGGAAAGGACCTGCCCATAATGGGGTACATTGACGTTGTGGCAGGCTTATGCAATGTAGATTCATATACTGTAACTAAACCCCCATTATTTTTTGCCTAGTTGAAGTGTTTATAAAAAAAAAAACTATTAAAATCTGTGAGACTTGAAATTGCTGTTTAGTGAATGAGCGAGTAAACTGTATTGTGTATTTTGTATGTTTTATATATGAAATATATATGTATTATTATTATTTGACCAATCACATTAATCACATTAATTTTAACATAATTTTATTTCATGATATCACTTCAACAGTACTTGTGTTTTTAATTATAATATTAGTATATATGTTATTAAATTAATGGGATATATACATTTTATGTACAGCTTTCTGAAACATGCAAGGTTATGTTCCATTTAATTTAATTTAATTTCATGCATGAAATAAAAAACAAATATATATATATTTTTATATATATATATATATATATATATATATATATATATATATATATATATATATATATATATATATATATATATATAAAACACATATACAATGTTGATAATTTATAAGCTTGGAATCTTGGAATAAAATAACTTATTTTCAACTTACAGTGAAAATAAAGCCAGCTTGTTCCATATCTGTTCCATCTGCCTGAACCTTATGTTGGCTCAAATGAATAAGGTCAGCAAGAGATGGATTGATATGAAGATGGCACCCTGCTGCTTTAGATTCCCTTGCTTATGCTTTATTTTTAGAAACAGACAACGATTTTAAAATTTCAGAATGTAAGTTCACACCTTTCAGGTTCCTATCTTTCAAAATCATACTGTATTATTTTTACCTAAAATCAAGGTTCCTCATTATAGCTCAGGTTGGTGTAATTTATATACTACAGTTACAAATGTTAAATTTAGTTACAATTTTTTTCAGTATATTTTATGTAATACAATAAAACTTGTACTTTTAATTAATAAAATATAGAATTTAATTTGTGTTATTAAGGCCTTAAACCAAGCATGTCAAGCTCAAAGGCTAACACGGGCCAAATAAACAAGGTTTAAGTTTATGTGGGCCACAAAAAAATAAAAAACAAAGTTCAACCTAGACCAACACAAGCTAAAATTACGTGTATCATTCTCATGCAAAATATGTAATACTTTTTTTAAATATATATATAATGTATTAAAAACCTTCACTTCAACTTACTTACTCTGCCCCTCCAATCTAATACACTGCCATCCTGTGTCCCTGCCCCCACCATTCTAATACATTGGCCCATCCCTCAATCTAATACACTGCCTCCAATCTAAATACACAGCCCCCTCCCTCCATTCTAAATTAATACACTGCCCACACTCCCACCACTCTAATGTAATACCCTCCCTTCCCCCAATTTAATACACTGCTCCCTCCCACCATTCTAATGCAATGCCCCCTCGCCTCACCACTCTGATATACTGCCCCTCTTCCATCCCCCTAGCTTAATACACAGCCCCTCTCTCACCAATCTAATACACTACTCCATCCCTCTTTCAATCCCTCCACTCTAATTTAGTACACTGCCTCCTTCCCCTTCCCCCAATTTAACACACTGCCCTCTCCCACAACTCTAAGACACTGTCTCCCTTCCTTCCCCCCAATTTAATACACTGCCCCACCTCCCTCACCCAATTTAATACACTGCCCTCCTCCCACCACTCTAATCCACTGCTCCCCACCCTCCCCTATTCTAATCCACTGCCCCCTCCCACTACTTTAATACTCTTTTTCCCCACAATTAAATACACTGCCTCGCCTTACTCTATTACTCTGTCCCACCTCCCTCACCCCAATTTAATACACTGTCCCCCCTCCCACCACTCTAATACACTGCACCCTCTTCCTGCCCCTCCCCCTCCAATTTAATACACTACACTGCAGGAAGGTACACCCAAGCCTCTCTTCCCCAACCTTAAGCCATTTTCCAGTCCAGCCCTGCACGATCTTCTCTCAACCAGACAACACACTCCTCTGGCACAGAAAGTAGCAGGTAAGTGGGAGTGGCTGGCCTGCTCTGCATGCAACCAGCATGCACACTGTAGCACAGCAGCGCAGGCACCAGATATGACTCAACACGCTGTATGCACATATCCAGTGGCTGGTGTGGAAAAATGTTTTGCACACTTGCAGCCACCAGCTGGTCACAGGAGTATGTGATCGGCCACGGCCTGTTGGAGGGCCATAGCACAAAGAGGCCGCAGGGCAGGCAGCCTACCAGGATATTTCCCGGTAGGCCAGTCCAGTCCTGGGCCGCAAAAGTACTCATTGTTTGACATGCTTGCCTTAAACCATATAATTAAATTAAAGGAACACTCTAGGATCAGGAACACAAACATGTGTTCCTGACCTTTAATATTAAAAACACTATCTAGCCCCCATGGCCCTCCTTGCCCCCTAAATATAGTAAAATCTTACCTTTATTCTAGTCTGCTGGTGCTGGCTATGCCCCTAATCTCCCTCCTTGGCTGATATCATCAGAAGTGGTGATGTCAGCCAATCAAAAAACTTTTCCATAGTAAAGCACTGGATTGGCTGAGACTGTCAAGGAGGCAGATCAGGGCAGAGCCAGCACAAGCCAAACACAGCCCTGGACAATCAGCATCTTCTCATAGAGATGCATTAAATCAGTGCATCTCTATGAGGAAAGTATAGTGTTTCCATGCAGAGAGTGGAGACACTGAATGGACCCAGGAAGCACTTCTAGTAGCCACCTGAGGAGTGGCCACTGGAGGTATCCATCTATAAAAAGACAGTGTTTACTACAAAAAGCCTAAAGGAGGGAGAAAGAGTAAGCACTAAATAACAAATGGGACAGCAACCCTATAAGGGAATCTCTCAAAGACCCTTAAAATTCAACAAGAGAAAGAAAATAAGATAAGGGCTGCACCATAAAGACTTTATGTCAAACAATAATAACAAATAGTCCGAATAAAAAGAGTCTTATCTAAAATGCTCTTATTGGGATCACAGAGTCTATAAGGTGCTTGGTCAGGAACAATGTCCTTGCTGTGCTCATCCATGTGGGTCCACTCATATGCAAGAGATAAAACAAATAGAGAACCAAATAGTATAATAAGTCCAGTGATAAAACAAAATAAGTATAGGTAGCTGGTATAAAACTCACATGTACAAGAGCTATAGCTAGCTCTAGTGTAAAAGGCGTACAGCGGTACAATCCCCGCTTGTAGGATATGGGGTAAACTTCCTCCGTCAGGGGTACGTTCAACACTCAAATAAAAAAAAAAACAACCAATAGTGCTCACTGGATAAAATAATAAGGATAGAATATATAAAATGGTAGCCAACTGCTCCTTGATGATAGCACTGGTGGTATAATCCTCACCTAGGTTTGCTTGGAGTCCAGGGTAATAAAATGCCAGGTAAAAAACAAACAATCTGAAGTGTATAAAAATATAATTGGCACAAGTAAAAAGTGACCAAATAATCTTTAAAGGACCACTATAGGCACCCAGACCACTTCCGCTTAATGAAATGGTCAGGGTGCCAGGTCCATCTAGGGTTAACCCCTAACCTATGGGTTAATCCAGCCTCTAGTGGCTGTCTCATTGACAGCCACTAGAGGCGCTTCCGCGCTTCTCACTGTGATTTTCACAGTGAGAAGACGCCAGCGTCCATAGGAAATCATTGAGAATGCTTTCCTATGAGACTGGCTGAATGTGCGCACGGCTCTTGTTGCGCATGCGCATTCAGCCGATGACGGCGAAAAGGAGGAGAGTTCCCAGCACCGAGGGAGCCCGGCGGGGGAAAACAGGTAAGATTTAACTCCTTCCAGCCCCTAGAGCCTGGCGGGAGGGGGGCCCTAAGGGTGGGGGGACCTAGAGACCCTATAGTGCCAGGAAAACAAGCATGTTTTCCTGGCACTATAGTGGTCCTTTAATATATAAAAATACACAATATAAAATATCCACAAACGTGTTTCACCAATACGGCTTTTTCAATATGGAATAAGGGTTCATCAAGGAGCAGTTGGCCTACAAAAAGCCTAATGTGACTGATTACATTCACTAGAACAAATACAATAAACTGTAATTGTACAGCGCTGCAGAATCTGTTGGCGCTTTATAAATAGCAATAATAAATAATGAATAAATAATAGTTGTTCTGGTGACTGTAGTGTCCCTTTAAGTAATGTATTAAAATTCATTATAACACTCTATTGCATCATTCAAGAAAGAATATCTAACAAATTAGAAGACTATAGAAACGTAGATAATAAATAATCAGGGTATATCAAATATGGATTGATTTAATGTTCAAATCACACTAAAACATTGTTTGATATAAAACTGTATACTAATGATCTATTTGTCGATACATTGTCATTGGATTTCAACAAACAAAGTTGCTAGGAAGTCAAACAAATTTGAGAGTATTGAATAGTTTTTTTAAATATTTGTTTACTAGCCTGGGGAAATAACAGTAAATGAACGTTTTACTTAAGAGTGCAGTCTTTTCATATGCTTGCATGTTATATACATCTGTATAAGTATATACATGCAAAATTGGGTCATGCTACAGGACAATGTCTCCAAGCACACCAGCAAATCTACAACAGAATGGCTGTCCAGACCTCAACCCGCTTAAAATGCTGTTGTGGGAACTTAAGAGAGCTGTGTGTAAACAAATGCCATCAAACCTCAATGAAGTAAAGCAATATTGTAAAGAAGAGTGGAAAACTGGTAAAAAAAAAATAAAATAAAAAAAACCATCCACAATTATGTGAGAGACTGATAAAGTCATCAAGAAAAAAAATACTTAAAATGATTGCTGCTAAAGGTGGTTTTACTAGCTATTGAATCATAAGGTCTATTTGGCTTTATTTTTGTTAAATAAATCATGACACAATGTAGTATGTCATGTGTTGTTCTTCATCTAAGGTTGAATTTACCTAATTGTAAGACCTGCTAACAGGAACAGATGATTCTTATGTCCCGATACGTAAAACCATAGAATTCAAACATTTTTTATTATTATTATTATTATTATTATTATTATTATTATTTTATTATTTATATAACACCATCAGATTCTGTAGTGCTGTACCATGGGTGGCCTAACAGACATGTAATTGTAACCAGACAACTGGACGTACAGGAACAGAGGCGGTGGAGGGCCCTGCTCAATTAGCTTACATGCTAGAAGGAGTGGGGTATAGTGAAACAAAGGGTATATGAGACTGGGTTTATTTACAAGTATGTATTAAGTATTCTATATACTTTTAGAAGTGATCATGATGATAGGAGTTTGTATATTTAGTGTTTCTGCTTACACACACATGTACATACAGATATAGTTGAAGTTTAATGTCTGGGGCTAGTTGTACCCACAGCAAATATGATTTAGGCAACCCAGTACTTTGTTCCAGACGGCCTAATATCAATTATGTGCAAAATGTCTCACATCCGCATACACACCTTCTTGTCCCTGCGACTGGTAGCACTTGAGACACATTCCCCTTCTTTCAGTAAAAGTCTCAACATTGCACACAGTCATTGTGGCAAGATGGAAAGGTCTGGTCAGTGACAGTGCAGGAACAGAGAGAAGCAGAGAGAGTTGAACTTAAGACTTACACATTGTAAACCTTTTGTGTTTCATGTGTTTTACTACCTCATCTGAGACTGGGTCTCAAATGAAGGGCTAAGCACAAGAAGCAAGTCTTGATTTCTTGTCAGTCCACACTGATCTGCAGCATATGTATTTTTAAAATAAAAAATAAAGGTACTGCATTTTATTTATCTTGGAGGGTGATACTTTGTGCATCTGTCACTTAAAAAAATAAATACAAATGTTACAGGAATAATAAAAGGTCTATTAGTAGTAACAAAATATGTTTAATATGTAAATAAACTAAACATATAGGTAGTGAAAATAATATTCAATATGCAAATATAATAAATGTGCAAGAAATACATAGTAATTCAAGAATTTTACCATAATGTTGCTACAGAGCTTTTCACTGTTTTGTCAGTCAACTGCTAACATGTCAAAAATCAGCATACACTATAGGACTGGGTGTGTCTCATTAGCCACATCCAGTCCTATATACTGTATGTTTGTTTGAGCAGGACCCTCTTCAACCTTTTGTTCCTGTAAGTTTTTGTAATTGTCTCATTTATTGTTAAATTTCCCACGTTTGATTATATTGTAAATCGCTACGGAATATGCTAGCGCTACATAAATACCAGTAATAATAATAATAATAATTATAAACATTAGCATACAGCAAGCCATTAGAAAAGGCACAAATTGCTCGGACAAAAAAAAAAATCATGTGTGACTTATCTCTAAGCGCATACAGAAAGTGCAGTTTAGTTATCAAGGCTGTGAGGAATACAGATTTTCCTCCTTAAAATCGGGCTATTCACCAGCGAGGTATTTAGTACATATGCAGCAGTATCGGCGGGACGCCAGTCAGAAAAGTCCCTCTGTTAGATCCACATGCCACCAGCCTGCTCATTTAATGCATAGCACCCATTACAGTGGACTTTGTCAAGATTTTTTCCAAGTTTCTCCAGTGAAGACTTGAACAAATATCATCAGTGGGGTGAGAATGAACGATATAATTACCAGATCTATTACTACCAGGGCTGGACTGGGAACAAAAACAGCCCTAGAAAAAAATAATAATGTGTGTCACACCAGCATAGTGTACAAATATCGATTTGGAAAAAAAATAAGTTAAAACTAAAAACTATTACTCAAACGTGAAAGAATGCACTCCATGTATCTCTTTAGCTACCACAGCCCTCCATGTGTCTCATTAGCCACACCCAGCCCTTTATGTGTCTCATTACCCCCACCCAGGAATCTATGTTTTTCATTACCCACCAGCCCTACATTTGTCTCATTCCACCACCTCCATCCTTTCATGTGTTTCATTACCCCCACACCTTCATGTGTTTCATTAGCCCTCACATCCCCTCGATGTGTCTCATTATCCCTCAGCCACAGACTGTTTCTATTCCTCTTCTTGGTCTGAAAGGAAGCAGTTCTGTGTTCTTTGTTAGCATTCTCTGTCAGACCGGGTAGGGGAACAGAAGCTCTTCTACCATGGTCTGCCTGCTCGGCCATGTTACATGGAGTGACCAGCCTGATGGGAGTGCTTCCCCTTCTGCAAGTCACCCTGTGATTGTACTGTGTGCCCCGCATGACAGTGTGCACTAAGTGACTGTGCACTGTCCCGAAAGTAGGCCGGTGAGGGGGTGAGACTAGAAGAAGTTGAAAGTAACAGTGGGAATTGCAACAAGTCCATTGGTTTCACCAATCCCTTGCTCGAGCACCATAAAACTCAGAAGCTCTGACACTTGAACTAGCTGTGGTAGAAGAAACTGCAGTACAAGTGGTAGTGGTGTAATGTATTGTGGAGTTCATGTTCTTCTTTGTGGGCATAACTGACTTGATAATGGTGCAACTACAGATTTTTATGCTACTTTTGAGTCACCAATTGTAGCATTAAAAGGCAGAGAAAAACACATTTGCATCCTGGGAGGGTGTAATGGACACAGTGGCGTAGCGTGGGTTGTCAGCACCCGTGGCAAGGCAAGTAATTTGCGCCCCCTAACCCGTGGATTTTAGCATAGTGCGTGGAGAGAGTGGAGTGCGTGGAGGGGTGCTGTGTGCGTGGGGGGGTTCTGTGTGCGTGGAGGGGATCTGTGTGCTTGAAGGGGTTCTGTGTGCGTGGGGGGGTTTCTGGGTGCGTGGGGGAGTTCTGTGTGCGTGGGGGGTTCTGTGTGCATGAAGGGGTTTGTGCGTGGAGGAATTATGTGTGCGTGGGGGGGTTCTGTGTGCGTGGGGGGGTTCTGTGTGCGGGGGGGGTTCTGTGTGCGGGGGGGTTCTGTGTGCGGGGGGTTCTGTGTGCGGGGGTGGTTCTGTGTGTGTGTGGGTTTCTGTGTGTGTGGGGGGGTTCTGTGTGTGTGTGTGGGGGTTCTGTGTGTGGGGGGGTTCTGTGTGGGGGGGGTTCTGTGTGTGTAGGGGTTCTGTGTGTGTAGGGGTTCTGTGTGTGTGGGGAGGGGGGTGCTGTTGGTGAGGGGGAGGGGCGTAGTGTGTGTATGGGTAGGGGGTAAAGCATTGATATATTTATATTTAAAAAAAAACAAACAAAAAAAAACTTTTGTATTACTCCCCTCCCCCCTTACCTTTGGTCAGGGCCCAGGGGAGAGGGGGAACAGCTTCAATTCAATCCCTGGTGGTCCAGTGGTGGCGCGTGCTGTTCAGCCTGCAGCTCCTCTGGCTGCAGGCTAACTTCGCTCTCCTCCCGCGAGAACAGCAGGCAGGTCGGAGCGTTGCCATGGTAACACACGGCAACGCTCCAACCTGCCTGCTCGCGGGAGGAGCATTCTCGGCTCGCTTACTGCTTCCTGTTACACCGGGTAGGGGATCAGAAGCTCCCCTACCCGGTCTGCCTGCTTGGCCACGCTACATTCTGTGACCGGCAGGAGGGGAGCGCTTCCCCTCCTGCCGGTCACCCTGTAATTGCTGCCGGGGCTGGTGCACACTAGGCGGCCGCGCACCGGCCCCCTAGTGTGCCGGCCCACCGGGAAATTTCCCGGTGTCCCGGTGGGCCAGTCCACGCCCCCCCCAGATGTCCTGCACCCCCCACGCTACGCCTCTGAATGGACATGATAATCCCACTGTTTTGTTCCTGTTATTAAAATACATTTAGGATATGAATGCGTATTGTGAAATCTAATACAACTTTATTCAGCAAAAAATAGATGAGAAATGGATTGCTGCTTGATGCATTTAAAGGGACACTATAGTCACCAGAACAACTACAGCTTATCGCATTTGTTCTGGTGAGTAGAATCATTTCCTTCAGGCTTTTTGGTGTAAACACTGTCTTTTTAGAGAAAATGCAGTGTTTACATTACAGCCTAGTGATAACTCCACTGGCCATTCCTTGGATGGCTGCTAGAGGTGCTTCCTTGGGCAGTGCTGCAGAGTAAGCAGCACTGCCATTCAGATGCCTTGTTTGCCTCGTGTCCTGGGGGGGCTCAAGAGCTGGCTGGCTGGCCACTTTTGCTCTTCCTGCTCAGCTCCCTCATGCGTCGCTTAATGAAGCCGGTGAGTGTGAGTCTGTCAGTGTGTGTCTGTCAGAGTGTGTAAAATCAGTGAGTGTTTGTGTATGTCATTGTTTGTCAGTGTATATGAGAGTGTGTGCCTGTCAGTGAGTGTGTTTGTGTGTCTGTCAGTAAAAGTGTGTGTTGGTTAATCAGTATGTGTGCCAATGACTATCTTTTAGTGAGTCTATGTCAGTGAATGCATCAATAAGAAAGTGTCTGTCAGTCAAAGTGCGGCCTTGACAGATAAGGTTGGGGGAAAATTAGATATGGGGGGGGGGGGGGTTGCCCGAGTACCGTCCTGCCTAGGGAGGCACAAATCCAATATACACCACTGCATACATATAGAGACAAATGCCATCACATACCTAGGCACATAACAGCATACACAGTCACATGCATACAGGTTATTTACTAAAGCAAGAATTGTAATTAATTCTAAGTGAATTTCCTATTTTAGAAGGAGCTGGAAGCATAGCTGACTTTGAAAATCACTTTCCTGACAATTGTCATTTCAGTGAATAACCTCTTCAGACATGAACTAACTCACACCATCGCAATCATCATAGACACACTCAGTCTCAGATATGCACATAAGCACATCATCATGTACAGATACATCGCAAAACACAGTCAGAGATATTTGACACACATTAACACAGTTACATACATTCATAGACACAAAGAAAAGTCATATACATTAAAAGCTAAAGAAAAAAGTTACCTGCGCACTTCATAAATCCCTATGCATATTTAAATGAATGGAGGTTATTTAGTAACTTTAATGGCTATTAGATACAAGGAAGCAAGGTGAATAATTAATATTTAGTAACTCCAATGGTCATTAGATGTAAGCCCACCTGCCATGTCACGGCAAACATCTTAGGTGGGTCTTACACTAATTATTCACCTTGCTTCCTTGTATCTAATAGCCATTAAAGTTACTAAATAACCTCCATTTATTTAAATATGCATAAGGATATTGGAAGTGTACAGGTAACTTTTTGTTTTTGTTTTTTACTGTATGTATTAGGGCTAAGGTGTACTATAGTCGCTGCTGCCGCCCAAGAGTAGTGGGAGCGTAGGGCTTATTTTTGTGTATATTATATTCATTAAAATACATACACAATCACAAACACAGTCACATACATACATAGGCACAATCACAAACACGGTCACATACATGCATGGGCACAATCACAAACATGGTCACATACTGTCAGGGTATTTATATCGGCAGACATTTTGTGCTATGATAGAAATTAACCCCTTCAGGACGGAGTCAATAGTACATGTTCTGATCAAAACAAAACGCAAACAAAAACTGGAATTTGCGCTATATGTCTGTTCAACCGTAATTCACCTCTTTCATATTAAATGCACCCGCACTTATTATATATTATTTTGTTCAGGAGAAACAGGGCTTTCATTTCATATAAAATATTTATATATGAAACAATTTATTATGAATAAAATAAAAAAAAACTGTGAGAATTTTTTATTTTTTTTTACATTTGTAGTTCCGCCTCACATTTTAGCTGTAAATGTCATAATACTGTTAGGTTTTACTGCAACAAAATGCACATATTTGTAATCAGCGATGTTTCACGAGTACAACAGTACCCCCCATTAACAGGTTTTATGGTGTTTTGGAAAGTTACAGGGTCAAATATAGAACGTTCCATTTTCAAATTGAAATTTGCCAGATTAGTAATGTTACCTTTGAGACGGTGTGGTAGCCCAGGAATGAAAATTACCCCCAGAATGGCATACCATTTGAAAAAGTAGACAACCCAAGGTATTGAACGTGGGGTATGTTTAGTCATTTTTAGTAGCCACTTAGTCACAAACACTGGCCAAATTTAGCGTTCATATTTGTTTTTGTGTGAAAAGCAAAAAACGAATATTTGGCCAGTGTTTGTGACTAAGTGGCTACTAAAAATGACTGGACATACCCCATTTGCAATACCTTGGGTTGTCTACTTTTGCAAATGGTATGCCATCATGGGGGTATTTCTTATTCCTGGGCTACCATACGCAGGGCCGGCCTTAGGGGTGTGCGAGCTGTGCGGCCGCACAGGGCGCCATGGAGCAGGGGGCGCCCTGCGGCCGCATAGCTCACACGGCAGGGGCGTATTAGCCGCAAGGCAAACAAGACATTTGCCTTGGGCGGCATTTTCCAGGGGGCGGCAAAAAAAAGCCGCCCCAAATGCCCAAGGCAAATGTCTTGTTAGCCTTGCGGCTAACAGACATGCTGGGCTGCTGTGCGCTGGCTGCTGGGCGGTCGGGCGGCGCTGGCTGGCGTGCGGCTTGCGAGGGAGCACTTTCTCTGAGCTGTCTGCTCAGCTCCCTCGCGCGCCGCAGAGTGAGGCTGGGAGCCGGAATATGACGCGCGAGGGAGCTGAGCAGACAGCTCAGAGGAAGTGCTCCCTCGCCAGCCGCCCGCCAGCCAGTGCCGCTCGCCCAGCAGCCACTGGACCACCAGGGAGAAAGAGTCACCCCCCCCCAGCATTTCCAAAGGTAAGGAGGCTGGGGGGGGGGGGGGGTTTAAAGAAATTTAAAAAAATGTGTTAATGTGGGTGAGTGTGTGTGTGTCTGTTAGTGTGTGTCTGTGTCTGTTAGTGTGTGTGTCTGTTAGTGTGTGTCTGTGTCTGTTAGTGTGTGTGTCTGTTAGTGTGTGTGTCTGTTAGTGTGTTTCTGTGTCTGTTAGTGTGTGTGTCTGTTAGTGTGTGTGTCTATTAGTGTGGGTGTCTGTTAGTGTGTGTGTCTGTTAGTGTGTGTTTCTGTTAGTGTGTTTGTCTGTTAGTGAGTGTGTGTGTGTCTGACTGTGTGTGTGTGGCTGTCTGCCTGTGTGTGTGTGACTGTTTGCCTATGTGTGTGTGTCTGTGTGTGCGTGACGGTCTGCGTGTGTCTGTGTGTGTGTGTGTGTGACTGTCTGCCAGTGTGTGTGTGTGTCTGTCTGTCTGTGTGTGTGTGACTGTCTGCCAGTGTGTGTTTGACTGTTTGCCTCTGCGTGTGACTGTGTGTGGCTGTTTGCCTCTGTGTGTTTGGCTGTCTGCCTGTGTGTTTGTGTGTGGCTGTCTGTGTGTGACTGCCAGCCTGTGTGTGTGGCTGTCTGCCTGTGTGTGTTTGTGTGTGTGACTGTCTGCCTGTGTGTGTGTGTGTGTTTGTGTGTGTGACTGCCTATGTGTGACTGTCTGGGCAGACTAGATGGGCCGAATGGTTCTTATCTGCCGTCACATTCCATGTCTGTGTGTGTGTGTTTGTGTGTGGCTGTCTGTGTATGACTGCCTGAGTGTGTTTGTGTGTGTGTGTGTATGGCTGTCTGTCTGTGTGTGTGTGTGACAGGGTGTGTGGGAAGGGGGAAGGAGTGGGGGAGGGGGGACGGGAAGGGGGGGCGCTGTGAAGATTTTTCGCACAGGGCGCCCAAATGCCTAAGGCCGGCCCTGACCATACGGTCTCAAAGGCAACATAACTAATCTGGCAAATTTTAATGTAAAAAAAATGAAATGCAAGCCTTATATGTGACTCTCTAACTTTCCAAAACACCATAAAACCTGTACATGGGGGGTACTGTTATTCTCAGGAGATTTCACTAAACACAAATATTAGTGTTTTAAAACAGTAAAACATATTACAACAATAATATAGTCCATAAAAGTGCCGTTTGTTTGTAAAAAATGCAAAAAACTTCACTTTTACTTAAAATATCATCGTTGTAATACAAATTACCAGTTTTAAACACTAATATTTGAGTTCAGCGAAGTCTCCCGAGTAAAACAGTACCCCCTATATACAGGTTTTATGGTGTCTTGGAGAGTTACAGGGTCAAATATAGTGCTTGCGAATTAAATTCTCTCCACTTTCTCCCTGTGTTGTCAGGCATGTCAATCAAATTTTAATTAATCAAATGACATAATTATGTAAAAAAATTACTTAAATATACACGTAGAATTTTAATATATATACGCATTTATAGGTATTTAAATTCTACGTGTATACTAATGTAATCTTTTATGTAATTATATGTATTTATCTCTATATATATATTTACGGTTATTTGTATTTTATATATAGATAGATATATATAGAATGTCATTCTAAGTGTATTCTGTTTCCAATATATATATATATATATATATATATATATATATATATATATATATATATATATATATTAATAACAAAATACAGTTAGAATGAAATTACATATGAATATATAATTCATTTTAAATTTTGTTTCAATATTTTATTTATTTATTTAATTATTTTATTTATTTATTATTGTAATTATACGTATATATATATATATATATATATATATATATAATATATATATGTAGATCTATTATATATATATAATATATATACATATTATATATATGTAACGTAATTCTAAGTGTATTTTAATACTAATATATATACTAATATTAATATTAAAATACATTACGTATGACGTTACATATATATAATATATATATATATATATATATATATATATATATATTATATATATAAAATATATACATATATTATATATATACAAAGGCATTTAATTTATTTTATAACATGTTCATTATTTTTTTTTTTTACACTACCTACCAGCAGGGGGACTGTCTAATATTTTAGACACCCCGCTGCTGGCAGATCCATAGCCAGCTATAGGGGGCATGTGATCGCTCTTTGAGAGCGATCACATGGCCCCCGGGGGCCTCATTTGCCGGAGGGGGGCTGCCTGGGCTCTCAGGCAGCCCCCCAGAAGAGGATCGCTGCGGAGGTAAGTACGCCGGACCTCCAGGGGCTGCAAGCCGTTACGGTGTTCTATGCCGCCGCAACGGCTTTAAAGCCCTTTAAAGCCGCGACGGCATAGAACGCCGTAACGGCGTTAAGGGGTTAAAACTGTATATTCTGAGTCACTCTGAACAGACCAGACTCCATTTTGTTATTTTCAAGTTAACAAAAGACACAAGATTTCAATCCCTTCTATAAAACTGACCGCTTTGCCAGAGCTAAAAGGAATGTATAGAATAAACAAACCAAGTGATAAGAGACTGTCTAATTGCTAATGGAATAGAATAAATTCTAAACCCAGACATTTGTGACAGAGAAGATTAAATAATTTTATTTTACTTTCTATATGTACAAGATTCCCATTGTATTGAAGGGGTCATATTTAGTATTACGAACTGTCATATTAGAAATTACAGCAGAATTTGGAGACACATAGTCTGGACAAAACTTAAAGAAACTGTTTGATCTGACAGAAAGCGTGAGTTATAGAAACCATATAGATAAGCCTAAATGACATCAAAATAGCCACCAGGAAAAGTTAACTCTTTCCTGGATAGGTATGTTGAGTGGGACGAGACTGCCATCTATAGACCAAATATTAAGTTGCTATCTAAAAGATAATCACACCTCTAGTGTTTTATTGGTTTATTAACCAGTGACGAACAGAGAATCTTTCCCTTTAAAAAGTTAACACAAAGGAAAGAGAGAGGTAATCAAGAAAATTAAGAGCAGAGAAAGCAGCCGGGGCAAAAGAGTCGGAAGCAGGCTAATAAAGAAAAGACAGAGAAATATTCCTTGACACTCAGCTACCTGAGAACATCTGGCGAGAATATCTATTTAACTGGTAAATATACTGGCTTAATTTAATTAGTTTAAATTAATTAAAATTTTCTCATAGCATGATATATGACTGGATAAATCACGATCAGATTTCAATATTCAGAAATCTTAGATACTAAAGAATATATATGGTTATAGCATCCCAATCTGCAGATGGGATTAATAATAATTATATGTATTTATGTGACATATCACATGTTAGCATATCGTGATATTTATCCCGGTGTATTGATTTGCTCTAAAAGAAGATAGAGTATCTGTTTAGGCAAATTAAAATTCAGCTTATAGAATTTCGTTGATTTCTTTTATTGGATGGGTCAAGGAAATGACTAATGAACTGGTTTAAATGTTATTTTATTTAAAATTACATAAGAATAGATCTTAAATGCCTAGAAGAGGTCTAGCCAGCATTGAAAGGGTTATTCTAACTGTCAGCTAAAGTTTTTACGACTTCACGCTGCACTCTAAGCAATTCTGTTCTCTGTGTGAAACGTTTTCTTTGTCTCTGTGAAAGGCAGTCATAAATCTTGTCTTAGTCATCGGGAGATGTTTTTACATTACCATATTGTATTGCATATTCATGTTATACTGAATTTCCATTGATTATTGTCACGCATGTTACTTATTATTATTATTTAAAAAATGTCACAATAAATGAATTCTATTTTTATAACAAATTGTGATTTTATTTATATGAAATACATTTCACTTATACGATAACGATCTTTGGGATCTGAGAATTAAAATAGTGGGTAATTCTCAACTGTTTACTATTATTATCCCATAAATATCCCCACAATACATGCATAGGCACAATCACAAACACGGTCACATACATGCATAGGCACACAATCACAAACATGGTCACAAAATGCATAGGCAAACAGTCACAAACACGGTCACATACATACATAGCGCTAAAACTGATAACAAATCTTGAAAATTTACCACACCCACTGCTACAAACCTCTGCCCAATAGTGGGCAGAGCTTTGCAGCAGTGGGTGGGGTACATTTTCAAGATTTGTTGTTATCAGTTTTAGCGCTATGTATGTATGTGATCGTGTTTGTGATTGTGTGCCTATGTATGTTTTTGACCGTGTTTGTGATTGTTTGCCTATCAGTTTTAGCACTTTTTTTGGTAATATCATATATATATATATATATATATATATATATATACTTCTTTGTGTTACTGGGGTTCAGTGTACCTATACTGAGTGCTTTATTATCTTCATAGCGCTGGATTTTCTCACATATATACATAGGCACACAATCACAAACACGGTCACATACATACATAGGCACACAATCAGAAACACAGTCGCGTACATACATAGACGCACAACTGCAGGTTCAGGGATTCATACATGCATAGACACACAATAACAAATGCGGTCACATACATGCATAGGCACACAATCACAAACTCGGTCACATACATAGGCACACAATCACAAATACGGTCACATTCATACAAAGGCACACAATTACAAACACGGTCACATACATACATAGGCACACAATTACAAACATGGTCACATACACATATAGGCACATATTAATCACAAACACAGACACATACATACATAGGCACACAATTTCAGGTTCAGGGTCACACACATACACAGACAGACAGACAGGTACATGGGTGGGGTAATGGAAATGGGATTTAGGTGAGGGTATATGACAGGGTTGGTAAATAGGTGTTGTTACACCAGTAGAATAATGATGATGTAACAGCATCTATACTCAGCAGCTTTTTACCCAGCAATAGACTGGGTGAGCTCATCAAGGCTGTATTTCAATGTAGACACTCACTCTCTTACCTTGTAGCTGCCTCTGTTTCCATGCAGTGCCCCTTCTCTCCGGCTCTCCAGTGCCTGGTCATATGGGACCCTCTGTCTCTGGTGGCCCACTGCTGGCCTCTGGTTGTCTGGAGGTGAATAGCAGGGAGTGCACTATCTCCCTCGTGGTTCCGGTGCTCTATTGAGTCAGAGCGCAGGCTGGGAATACCTGAGGCTGCACTATGACTCACTACTTGAGCACCTTAACCGAGAGGGAGATGCTATTAGGAGCTGACTGCACATCTTGCTGGCTCACACCACTGGACCACCAGGGAATATTTGTTCTTTTAATATGTTCTTAGCTTGCGAGCTGTGTCGGCTGCCAGGGCACCCCTGTTGTTATGGCGCCCAGTGCGATCGCACAGCTTGCACACCTCAAAGGCCGGCCCTGCCTATCAATACCTTGGTATTAATGTTAATGGAACCTATATACCCTTGGAAACATTAGCCCGGCAACACAGGATGATTAAAAGAATGCTAAAGTGCTAACATCCTATGTGTTCCCTAAAACAAAACAATTTGTAAAATCACACATTATAGCCTTTGTCAAAGACCTAATGAAAAAGCAAACTCACAGAACCCATAATCAAATCCATATAGAATGGGCAGCAAACTACTACTCTATGTTACGATTGCCTCCGGTCTAGCAGGAGGTTGGATCGTTTGGATGTCCTGGTTCCCGAACACGGAGAGTCAAACGGAGCTGTAATCGGCAGAGACCTGCAAGTGTAGAATCTCCCACTAGCTATAACTCAGCTAGGATACCCTTTCCCCACAAAACGAGTCGAGGCTGCGATTTGAGGGTCAAAATAAGAACTGGCTTTACTGACACAGGACAGCGTTATTTATGCAAACGTTCCCGGTCCAGGGACAGCCCCCTCTGGACTGGGTGGCATGTTGGGACAAAATACAATGAACCAATTACAATACACTGTATCTTTTGAAATAAGTCCCCTCCCTCCTTGGGGATAATGAATCCAACGGCTAGTGTGTCTCGATTATCCCCAAGGGCCCAAAATCCCACGTGGAATATCCATACGGGAAAACAGTAGAATATATATAATTACAACATTTTACCAGGAATCCTTCACATCCTACCCATCATTATATAGCTCAGGTCTGAGTGCATCATCCGGGTGAATAGCGCTCAGACCTCACGAATAACATAGTCAGTCTCTTGGATACAAAGTCTTTCGTGTGTTCTTTGTCCCGAACACAAGGTGGCGGCCATGTTTTTAGCGGTGACAATAGGCAGCGGTACCTCGGCGTGATCTTATGGATCTCTCCCCGGCTAGGGTAATAAACGAATCCCCGCTCTCTGTCTGGGTGTTATCACTGTTCGGTAAACTAATGGGGACCGCCATGAAGGGGCACTTAATCTGCGGTTAAGTGGCGGCACACGCCAAGAACTGGGGGGTCCATCGATCGTTTGCCGAACCTCGGTATAAATCCATTCGTGAGTTTTGTATTTCCAGTGTGACAACAGCTCTTTGTAAAGTACCCAGCATAGCGTTAGTTGTAGCAGTGTTATAAACAGTGTAACACTCTACATTTCACTTACATGGGAGAGGGATTTACATAGTGCCATCACATTTTTAATAATGAATATCGATTCAATCAATGGAGTATAGATCATGAAAACATGTAGGATAGTCTTGGTTAAAAGTTGTATTAAGTTAAAATGGCTATATGTTGACACCATGCTCACTGTGCCTAGAGTTATATAAGTTACATATCATTGGTGAGGCGAAGAAAGGCCAAAATGATCATTTCTTGTTTGCTGCATAGCTAATGCAAAGGAAACCTGACAATATTTCAGATGGAACTGAATTTGTGGGTGGGATCAGTTTGAGATGAGACAGTTAATGGTTCTTTCTGTAATGGTAAATGTGGGCAAAATGTTTTTGAGAACTAAGGATATAAGTACTGCATAGGCATATTTTGTCATTGTCAAGTTTACTTACTGACCTCACTGACCACAAAGACTTTTATTTGACTTTCTGTGACTTGTGTGAGGTCTTAGAGACACATTGTTGAAAAACATGGCTCTCTAAGATGTCCAAGAGTAGAAAACACAAATTATACCATTTTATTGAGACTCGTCCTCTTTTGTGTTTCTATTGAATGTTTGACACAGCACTGCATAATTAGTTATTACAAGATCTAGACTCACCACTGGTATAGTTAGTGCTTCTGATTCATGGAACTAAATAACATGCTAAAATACTGAGCTACCTTCACAGCGTACCTTAATTATTTTTATTTTATTACTAGGTAGTGGATCTCCAACAGAGTAAGCAGCAGGATTTTTAATACTTATACCACTAGTAGGCTTATGTTGGAGCGTGGCTTAGCCAGCGACAGAAATGGCTGCCTTCTAAGGGAGGCCTTTGACACTAAGCAATTAAATGTGTTAATTTACCTTAATATCTAATTTTAACAAGAAACAATTATACTAAATAAACTACTGATCCAGTGAGGAGATATAAAGAGAGAAACATTTTTGAAAAAAAAAAAAAAAAGAACATGGTGCAGAAAGCTAAATGGATAAATCCAGGAACGACTCATAGTAAGTCACTAATGACTTCTTAAAGCACTTTAAAATCACCAGTGACTAACCCTGCATTAACTGAAGAAAAATTCATATAATCTTTTTCTATTAATAAACTATCCTCCCACAGAGATTTGGCAGTTGGTGATGAGCTTGCATGATTTGAACACACTAACATAACATAAATTAACATGAAAACTAGTTAACAAGTTAAATCCTATGATGAACATACGGATCTTCATCTATTGATTGGGACATAACTGATCTGGATAAAAATATTCAACACTCACCTGAGGCCAATCTAAGCAAGAATAAATAAAATTATTGCAGAACACAGAACAACATTGGATCTACCGGGATTTAAATCTTCATTACCATACAACAAACTGCAAGGTCCTCCAAGATGGCCTGCCCTAATCTGGGAAATGTTACAATCTATTAGACAAGACCTCAGAGAAGATCTATGACAAGACCTGACTTCCATAACAAATAAAGTAACCATATTAGAGTCTAAAAGGGAGGGAATCTTATGTTTTTTCTCATTCTCACTCTCTGTCCCTTTTTTCTTTTGTAAATATATCTGTCTTTTTATATTTTTTGTTCTTTTATTGTTTTTCTTTTTTTTGTTTGATATTTCTTCAAGTTCTTTTTCCCTTTTCCTCTTTTTGTCCATATACTTAAGTTTTTTTCAATTGAAATTTTTTATTTCCCAAATCTAAGAATTCGAGTATTTAAAATGTATTTTTTTAAACAAGGAGGGAGGGGGAGAGGGGTACAGAATAAAGAAAGGGAGGGGGGAGGGGGATCAATACAGTCAAGGCACTTCATTTGTACACAGTTTGCCGTATATCGTACAATATATCATACATTACACAATTACACAGTTTTCGCAAGATTCTATAACATAATAATGAAGCATTTGAGTCCTTACATGTGTCCAGCTCGTAAAGAAGTTAGCCTTCTCTATCGATATATACCCTTGGGGTGTTAGGGATCAGCTAAGAGATTAAACTAGAGATCGAACTAGGCTAGAGTGTCCTCTCTGACTCTGCTAGTTAGGGAATAGTAGTGGTTGAAGTGGTTTGGCGGGTCAATTCTATAAACGGTTTCCAGACTTCGACAGTCCGTGCTCTGACCGTGTGGGAGGTAGAAGTTAGGAGTTCGTATTTATAATAATGCGTTATTCTATCTAGTAATTCCCTATGGGAAGGACACCTAGTGGATTTCCAACTTTGGGCAATAAGATGTCGAGCCGCTAAAATTATTAAGGACGCTATTTTCTTATCTGCTTTCTTCCAATGGGTCGGGAAGATCAGCAGGAAAGTTAAGGACGGAGTTAAGGGTTCTTTAAGGTGAATCAATTGTTGCAGGAGTGAATGGACCAATGTCCAGAGTTGAGATAACTCTTTACACTCCCACCAAACGTGCATCATGTTGCCTATGTCTGTCATGCACCTCCAACACTTTGGGCTTGTTTTGGGGTATATCTGATGAAGTCTTTGCGGTGTAAGGTACCATCTGTATACCACCTTTTTATGCGCTTCTATGTGTGAATAGCAGGAGGTGAGGCCCGAAAGCGCTGTCAGAGCTGAGAGCCATTGTTCGTTTGTAAATATTGGCATTCCCTCTTTTTCCCAATTTTGTACGTAGGTGAATGAGTGGGGAGTATTAAAATCGAGTGTGTTCCTATAGCACAATGATAAAGATTTGGGTTTTTGTGGTGAATGGTGACATCTATTTAGGATCTCTATCGTGTCCTTTAGTCGGTATGGTTGGATCTGAGGGTGTAAGGATACATGGGCGGAGATAGCACTTTTTAATTGTAGATACTGAAAAATGCAAGAGTTAGGAATGTGATATTGGGATTGCAAGATTGGGAACGGCTTAAGGCCCTGATGTGTACATATATCTTTAATAATCTTTACACCATACTTCGTCCAGATTTTTAGAGACAGCCATGGTGTCAATCCAGTTAAAGCCTCTATCGGGGCGTTTACGCAGAATTTCCCCTTTTCGGTTATTGTAGCCATCAGCCTGTCCCAGTATTTAAGCATCAATACGGAAGTGGGGTATAGCGACAGTTTTGGTGGTCGGTGTATCTTAGGGGACCACATAGCGTGGAGTAAGGAGTGTGGTTTGGACCTGTCGGATTCCATATCCGCCCACTGAAACGTGTGTTTAGAGGCATGGAAGCGAATAGCAAAGTCTAGAATGGAAGCTTCATAATACGAGGCTAACTTGGGTGCCCCCAGACCACCTCTAGATTGAATCTGTTGTAAAATAGATATATGTAAGCGTGGTTTAGTTTTGTTCCAGATGAATCTGGATATCATAGCTTGGATGGACTTGATGGTTTGTGGTGGTACCTGTATTGGTAGCATTCGAAATATATAGAGAATTTTGGGTAACAGCACCATTTTGACTGTGTTTATTCGTCCCAGCCATGATAATGATACATGTTTCCAGTGGTTGCAAAGTGACTTACAAGTCTGTGAAAGCGTCCCATAATTCAGCGATAGTGTTTTATGAGCATGAAGTGCGAGCTTCACCCCTAAATATGTAATAAAGGTTTGTCTCCAGTCGAATTGATATAACTGTCGAAGCAAGTTGGCTTGTGTTGATGGTAAGTGGAGGGGCAGTGCTTGTGTCTTGGTGTTGTTAAGTTTATAATAGGATATGTTACTATATTCGCGCAGGAGGGAGATGAGGCGAGGTATCGTTGTCGTTGGGTTGCTAACCGTTAATAAAATGTCATCTGCAAACATTGACAATTTGAAGGTCGAGGGGCCTATATCGATTCCTGATATTGAAGGGTCATTCCTAATTTTGTACGCTAAAGGTTCTAGGGCGAGAATGAAGAGAAGAGGGGAAAGTGGACAACCCTGTCTAGTGCCATTAGAGAGTGTAAAAGGACGAGAGGTAAAGCCTGAGTTATACACTTGTGCGGTAGGGGATTTATATAACGCCAAGATGCCCTGGATCATCTCTTGTGGGAAACCATATTTGTTTAATACTGAGATCATGTAAGCCCAGTTCAGCCTTTCAAAGGCTTTTTCCGCATCTAAAGCCAATATTATGCTTTCGATCTTCTGGTCTGCAATGTGAGAGAGAATGTTTAGGATCTTTCTGGTATTATCGGATCCTTGCCTGCCTCTGACGAAGCCTGCTTGGTCATTATGTATGATACGGGATAATATCGGGCTCATCCTATTAGCTAGTAATTTGGCATATATTTTAGTGTCACAATTCAGCAGTGATATAGGTCGGAAATTTGAACATTGAGTCGGCGGTTTCCCGGGTTTTGGCAAGATCGAAATGTGGGCTTGTAGCATTGCTGTGGGCATGGAACCTATTTGAAAACAGTGATTAAAAAATGTCTTCATATATGGTAATAAGATCTTTCGGAATGTATGATAGTACAGATTTGTGAAGCCATCAGGGCCTGGGGATTTACGCTTTGGTAATTGGTCGAGGGTGTCAATTATTTCTTGATCTGAGAACGGTTGAATTAGGGCTTGACATTCTTCTGGGCTGAGGATAGTCAAGTCAGTATCTCGCAAAAACAGGTCTATATCGGTTTGTTTAGGAGGGGGGCAAGCTTGCGTCTGTGCTAAATTATAGAGGTTACTATAATATTGACTAAACTCATCGACTATCGCTTGTGGGTCTGTGATTTTGCTGCCTTGGCTTGAGGTAAGGAAGGCGATCTTAGATGTTGGAATTCTCGCTTTAAGTTGCGCAGCCAGGGTTTTTCCTGCTCTATTTCCCTCATGGAAGAATTTATGTTTCAATTTTGTGAGGAGGTAACTTGTTTTTTCCATTTCCATATTTTTCAAAATAGATTGTAGTTCAAGAATCCGTTTAGTGATATTGTGGGAAGGCTGTGTTTTGTTCGTGCGTGTGAGTGTGGCTAGTTCTTTGTGTGTGTCTATATATTGTTTAGTTCTCATTTTATGGTTGTAACTAGCTTGTTTAATGAACTGTCCTCTGAGGACGGCTTTGTGGGCTTGCCACAAGGTGTCTATGTTCATCTCTTCTACATCGTTCAGTACAAAGTATGTATGGAGTTCTTTTTCGATTTGTGTGATCAGCTCGTGGTCATTCAAGAGGTAATCGTTAAGGCGCCATGTACGGGTCCCAGAAATGGGATATTGTGTGGTAAGGGATATTGTAATTGGGGCGTGGTCTGACCACGTAATGATACCTATGTCCGCCTTGACTAATTTCGGAATTAGAGTTGAAGGAATAAGAAAACGGTCGATTCTTGAATATGTGTCATGAACTTGGGAGTAATGCGTATAGTCCTTGTCTAAAGGGTGCAAGGTTCTCCATGCGTCTGTATAGTCATGTGCCAGCAATACTTTATCTATATAGGATATGGAGCGGGTTCTTTGATTCGTGGTTTGTCTCGAAATTGTTGGAGAGGAAGTAGTATCTAAAGATTGATCTAAAATGAAATTTGTGTCTCCCCCTATTATAACGTCTCCAAATTTGTAAGCTGACGATAAAACTAAGATTTGTTCAATAAAGGTATGGCAGTCAGTGTGTGGGCCATATAGATTGACCAGCGTGTATTGTGCATTGTTAATAGTACATTGAATTAATAGATAGCGACCTTTTTTGTCGGATATTTTTTTCACTAGTTGGAATGCCACGTCTTTACTAATCAGGATAGAGACGCCTCGTTTTTTCGTCTTATAAGTGCTATGATAACCGATCGGGAAATGTCTGGAGGAAAATTTTGGGTGGTTGGATGTTTGGAAATGTGTCTCCTGGTAAAATGCTATATGGGCCTTCTGTTTTTGTGCTTCTAGTAAGGCCATCCGTCTTTTATGTGGTGTATTTAACCCTTTGGTGTTCACTGAAATAATATTAAGAGTCATGGTGTATCATTGGGGAATTTTAGCTTACGTTGCTGATTCTCTAGGAGCGATAGAAAAAAGAAAATGGCAAGTGACTGGACGATAAGTTTAAGTTCCAATATACTATATACTCGCTGTGTAACTCTTTGGGCTTTTAGAGGGCATGCATGAGATAGCGTGTGCCCTGTGTTGAAATCCTTGACTGTTCTAATATGACAGCACATAAGTACCTTGTTGGGAGATAGGATTGTAGGGTGGGGGAAGTAACTTGGAAAATAAAACCAACTATGTACAGTAAAGGGGGCATCGAAAGTGAGACCTGAGAATCCTGGTATTGCTGGGCATTCAAGCCCTTATGGGGGTCAGAGAATCCCCATACGTGATGGGAGAGATCACCGCCTTGAGGTTGTTCGGGGTACTACTTAGGCTTCCATGGATCCTGGCCACATTTGATAGCGTAGGAAAGCTAATGTTACGAAGCGTCTTATGGCTTAGACAGTAGGTATGCAGTTTTCTCTGGTCGTTTAACTGGTATAACTATCAATGTCAATATATTATCATCTGCGGTCACATGCCACGCATGCCCAAGGTTGTCACCTGTGTCTGGTATTGGGCATAGAATAGCACATATCCCCAGGTAAAACAAGTTAGGGACCAAATCATGCATTACATAACATTAAAGGAAAAAAAAAAATTCAATATGAAGCCCAGTATACAAACAGTATCATTATCCATCAATCATGGTTTAAATCCCAATGCGTAGATAGTAACCTATAATATCTTGTGGGCTTACTGATGATATTTTAGCATGCTCCATTTTAGTGCCGATAGCTCGGGAGGGGGCTGCGTGAAGCAGTGGGAGTATGCGTCGTGCGGATCTTGCAGGCCCAACCTGGCGTCTAAAGATCACAGAGCGCTACGGAGTTATTCTAGGTTTACACCCGTCTCAGAGGCCTAATGGGTCATTAAGGGAAACATTAACGCCGGTGATTTTCACCGGGGGCAATCATATCTGAGGCTCTAATCCCTTCTACCCCCTTTAGTTACCACGGTGTTGTGTGGCTAATGGGGGGGCATGTGCCTGGGAGTGGAGTAGGGGTTCAAATCTATAGATCTGTGATCCGCGCTAGCTCCACGGCATGTGCCGTATGTCTTTAGGTCAGAGAAAGGGGAAATGGTAAATACATAAAAGGGAAAAGCTGCACATATATAACAAAGCAAATAAATGTTACCAGTCCAGGGTATCAGTTGGACACGTATCATAGAAATTAGTCCGTTGGGTGAGTGCCTGTACGGGTTTGAATATTTTAAGTCACTTATCTGAACGGTAAGTTTCCCAATCTTGGACGATTTTTAGAGGTGACTTGGTCGCAGAAGGTGCAGTGGTGCCGTCAGTAGGATCTGCGTTGAAAGGTAAGTTCCATTCAGCTAGCACTCTTTTCCCGTCTTCCAGTGATCCAATGTGTCTTTCAATGCCGTTCCTTTTTACTATGAGGCGTGTTGGGAAGCCCCACTTATAGAGTATCCCCGCTGCTCGCAAAGCGCTAGTTAACGGCGCGAAGTTCCTTCTGCCCGTTAACGTGTGGGCAGAGAGGTCTGTAAACAGCTGAATGTTGGTAAATTCTTCAGGAAGGTTAGGTCGTTTCCTCGCGGCTGACATTATGGTGTCCTTAGTGGTGTAGTAATGCATCCGAGTTATAGTATCTCTCGAAGCTGAGGGCGGTAGATGTTTAGGCCTAGGTAACCTGTGGATCCTGTCCAGTATGAATGCGGACTCTGGTAGATCTGGGGCTAGTAGGCGAAAAATCCGACGGGTGTATTCTCCCAGTTCAGATGGGCCCACACTTTCCGGTATGCCCCTTACCCGGACATTATTCCTCCTGTACCGATCCTCGTGGTCTGCAAGTTTAGTGAAAATTAAATTGAGTTTGGTCTCCATGGTATCAAGGGCTGTCACCACATTATTATGAGCCGAGATGATTTCTTCGGTTTTGTTTTCGATGTAGTCCGTGCGCTCACCCAGTGCTTTAACTTCTGCCCTGATTTCTTTGGATAGTTGGGCGAAATCTGCCCTTAGGGATGCTTGTAAGCCATTGAGCATCTTTTGGATCGCTGATTCTGTAGCAGGGAGGTCTTTGCGCAAGACCGAAGTAATATCGCTCTGTCCGGAACTCGAGGCCGGTGATGTAGGCCTTTCGGCGCCATCTTGTGTGCGTCGTGGCGGCGAGGCCATGGCAGAAATCTGTAATTTAGGAGCCTCTTTCACCTTCGTTTTTTTCGTGATGCGTTGTGCCATGATGCCCAAGGTGTATTTAGGCTTCTTGCTTATATAGAGGGGGTCGATCTCTCTTTAAATGCTCTTCTAATCGCTGTTTTGCGGGGATCGCTCACGGAGCCGATCGTTCACACGTCTATCCTCATGAACGGTCAGGCCACGCCCCCCCCATATACTTAAGTTTAACATGTTATATTAACCGTAATTATTTATTAAGTTCAATTGTCATTATTGATAATATTAATTTACATATAAATGGTACAGTTTGGTTTTCAGTCAGGTGGGACATGGTGTCTGTATGCATTTCATTTGGCTTACACCGCTTCCTTATGTTATGTGGCGTGCTTCTGATCCCTCAGAATTTATTTTTTTTGCTCTTTTTAGACAATAAGAATGATTTTTAAAGTGTTTTTCTCTTAATATGAGGGGTTTGAATGCACCGCGCAAGAGACGGTTGCTATTTTAAGGGACGAGGAAACATACGCCCAAAGTTATATTTATTCAAGAATCCCATTTTAAATGGAATATTTCCCCTAATGTTTTGGTGAAGGATTATCCAACCCAGTTTCATTCTACATTTTGCATTAAGGCTTGGGGTGTCTCAATTTTAAAAGCATGTCAAACTAATGTAGCATGCCACACTACTGACATTTTGATTAATCGGCAGGGCAGTTATGTGATTTTGAAAGGCCTATTAAATAGTGTGGAATACACACTGGCAAATTTGTATTTTCCTAATTTTGATCAACTTCAGTTTTTGAATACAATTATTAACAAAGTGTCCAAAAATGTCAAGGGCAGACTGATTATAGTTGATGACACTAATTTTGTTTTAGATCAAAATATTGATATAGTTAGAGAATCTGATTGCGCTGTTAAAAATTGTTGTAGTGAAAAATTGGTGAATCTTTGTTCTAAATTTCTCTTTTCACAAGGCCTATTTGACTGTTGGTGCATTTTACAGGAAGGAGAGAGAGACTATACCTTCTACTCACCTATTCACAATATGTATTCTTGGATTGACAGATTCTTGGCAAGCAAAAGTGTTATTCCTTTTGTTATACATTCGGACACTATGGATGTTTACTGGTCTGATCATGCCCCCATAATGTTATATCTAGAAGAGTCCATTCGGTCGAACCCAGACATGCAATGGAGATTAAGTGATTGTGACACACCCATCTGTATAGACTAAGATTGCTGGTTCGTCTGTTTGCCCCCTTTTCGTCTATTTGCCTGTCCATATACCCCTGTTCGTTTGTTTCATGAAATAACCGATTAAAACTGCCGAACGGACGGCCACCCGGGAGAGAAGTGTGCTGCTGGTTAACCTCTTGGCCCCAATTAGAACGTTGTGGTTAACCGCAGACACCTCTCTGTTCTAACCGTATTCAGGGTGGTCGTCGTTCGGATGCCGACCACAAGGCGGCGGCCATTTTACACCATGCAAAAGAGACTTTGACTCCATGGCGATTGAACTGTACGTATGGGATCTGAGTGCAATTCACTAAGAATATGCACTCAGATCCAGGCTGGGGATACGTTGCACGAATGTAATATGTTTGGTAGTTGTATACTTATTTATTTTTACATGGTTTTTGTGTTTAATTTATAAAATGGCGATTTGCCTCTGTCCTGGAGATAATTGAATTACTTCTCGATTATCTCCAGGGCAGAGGGGAGGAAACCGGGATGCATTGTGGGAATATTTTGCTCCTGTATGTCTGAAAGTGCCATATGTCTGTCTGTCATTACAGTCTCCCATTTGGTCCCCTAGGGGAGTGTCCACCAAGTGGGAGACCTGCATAAATATGGGCGGGTAGCCCACAGTAAAGCCAGTTCTTATTTTACCCTCAATGCGGAGCTTGGTCTCGTTATTGGAGGGGAGATTTACTACACGGTTGGTGACTGATTACTGGAAGCGTAAGCCGCTTGGATGTTATATTTGATCTGCTGTTAGCCGCGATTCGTGGATTTATTATTCGTGAGTTTGGGATCCATACAGGCCCCGTTTGGGAGATTAGTGCATTCCCCTGGTTGCAGTTCGTACGGTTACGGTTGGAGTATACGAATGGAGTTTGCATTATTGCGAAAGGGGAAGCTTAACTAAACGGCGTTTTTACTCCTTTATGCCAGAGGGGTCTTAACAGTGATTATTTAGTCACTGATCTTGAAAATAAATCCCTTGCTGAAACAGAGCTTTCTAATTATTTCAGGGAAAATTCGGATCCAAACCTTGAAATTACTTATTTTATGGAATGCTCATAAAGCTGTTATAAGAGGTCACGTTATTCAGCAAGCTTCCTTTTTAAAGAAAATTAGATTGAAAACCTTAAAGACCTAGAAACTAAATTGTACAATTTAAATTTGGTGAAAAAATGTGATCCTTCTTCATCCCTTGCTGAAGAGATACTTGATGTTAAAAAGAAAATCAATACACTTCAGATGAATTACACGGCCCTGATGCTAAAGAGACTAAAGCAGACTTTTTATGCAAAAGGTTATCAAGCTTGTTCATTATTAGCATCAAAGTTATGGCATAGAATCTCCCAGTCCAGAACTGAATACTTGATAAATGATGAGGGTATAAAAATTACACATCCTAGAAAAATGAGTGACATGTTTGCAAATTATTATAAAAAAACTCTATAATTTGGTTTATTTTTTATTTTTTTTTTATTTTTTTTGCAGTGTAAAAGGGTTTGACATACATGCATATGGTACCCCAAAGGCATTCCACTTGCTCATTCAGATAAACAATTATAACAATAGGGTGTACGTCAGGACTTCCACACATTTTTTAAAGTAACGGTTACTGTTGCAGGCATTGATAGCATGAAAGAACAGGTTATGGAATCTCGGCAGTTCGCGGCAGTCCTGCTAGGCTAAACATTCAATATCCATATGGCAGTGTCAGTTACGCTTGGGTTCATGGCTTAATTTGCCTAGTACATGCCGAGAAATAGCAAAAGCAGCGTTAGGGATAGTTATAGGTTGTAGGCAGGTATGACCAGTGCATGGGCTAGTCTGTTAATGACATGTATTATGTGGTATCTAGCGTTAACTATTCCAGCAGGATCATGCGGTTAGACCATTGCTTAGAAGATTAAAATATAAACATATAAACATCAAAGATATTCCAGTATATAGCTCTTCCCTGTCTGAACAATATAATGGATACTTTTTAAACAATTAGTATGGTCACAGGCCTACTTACAAGCTTATCTGACTTGACTCAGGTGTATGAGAGTGTGTTCCTCCATTAGTGAACTAGACATAGTGACAGGCATATGTACGTGTCGCTGCACTATCTAGGCTCAGGAAGATATTCGTAGGAAGCAAAATATAACTCTTTATACTAAGAAACATGGTACCTGTGATGCAGGGTATAAAGCATGCATAATAGTAAGCTCAGAGTCCACAAGTGTGTACAGCCGCTCATTAAGTCCCGCGGTCTCCTTGTAATGGCATGTAGGGGCTAGCATTATGACAGTGTCCCATTGAAGCAAGTTCACAAGGCCCCCATCAGGGTCTCTTTCACCCGATGCCTCTTTGCATGAGTGGTGTGTGTCCGGCGCTGGGTTTATACGTCCCGCCGCTGCGCAGGTGTTGGTGAGGGTGTCCCTCCAGCCCCAGGCTGGCTTGCAGGCCTGCATCTTCTTGCCACAAACTCGGCTACCGCTGGGGCCTGGGTTTCCTCCACTTGTGGGAGTGACGGAGGAGCTGGACTTTCTCTGTCGCTTGCGTTGCTTGTTCCTCCACCAGTGTGGACCAGTGTGGACAATGCTTTTGGGTTCCGCTCACCCATCGTCGGTGGTGCAGGTGTTATGGGTCGGGCTGCTTGGTGTTTCCCAGAAGTGGTTCAATATCGTCTCTAAGCTCCTTAGAGGGGCATTTCATGGCGTTGGTGCCGGTTTCGTGTTCGCCATGTAAGTCGCGTTGCTGGCCGCCACCTAGATACTCTCTGTGAGGGCCTGCAGCCTTGTATGTCAGGGTCAGGCTTGTGTTGTTGCATCAGCTGGTTGCTATAGGAGTCGAGTGTGGACCTGGGATGACCCCCAACGGTCCGGGGGGGGGGGGGAAGGAGGCGAGTGCACAGAGGGGATTGTACTTGGCTTTACCATCCAGAAGAGTGGCCGTCTCTCCCTGGCTCGGTCACAGGTAGGCCACATGTGCTTTGTTCGGGTTCCCGGGCAGTGTAAGTCTCCCTTGTAGGTTAATGTGATGCTCCCTGGTTTCCCTGACTCGTCGTGTGCCTTCCGGCTCAGGTTCGTGTCTGTTTTCCAATTTGTCGCTTTGTGCAGGAGCTGATTCACAGCACGTCTGACCTGCTCGGCAGTTAGTCTCCGCCCCTATAATGTGGTTTCTGATCCCAATATTATAAAACCCACATTTGAAAAAAATTGCACTTTTCTGGATAATCTTCCTCAGAGACAAATTTCTAAAGACAAATTAGAATAATTAAATTCTCCTATATCCCCAAGGGAAATAATAAATGTTATTAGTATGATTCCTATAGGCAAGCCCCCAGGTCCCGACGGATTTACCATGCCTTATCAGAGATCTTTTTCTGCCAGTTTAATCCCGTATTTAATCAATTATTTAATCACTATTGGAAGATAGGTGAAATGCCTGAAGTGAATTTGAATGCTCAAATAATTACATTAACTAAGACTGGCAAAGCACCGATTGCGTGCTCAAATTTTTGTCCTATATCATTGATAATCAATGACACAAAAAATATTCTCAAATATTTTAGCAAACAGATTATCTTAAATTATGCTTTCTTTGGTTAGCAATGATCAAGTGGTATTTAATATGAACCGTTGGGCACCGGAGAGCACATGCCGATTTATATATTTGATACATCAAATTCAAGTGGATTGCACGCCCTCTCTGCTTCTTTCTTTAGATATGGAAAGGGCATTTGATAAGCGCATTTTAATTTGCCTGATCCTTTCATCAGAGCTGTGTTTGCATTATATTGTAGGCCTACGCCTAGAGTTTTGGTGGCTGGATTCATGTCTAAAGCATTTGAATTGTCTAACAGCACCAGACAGGAATGTCCATTGTCGCCACTTTTATTTGTGTGGGCAATGGAATCTCTGGCAGAAATGATATGCCAATCGGTTAACATTGAGGGAATTTCTGTAGGGGATAAAAAACATGCAATTGGTTTATCTGCAGACAACATCATACTTTATTTAAAAAACCTGTTGACCTCATTATCTCCACTGATATCTATTCTGCAAGAATTTGGCAATATCTCTTATTACAAATTAAATACAACAAAAACTTTTTATACCATGGTTCGATTTGGATACCATGAAGAGAATGTATGATTTCGATTGGAGGGACTCCTATATTTCTTAACTGGGCATCAATCTGTGCAAGAATTTGTCCAAGATGCATAGCTGTAATTTAGAAAAGGTCTGGTCCAAACTTAGGGAAGACATTGAGAGATGGTGTGGTCTCGAAATCTCTTCGTTACGTAGGATTAATTTGGTCAAAATATTTTATATATACTTAGAACAATTCCCCTCTCTATACCTTTATAATTTTTTATTTTTTTTAAAAGTCCACTCTGCACTTGTTTAATTTATTTTGAAGAAAAAAACTAGTAGGATTATCCATTTTACAAAAATCCAGAGTTAGGGGAGGTATGGGTTTTATTAATTACTACTATGCTACTAATGCAGCAATGACACTTAACCCCTTAAGGACAACGGGTGTGCTATGCCATCCTTGGGGACCCGGCTTTAAACGACAGGGGGCAACATAGCACATCCCCGCCGTCCTTTGTACTTACCCGGTCGCCGGCGATCCCACGCCGGCGATCCCACGCCGGTGATCGCAGTGTGGGGACTCACCTGGCAGCCCAGGGAGTCCCACTCCATCCGTTTCGGCCCACCTGGGCCATGTGATCGCGATCGCGATCGTGATAGCCGTCCAAGGCAGTGCCAGCAGGAGGAATGCCTGCTGCCTGAAAAAAAAAAAGAGTTTAAAACAGTGTAAAATTAAATTATATATACTTAGATCAGTTATATATATATATATATATATATATATATTTATACTTAGATCATATATATACTTATATATATGATCTAAGTATATATATACAGATACACATACATACACATAAATACACATACACTGCCGCCCAGGAGTAATGGGAGTTTGAGCACAGGACTAGTTTCTTTGTATTTGTATTCACTTTTGTATCACACAGCTAGGTTGCAATGCTGCTGCCCATCCCATGTGTTCCCTATTAAGGGTTAATATGCATGTAAGGATGTATATAAAAAATGTGAGATATTTTTGCCAGAAGCTCAAGGAAGCAAGGCGAATGGTTAGGACCCACCTAAGATGTCTGCCTTGATGTGGCAGGTGGGCATACCCTCTCATGGCCATTGGATGTGACTAAAAACCTCCATTTGTTTAAAAATACATAGGGATGTGGAAAGAGTGCAGGTAACTTTTTTCCTTTGGTATTTACATATATATATCACTATATATACCTATATAGAAATAAAAATACTTTTAAAAATTATATATATACACACACACGTATATATATATAACAATTCTACGTATATATTTATGTAATAATTTTACATAATTAGGTCATTTTATTAATTACAATTTGTGGGACCTGCCTGACAACCCAGGCCAAAATCCAGGGAATTTAATTTGCTAGCACTACATTTAACCCTGTAACTTTCCAAGACACCATAAAACCTGTACATGGGGGGTACTGTTTTACTCGGAAGACTTCGCTGAACACACATTTTAGTGTTTTAAAACAGTAAAAAGTATTACAACGTCGATAATGTCAGTGAAAGTGACATTTTTTGCATTTTCACACACAAATGGCACTTACACGGACAATATAATTTTTGTGATACGTTTTACTGTTTTGTGTTCAGCGAAGTCTTCCAAGTATAACAGTACCCCCCATGTACAGGTATTATAGTGTCTTAGAAAGTTACATGGTTAAATATAGTGCTAGCAAATTAAATTCCCTGTACTTTTGGCCTGGGTTGTCAGGCTGGTCCCACAAATTGTTTTCAAAAGTTAGAGTCAAATATAAGACTTGTGTTTCAGTTTTTTCACATTGAAATTTGCCAGGTTGGTTATGTTCCCTTTGAGACCGTACGGTAGCCCAGGAATGAAAATTACCCCCATGATGGCATACCATTTGCAATAGTAGACAACAAGGTATTGCAAATGAGGTATGTTCAGTCATTTTTAGTAGCCACTTAGTCACAAACACTGGCCAAAATTGGTGTTCAAATTAGTTTTTTGCATTTTTCACACACAAACAAATATTAACACTAAGAGAAAAAGACTAAAGTGAAAATGGTTGTTCCATTAGAGATGGAAAAAATGGACCCCTATTCCACCAGAAGATATCTCTAAAATATTAGAATAATTATACGGTATAACCTTTATTAAGCCGCTTACGGACAAAACAAAAACAAAGTGAAGTAATAGTGACACACTCGTGAAAATACAAGTGAATTAAAAACTGGGTAGATGCAGTTTGGATATCGTCCAAAGGTAGTGGAAATGGCAGCGGTATCTGAAATGAAGTTAAGGTACAGAGTACAGTATGTAGTACAGTATAAACTAAATCAGATGTCACATACGCCACGTTCCTCTAAACCTAAGTATCCACAGTCTGTAGGACTTTATAGGCAGCTTGGCTATAGAGGTGGGACTACACCGTGAGCTGGAGGAAAGTGTGTATCAATACTATCACTCTATGCTTAAATTGAGTAATAGTACATAGGGAGCTGTTTAGTCAATGGAGAACGTAATGACAGCACCTATGTGTATATACATATGCACAGTATTAGCTAGTGAGTACTATTTGTATCTAATATCCAAAAGTCTCCTTGTAATTGTTTATTATATCCTGGAGATGAATTTGATGGTGGATAGGTAGTAATTCACTAAATAGAGACAGCAGTGGAGGAAATATCTCAATATATCAATAGAAGTGTGAATACATAGATATAGATTGAGAATGAGAATGAAAAAATTGGTATAGCAGGGTGTACCTGAGGGTAAGTTTGTAGGTGTCCCAAAATAAATGGTTAAGAGTATAAGTCCCATACACAAACTGGCACTCGCCAACCACACAAATCTCTCCCAGAGACAAAGACCGCTTAAATAGATATACAACCAATGTAGGTTGATATTAAAGTAAAAATACGGTCTAACTCATGGATAAATTCCCTACACACTGCTGCTTCAAGGCAGCCTATCACTGACTGAAATGAACAGAGTGTCTAACTAACTACGGAGAGTAGCTACTTCAAAAACGCCCAGCACTGAAAGGGTCCACACAAGCTATCGGACTGGCTGAAAGGAGTAGCTCAATCTATCTCCTATTACTATTGAGTGCTGCTGCTACGATCACTATCATGCAGGCAGTCTGATATTGCACATGCCTGAACATTAAATTCAATAGTTTCCTACGATGCTAAGTCCCCCAATATAGAGTAGCCGTCTGCATCCCCCAGTGTTAAAATAAAAACCGGCAAACGCTCGACACGCCTTTATCAAGAGCTCCTGGTACAGCTGTAGGGAGGTAAGTATATACCGGGGGAGGACCCGCCCATACATTGATGCGCTCCAATCAGCTTAGCTGGGGAGTGGCTGAGGGCGGGGCTACAGCCCGATCAAGTCCATCTCATTCAGAGTATTTTATCCGGATGTCACATGTCTCGTGTGTTTAGCTATCACCATGGTGATGTAGCCAGCCACATTATATGCGCGCGCAGTGTAGATCATGCGTCTGCGCAGAGGCCTTAGTTTAGGGATCCGTCCCCTTCATTGGCTACATATGTAAAGGACATAAACATACCATATAGTACCATGGATAATAATTGTTAGTTCTCTAATGCAGGAGATCCGTCTTATTAAAGGGGCAGGTAAGCTGTGAAACAAACATTCAGTTTATACAGAGCCAGGCCACTACATTGGAACCTCTCTCATTAATATCAGTTAATCCCCATTTGGGCGAATAGTCACTTTTTCTATCATGGAGTTAAATTATGGTATGGCTAGGAGTACCCCTAAGTCCCACATGATATTAATTAGACAAAAAGGACCCAATAAATCAGAAGTCCATCATATGAATTCTGTGGATAAGTTACCCAGAATGACAGACTTTTGATGGATTGTATATTTAGCTATGAATGAACAGGGATATGTATACCTCAATGTTCTATGGTCATAGTCACATTGGACTAAACCAGTACCAGGTAAGGTATGAATACCACAAAATTATTGCAAATAAAGATCAAAATTATAATCATAAATGGACAATGTGTGCAAGTCAAAAGAGGAAGGGGGTGTATTTATGGGAGGTTTTGTTTACATATATATTTTTACATTTTTGTTTATTTATTTATATTTATTTACACGGTCAAAATCATCACTGTGTCTGAGCAATATATGGGAATCACACACTATAGACTTAGCCATTTGATGATGGTTAGATATACGGGGAAAAAGAGAAGCCTTCGTTCAGGCCTTTTGGACTCAGAGTTTTGAGTTTGTATATCCACCTACACTCCTTTTGACGTAGGAGTTTGTCAAAATCTCCTCGTCTCTGATCACGTTTAACCCATTCTAATCCGCAGAACCTAATCTCATTAGAGACACCATCATGAAAGTTTTTTAGATGTCTGGAGATTGATGTTTCCATACGTTTTTTTGGGGATCTTACGTGTTCTTTGATCCGTTCCTTGAACGGTATGAAGGTTTTACCCACATAAAGCATTTTGCAGCTGCAGGTAAGGAGGTATACCAGGCTGGCTGTGTTGCAGTTAAAAAGTGGGTAATTTCAAAAGTCTGTTGTCCATCACTATCTTGGACTTTTTTTGAATCCCGTAGGATGTATTTGCATGCAACACATCTACCACATCTAAATGAACCACAGGGGGGATTTCGGCCCAGCCAGGTCGTTTTATTTTGTTTCATTGAGAAATGACTCGGTACCAACATATCACGGAGGTTTTTGCCTCGGCGTGCTGTAATAGTTGCTCTGGGACTAAGGACGTCTTTAAGATGGGCGTCCTTCAGGAGAATAGGCCAACATTTCTCAATTGACTTCTTCACTGTATCCCATCCTGTGTCGAAGGTTCCAATCATACGGATAGATTTATTTGGCGGTATTAGTTTAGGTTGATCTGAAATGAGATCGTCTCTGTCTATTTCAATGGCTCTTTTGTATGCCCTTTTAAGACATTTATTCGGGTAGCCCTTTTCCCGAAATTGTTGTCTTAATAAGGCTGTTTTTATCTTGAAATCCGATAGATCTGTGCAGTTCCTACGTACCCTCAGGTATTGTCCTACCGGTATGCCCTGCTTTAGTGGTCTAGGGTGAAAGCTATCCCATCTCAAGAGTGCATTAGATGCTGTTGGCTTCTTAAAGAGAGTTGTTTTCAGAGAGCCATTCGTATTAATAGAGATGGTCATGTCCAAGAAATTCAACGTTTGTCCCCCAAATTCTGCCGTAAATCTACCTTTGGACGATATCCAAACTGCATCTACCCAGTTTTTAATTCACTTGTATTTTCACGAGTGTGTCACTATTACTTCACTTTGTTTTTGTTTTGTCCGTAAGCGGCTTAATAAAGGTTAGACCGTATAATTATTCTAATATTTTAGAGATATCTTCTGGTGGAATGGGGGTCCATTTTTTCCATCTCTAATGGAACAACCATTTTCACTTTAGTCTTTTTCTCTTAATGCCATATGGGGTTCATGCCCTTTTGATATCTCTGTAACCCTTTAGGAATTTTGATGTGGACTTGGTCCACCTCCAATATTTCCTCTCTTGTTTCCCCAAATATTAACTCTAACTTTGGCCAGTGTTTGTGACCAAGTGGCTACTAAAAAGGGCTGGACATACCCCATTTGCAATACCTTGGGTTGTCTGCTTTTGCAAATGGTATGCCATCATGGGGGTAATTCTTATTCTTGGGCTACCATACGGTCTCAAAGGCAATTTCAGTGTGAAAAAACAGAAAAATTTAACATGCTATATTTGACCCTGTAACTTCCCAAAACACCATAAAACCTGTACATAGGGGGTACTGTACATAGGGGGTATCACATTTTACATGTGATACATCGCTGAATACAAATATGTGTATTTTATTGGAGTAAAAGTAAGCAGTATTATGACACTCACAGTTAAAATGTCATGTAGAACTAAAAAAAAATTCAAATTCTTATTTTCTCCTTTTTTGTAGATTTTATTCATATTAAATTATGTTTCATACCTAAATATTTGATGTTAAATGAAAGCCCTGTTTCCCCTGAATAAAATTATATATAATAAGTAAGGGTGCACATAATATGAAAGAGGCGAATTACGCCTGAACAAACATATAGCGCAAATTCAAGTTTTTGTTTACATTTTGTTTTGATCACAACTTGTACATTTGGCTCAGTCCTTAACCCCATAAGGACAGAGCTTCAGAAGCTTGTCTTTCACTTAATGACAACAGCATTTTTTGCATTTTTTGCTGTTTCAACTGCAATTTGCATTTTACTAATTTATTGCAACGACGCATATTATATACCGTTTTTTAAAGGACAGAAAGGGCTTTAATTTGATGCAACATATATATATATATATAAAAAATAAAAAAAAAATTCGAAAGGTGCTGCACTCACTGTTTGCTCCAATTGAATGCCCGGTGCTTGATCGGCAGAAATATAGAAGAGAGAATTGACAGCACTCCAAGGACTTCTTCATAAAAAATAACTTTTATTGTTCCAAAATAAAATATCAACGTTTCAGTCTAGCGATTCTAGACTTTCATCAGGACATATTACACATACATACAACTCCTTCTTATGTACCCACACTAAGCAATCAATACACTCACCCCTCCTGGGTCTGGACCTCCCCTCCGAGCATCTCGGATCATTTTCGCGCCGAAAATGTCGGGCGCTTTCTGATGACGTCATCGTGCGTCTTTACGCATGCGTCATGACGCTCGCGTTACTGCGCATGTGCCATTACTGTAGCTAGTCGTTTACACTGGGTTGCCATGGGGACCAGACACCAAAGACGGCTGAAAACATAAGTTACAACCAAACTTCCAAATACTACATAAATTCAGACAATCCATACCTATGTTGCTTACTGTATCCATATTAAAAACAAATTTACACTAATGGCCAGAGATTAAACAGTCCAAGCCTAATGCATCAATGCCAGATTTGCTTAAAGGGACAATGGCATCTGTTGTCCCACTGTGACTATTAAACCGCATAAATTGAACAGAGCTGTCCCAGTTAACTGCTCAAAACCAACCAACTCCTTTGTTGAGTCCACATAACCGTCCTAACTACAGTCCATGTCCTGTTCTACTTTATAGCCACAATATATTGCAAATTTACATATTTACATATTTACAGATCTGCAGATTTCCAAGTTTCACTTTTAGTATAACCACATAAATCTCGGCTAGTGATGCCTATTGTACTAGTCTCTAGGGATCACCATTTCATATGCTGTCCATGAGTCCTAATGGATATGTCAGATGGAAACTATAATTAAGCCCCCATCAAGTTACTTATGTGTTTGAAATCCGAACCCCGGGGTTACACTTACTACATGAAATAACCTTAGGATCATCCTATAGCAAGCAACCATAGAAGAAAAACGCCTTTCTGTCTAAACGGTGAAACCAAGAACCACTCCCTCTGATACCTTATCAGGACTTGTGTTACAACTTAAATTTCTTACGTGGACCTATATCCTCTAAGAACAAATTCATATTCGAGAGTATATACATATGTGGGTACCCTGCATGCAATTCTCAGTTACCCAACCAGGACCATCTACATTTTCTATGTACGGTCGATGGGTCCTTCATCGATAGCTTGTGGGACTCACCACATTAGCCCCCCACCAAATGTTTTACTCGTCCGTCATTAGGGTATTAATCCGTCGGAGGGGAGGTCCAGACCCAGGAGGGGTGAGTGTATTGATTGCTTAGTGTGGGTACATAAGAAGGAGTTGTATGTATGTGTAATATGTCCTGATGAAAGTCTAGAATCGCTAGACTGAAACGTTGATATTTTATTTTGGAACAATAAAAGTTATTTTTTATGAAGAAGTCCTTGGAGTGCTGTCAATTCTCTCTTATATATATATATATATATATATATATATATATATATATATATATATATATATATATACTTATTTATTATAAAAAAATACAGAAAAATGCAAAAAAAACTAATAGAAAAGAAATTTTTTTTTTTTCAGTTTTTGCAAAAATAATGTGTATATATAGAATATTTAATGTGTCTGGGATTTTAAGTTTTTTTTGGTAGTTACAGGTCACAAAGCACAAGGAGTAAAATAAACTTTTAATGTGGAGCGATTTTAGAATTTGGTATGTTTGTCTTGTAAGCTTAATAGCCATAAAAGAAAAGAAAATTGCCACACAAAAGTATATATTTATATAAAGTAGACACCACAGGCTATTTACCTAAGGTTGTTTTGACACTTTCTATAGAACTTCTCATGTGTATTTTGTAAAGTTGGTGTGTGCTATTCCTGTAGAAAGTTTTATTTTGTGTGATTAGTTACATCTGCCGAGTAAAAGGACACCCCCATTGTATGTCTTTGGCACTATTTCATGAAGCTACAGTGCCATATAGGAGACCTGTCCTTTTCAGTATTCACAGTAGAATTTTGAGAGATGGATTTAATGAGCCTATGCTTCCATTTGGGGTATTATAACAGTATGACTGTTAAAAAAAAAAAACACAAAGGCCTACCATTTGTAAAAGTAGACACTCCAGGGTATCTCATAAGGTGCATATTGTGCCTTAGCATGCCCCCATTTTTTCAACAATATATGCCAAAGTATGTGTTAAAAAATAATTTTGGGCATTTTTTTACATACGGATTGCATTTTTGCTGGGCATTTTGTGCATTTCATATGTGCCACTAAGTTCAAAACCCCCAAATTATGCTCAGCTAATTCTTCTGAGTAAAAATACACCCCCAATGAATGTCTTTTGCACTATTCCGTGAAGCTACAGTGCCATATAGGAGACCAAGCCATATCAGTTTTTACCGAACTTTGAATTTTGAAGCTGGGCCTATTTGCAATTTACAAGAATCTTCGCAGGTTTTAAATTCAAACTACCCCACAAAAGCCTACCATTTATTGAAGTAGACATCTCAGGGTATTTCAAAAGGCATATTTTGAACCTTAGCGTGGGATCATTTTTCTGCTAACTTGTACCAAGTGTAGTGGTAATAAGCGTTTTTCTCTGCCTTTTTGACACACAAAGTGAGTTTGCACAGTATATTTTGCAAACCTTATGTGTACTACCACTGTATAATACTTCATATGTTGCTCAGCTATGTCTGCTGAGTACAAAAATACCCCCGTATGTACCTTTTCCAGGTATATGTGGACATCGGAGGGGCACATTTGGGACACAGCCATTCCAGTTTTTTTCAAAGTTTAAATTTTTACGCTGTGCCCATGTCCCAATTTAGAGTATTTTACCAGGCTATATAATCCAAATACCCCATAAAGCCATACCATTTCTTAAAGAAGACATCCCAGGGTATTTCAAAAGGCATATTTTGAACCTTAGCGTGGGATCATTTCTCTGCTAGCTTGTACCAAGTGTAGTGGTAATAAGCGTTTTTCTCTGCCTTTTTGACACACAAAGTGAGTTTGCACAGTATATTTTGCAAACCTTATGTGTGCTACCACTGTATAATACTTCACATGTTGCTCAGCTATGTGGTCTGAGTACAGCAATACCCCGATATGTATCTTTGCAAGGTATATGTGGATGTTGAAGGGGCACATTTGAGACGCAGCTATTCAGTTTTTTTCTAACTTTGTAGTTTCACGCTGTGTCCATGTTCCAATTTGGAGTAGTTTAGATGGTTGGTTATTGAAACTCCCCCACAAACACATACTATTTATTAAAGAATACACCCTGGGGTAATTCAAAAGGCATATTTTGAACCTTAGCGTGGGATCATTTTTTTCTCTAGTTTGTTCCAGGTATAGTGGTAATGAGCGTTTTTAAATGTATATTTTTACTTTTTTAAACTTTTTTACTTTTTACAACTATTTTTTAAACTTTTGTTTTGCTTATTAATTTTTTCAAACTTTCCTAAACTTTCTTAAAACTTTTTTTTACAGATTTAACATTTTTCTAAGCTTTTTTTTACAGTTAACTCCTAACTAGCAGTAAGCAGCAACAGTAAATTCCCCATTTCCCTTAACTCCCACCCACCCCAGCTAGCAAAATATTTAATTATACAATATTTAAATTAGTTAATTAAATAAATGGAACCCCTGAGGGTTAAAAAAATAAATAAAAATAAAAGTTGGGGGGCGGGGCCGGGCCGCCGAGCCGAGCGGTCGCAGGGAAGAACAGCTCCTGCACAAATAAGCCCCATCTACGCTATAACCCGCGATTTACAAGGCACCCAGCGACCAACAACCCTGACCCGCAACGTATGCGGGCTACCGGAGCCGGGGAGAGGCTCGCTCCTGGAGTTCCAGTCCCCCGGAGGCGGGATCCCTGCAGTACCAAGCGGGACCCGACCTGGCGGTGAGTGAGGTGGACGGCCGCTGCCTCACTATCCTGCCCGACGGAGCCAAACATGCACATGGCACATCGGCTGGCCCGGTCCTGTCCCCCCCCCCATCGGGCCGGGGGGGTGATCCCGGTCCATGCCCCACGACTACACTCGGAGGCACTACTCGACCACCAAGAAGGCCTGAGACCCGCAGTCAAGATGGCGGCGGCCACGTGTACAGGGACAGACCCGCAGACCCCGAGGCAGACTGCAGACAGGACCTGGCATGGAACACAAGGCTGCAAACATGTGGTGACCCATACCGTACAGCAGCACCTAAATCCGGTAACATACCAAAAACAAGACCCTGCACATCAATCTACTCCCGTGGACGGAGCTACCCGTGGGACCGCACACCCTTCTTCTGGGCTGGGCGCTCACCAAGAGGAACCCCTCTACAGCCTGCCATACTCCCTGGGGACAGACCGCAATCCGGCGGAACCCGGGGCCCACGATCCTGTTGATGGGATCAATGGCGCATGGGCACGAGCGCCTGCGAAGGCCTCAGGCCTCAGGCTGGTGACCCATGGTGTTGGTACTGCCACAACGCCGGGAAATCCTAAGACCAAGCAACTGAGGCACTAAGGCACACCCGGTGGGGGATGTGGACGAGCAATGAGAATATGACCGGACACACCGACCACTACCAACGGACTTCCCAAAAGCTTACCCATGTCTTGGGCCACACAACCCTGATACCGCCTACAGGTACATGTCTGTGGGCTGCTTTGGACTGCCTGACTGCCTGGCCACACTCGATCCAAGGTTCAGCGGGCAGAGCCTGTACACACCGGAGCACGGCAGGCATATTCCACTGGACAACATGTAGTAACAGACGGGACATTTTTAATCTAAGTAGTTACCATGCACACTGTCTTATACTTCAGCGACTTAACATATGTCTCCTCAATGTGTCCAATCACTCATGAATACCCCTTAGCCAGTCCTGACCAGCGGTATCTTAATGTTGCTTACTGTTTTCACTAGCGCAACTGTACTTGTGTTTTTTGTTAGGCCCATAGCCCACATGCATCCTAGTGCTAAATACCACCATGTGTTAACATAACCATAGGCCACTCGAGCTGCACCCTTGCTGGCGAACCAGCTTGTTAATTGACTGCTGATACCTATATATGCCTTTAATCCCGGTCTGGCTGACATAGGCTGTCGTTGAATGACATACCATGACTTAGCTACACGAGACACTAAGTTGTGTACTGTACACTGTATTGACCTACCTGTCATCTGTTAGCATAACTAAACAATACAAATGTCTTAATACTGCTGAATCAGTTTAACGCGCTGCTATCAAATTACTTATCCTAACGATGCCCCACATGATAATAATCTCTAATGGAAAGCTTTTACTCGCGGTATTGCATCTTTTTCTAGCTTGCTTAAAACTCGTCTCCACTAAACGACTCACAAAATATAAAAACAAGGCATTACCTTCCTAGAAATGTAACTAACAATGTTTCAACGTATTCACGCCAAAGATATGTACTACCTATGCATTTCCCTTTCTTTATTTTGTATCCCTCATATATGCCTTAATAAAAGAAAGATTTACAAAAAAAAAAAAAAAAAAAAGTTAATCGTCAGGGGTTAAAAAAAAAAAATAGAAACATAGAAACGTAGAAACATAGAATGTGACGGCAGATAAGAACCATTCAGGCCCATCTAGTCTGCCCAATTTTCTAAATAGTTTCATTAGTCCCTGGCCTTATCTTATAGTTAGGATAGCCTTATGCCTATCCCATGCATGCTTAAACTCCTTTACTGTGTTAACCTCTACCACTTCAGCTGGAAGGCTATTCCATGCATCCACTACCCTCTCAGTAACGTAATACTTCCTGATATTATTTTTAAACCTTTGTCCCTCTAATTTAAGACTATGTCCTCTTGTTGTGGTAGTTTTTCTTCTTTTAAATATAGTCTCCTCCTTTACTGTGTTGATTCCCTTTATGTATTTAAATGTATCATATCCCCCCTGTCTCGTCTTTCCTCCAAGCTATACATGTTAAGATCCTTTAACCTTTCCTGGTAAGTTTTATCCTGCAATCCATGAACCAGTTTAGTAGCCCTTCTATGAACTCTCTCTAAGGTATCAATATTCTTCCTGTTAAATATCTCAGTATCATCAGCAAAAAGACATACCTTACCATCAAGACCTTCTGCAATATCACTAATAAAAATAATAAAGAGAATAGGTCCAAGTACAGATCCCTGAGGTACCACACTGGTGACATGCCCAAGATTCGAATATACTCCATTGACAACAACCCTCTATTGCCTGTCACTCAGCCACTGTCTTACCCATTCAACAATATTGGAATCCAAACTTAAATTTTGCAGTTTATTGATAAGCCTTCTATGTGCAACAGTGTCAAAAGCCTTACTGAAATCTAGGTAAGCAATGTCTACTTCACCACCATGATCTATAATTTTAGTTACCCAATCAAAAAAATCAATAAGATTAATTTGTCATAATACTGTGATCTGTATTTTGATCACTGTAGGCAGGGAAGGGTTTAATTTTTTTTTTTTGGACTGGGTAAAGGGGGGTGTTTTTTTATTTTTTACTTAAACGTTATTAAAACTTTTTTTAACTTAATTTTTAACTTTTTAAAGCTTATTTTAAAACTTTTTTAACGTTAACCCCTAGTTAGCCTAACACCAAATCCCCCAATTCCCCACTAACCTCCACCCTCCCCAGCTAGCTAAATATATAATTTTAAAATACTTAAATTAATTAATAAATTTAACCCCTGAGGGTTAAAAAAAAAAGAATTAACCCTCAGGGGTTAAAAAAAAAAACAGGTCATAGTAAAATGCAATCCCTGCCAAATTGATCATTGTAGTCAGTGATCAATTGGCATGGAAGGGGTTATTTTTTATTAAAATGGGTAAAGGGGGTGGGATTTTATTAAAACTTTATTTATTTTTTTAACAGGGGGCAGGATCAGCACTGATCCGTCTCCCTGCACTTCACATTGAACCCCGAACTGCAGGGAGGCGGGTGGTGAGTATACTAAGCAAATGTGCTTGCTCTGACATGCTGTCAGAGCAAGCACATGTGCTGGGACAGCCCGATCCGGTGCTCACGGTCTGCTTCTAATACAGAGGCAGACCGAAGCACCATTAACCCGGCGATCGCCGCGATCTGTAGTTAATTTTGCCCCGTCATTCGTCATTAAGGGTTTCCCCTGTGTGACAGACCTCGTCCGTCACTCGTCATTAAGGGGTTAAGGGGTTAAATTTAATTTAGATAACACCAGGCCATAATTGCTTCAGATGGAGGCAAATTAGATTTTACCTTGTTCTATTAAAGATTTATTATGGTTGTCTTCTTCTCAACACTCTAAGGTGGCGGACATGTTTCCCTCTACTAAATGAACCCTTAAAATGTGTAACCTATTATACAAAAAAATTCAACCTTCTGCCCTTTTACCTGAATTTGCGGTAGGTTACTGGCCTTCCATTCGATTGTCCATATTAATGATCTTTTTTCCTTGAATGCCTTTCTGCCTTTCAATCACTTGAAAGATACATTTGATTTAAGTTTACTTGATGCCCCAACACATGAGAGACTTGTGACAACAATTAGAGAACATTTTGCTCTTTCCGATCAGGATCCGAACATGCTGAAATTGGATATGACAAAATTAGAAAAAAATCTATTTATTGGATCCTGCTCGGAAACAAAGCATTTCCTTGTGTTACAATATTTTTGCAGGTGACGTGTGATAAAACAGATTACATGTTGAAGTGGGAGAGTGAGCTGGGTGGGATATACACAGTAGAGGAGTGGAATTAATTTTTATTATCGTTAGAGGTATCACTCAATGTGCAAACCATTTGGAATCCTATTACAAATTAATTTATAGAACCTCTTCCAAACTTTGTAACACACACCTTAGTGAAAATAATAAATATTGGAGAGACTAAGGTCAAATTGGTACATTATTTAATGTCTTCTATTTGTGTCCCAAAATTAAAATGTATTGGCTGAAAATTCTCAAATTAATTAATCACATATTAGAATTGTAGATTATACTAGCTTTAGTGTAACTATAATCTTAATTTTATTAATGACAGGAGGCGAATATTTGCTTAAGTCTCTCTTTACTAGAACTCCACAGCAGCACATTAACATAGAGAGATAAACACCAAAGACAAAACATAAGGTATCTATATAAGGCTCCTCCTAAGCCACCATTTCCTCTTTCACGCTGCGACAACGTAACGTACACAACAATGACAATAACTAAATAAAGAAAAATTCACAACATAACGATGAATGTCATCTGGAAAAACTTTGGATAATGGATGAACTTGATCTTTATCCCGCCAAACGGCCGATCCTATGAACTGAAGTCGAACCATTAAACTGAAACGAAATAAACAGAATCGAAAACACTGATTAGTGAACGAAATGTACTGATAAAACATAAATCCCACGATCCAGTACTGATAGAATAAAGACACGAAATCCATACTAATGACCGTCAATACAGTATAACATGCACTTCCCACAACATCACCCCAGACTAACCAACCTAGCCCAGATAATCAGACAAATCAACAGAAATACAATCAATGCAATCCATCCAAAACAAGGGGGGGAAGAAATCAAATTGGGTGGGAAATATTTGCCTCCTGTCATTAATAAAATTAAGATTATAGTTACACTAAAGCTAGTATAATCTACAATTTTATAGCATGACAGGAGGCTTCATATTTGCTGTTTTAACGCTCCGACAGCAAAGCAAAAGAAGCATGTTCCGACGGTCTAAAGTAAAATAGGCGAAAAAACTCTACACGGGACCCGTCCGCCGAACGCAAAATGTCCTGAAGGGAAACGCTCGCCAAAAAAGCTCCGGAAGCTGCGGCGCCCCTAACCAAAAACGCTCGAAGGTCGCATCCACGCCCGCCAGGGCCAAAAGACATCTTATCCATTGCGCCAGTGCCTTCGCTACACGAAGCTTAGGCGAGTCCTAGAAGTAAGGGCATGATACAACCGTCGATTCCGACTTGGTACGTCTAAGCACCTTGACGGAGATCCCCTCTGGAGAAAAACGAGAAAGCGCCGACATCGAAGGCCCGGACATCCGAAACACGTCTGAACGAGACCAGACAACAAGAGGGCAAATTTCGCTGAAAGCTGGCGAAGAGAAAGGTCCTGGTTATCAGGCCAATTCCGAAAGAACGCCAAAACCAAACGCACGTCCCAGAGGGAAGAATACTTGGGCGCCGGAGGGCGCACCAGTCTCATTCCACGCAGGAGCCTGCAGACTAGCGGATCCTGGCCGATGGGGAAAAGCTCGAAGCGGGACATGTGCCGTCGAGATAGCTGATCTAACCACGATAACCGAGCGATATGACCGACCCAGGTCAAAGAGATGAGACAAGAAATTCAGCACGCTAGATACAGGACCCGTAAAGGGATCGGTATCTCGTTCCAAGCACCAGCGACACCAGGAGCTCCATGTTGAGAGATAACACCTCCTCATCCCAGAGGCCCAGGAATCCCAGAGAAGGCCACTAGCCGACTGCGATAACGCCTCGACATTCCAGGCACCCCTGAAAGAGTCCAGGGTCATCCAGAATATCGCCTTGCTGTTCCAGGCGGATATATGCAGGAGGCACCAGCTCAATCCGGCCTGCACGTACGAGGCCAGGGAGATCATCTGGTCCTAAGAGGGTCTCTTGCGTAGAGAGTGCGCCTTCAGCCGCTGCATGGCCCTGTAATGTAGTGGGCCCGGGTATAACGCCTGTATCGAGGCCAAGAGGAGACCCACCACGCGAGCCAACCTCCGGAGGGGAGTCCGGTCTTGTCGAAAACACGTCTGATCTCCTTCCAAATGGCCGTTATCTTCGCCACAGGCAGGCGGAGAATGCCGTCTTGCGCAACGACTACGAAACCCAAGAATTCCCCCGTCTGCGCAGGCTCCAAGGCCGATTTCTTCAGAATGACCACGAACCCCAGGCATTCCAACGAGGAAAACGCAGAGCGCGTCCGAAATCTGAGCCCGGCGGGGTCCTCGCAAAGATAAGCAAGTCGTCCAGATAGATGATGCAGCGTACGGCCTCTGATCTGAATTGGGTGACCACCGGTTTCAGGAGCTTGGTGAAGCACCAAGGGGCCGAGCTGAGGCCGAAGGGGAGGCATGGGAATTGGTACGGAGAGTCTTTCCATACGAATCAGAGGGGACTGCGACAGGCCCCGTCCACCGGGACGGAGAGGTAAGCGTCTTCTAGGTCCAGTCTCGTGACCCAGTCTACTGGCCAGAGAAGGCATCTAAGAAGGTGAATGCCCTCCATCTCGAAGTGGTTGTATACCACGAAGGCGTTCATTTCTCCTAAATTGATCACTGGACGGAATTCTACATACTTCTCCCTTACCAGGAGAAAATCGAGCTGACGAAACCCCCAAATCCGGGGCCTGTAGGACTGCGCCTTTGGCTAGCGGAGCTCGAACTTCCACCTCCAACAAGGGCTGTTGGCCTCTTGTGATGACGGGGATCCTCGGGCATCCAACCTGTGTAGGGGAAGAGTGGAAGTCTGTGACCTAACTCCGCACTGTCCCAAGGACCCATACGTCTGAAGGTAACTGTGGGCGGAAGACCTTCCCGATCGAAGACTTCGCTTTGTCCCGGGAGGTAAACAGAATAACCTGTTTCTGCAGTTCCTCAACGAAAGGCTCCCTGAACAGCAGACCTTTAGCCAGGGGACCCACATCTTCGGCTCCCAAATCCGACAGCCTGTTGTCCATATGGAAGAGTGCCGTCTTCCTGGGTTTCGTGCAAAGGGCCACAGTGGCACTGCCCAGCAGGCAAATGGAACAAAGTGCCCAGTCCCTCATGGTGGCTGGGTCCAGAGCCCTACCTACTATGAAGGCCTCGTCTGTTAGGGCCAACATCCGGGGTAACCGCCACCCTGTCCGGCAGTACCGGTCTGGGGCATTCCGCCCGCAGCTTCTTGCAGGCCTCACTTCCAAGGGGTCTACGGACCCAGTAGCGCACGAATTGTGCCAAGTGGTCGGGCAGTGACTAGTCCGAGGACCTGGGGCGTCGGATAGATTGAGGCTCTAACATAGGTTCTCCAGTAGTGCCCAAAAGGGTATCGTCCCCCAACATTGTCGTGGGGGCCCTAGTCGGTGGCGCGTCTTCCTCTTCCCAGCGTCCACCGGGACCCTCGCCAAGGTCCTCAACCCAAACATTTTCTCCATCTGAGGGAGGCTGGTCTGCCCGCCACACATCCAGCGCGGCCAAGGTGGGGGGGTAAGGAGGCCTCCTCCCCTGCGCCCGATAGGCTGTGGCGCCTGGCCGGCGAGGTTGTCAACCTCAAACCACGTCACTTCGCCGGAGTCTTGCCCGTCCGGGAGCGTGGTTCAGGGTCTTCACCCTTTCAATAGTGCGTTCGCGCACTTGCCTGCTCTCGCACCTGAGAGTCTGACTCATCCGAGTCTTCTGCCAAATGAGGGGTTCCACACACACCCCTGTCCGTATGTGGTTGAGGGAGGGCCCTAGCCAGGGCTTTTTCAACAGATGCGGTCACAGCCGCCTTAAGTAAAGCCTGCAAATTCTGATCCTGTGCAGAGGCGTCCATAAAGTCTGAGTCTATGATACTTGATACCTACGAAGCTAGAAAACAGGTATCATTAGCAGGCAAAAGGGGCAGCACCCCTAGTGTTGGCAGAGGCAAGTAATAATGCATGCAGGCTCAACAAACCGTATCCAGGGTATGGAGCCACCAGTCCAATAGCATGCATAGTATGGCACAGACAAAGCAGGCCAATCATGGGGCACAGACAAAGCAGGCCAATCAAGGGGCACAGACAAAGCAGGCCAATCAAGGGGCACAGACAAAGCAGGCCAATCAAGGGGCACAGACAAAGCAGGCCAATTATAAAGGCACAGACAAGGCAGGCCAGTATAAGGGTACGGGCGGTACCGACCCAGAGGTATAATGCAGGCGGAAACCTAGATCCTTTTAGACATGTAGTAGAATCTTGACTATTAGGATGCACGGTAGAGACGAAGCTGGGTCCTTATAGGCAAGGTTCTTCAAGATAGCGAAACACTTTAGTTTTGATATGGTTGTGCCTAATCCATTAGGCCATAAAATACGAGAGCCATGCTCAACCACCCAGATGGGGCCTGAACCCACAATCCCTGGCTTTGGACGCCAGTGCGACCTCCATCAGGCAACTGAGGCTTGATTAGAGCAGTCCTAGTTCAATAAGTGGGTAAGGACACCAGGCAGGGACACCTGCAGGAGGCACGCAGTGCCATGTGGAAGTCAGGAAAACCAGTAAACCGTAAAACCATGTCCATAGAAAAAAATGCAGGGCAAGCACACATGCAAAGAATCGAAAACTAAGGTCTATTGCTTAGTTACTTGGGAAGGTGAGGGGGATTGAATCTGCGACCCTCATATATTGGGCAAAATTTATGATGCAAGGGCTCACAGAGCTGCCTCACATGGACAGAAAAGAAAGCTGTCACCAAAAAATACGCACCCCCAAACAGCCCAGAAGATGGGGAAACACACCGGACCAGCTAGTCACTGTACCTTTAATAAGGCAGTGACGCGCGCGGCTAACACAGTGGAGAGCCGCGCACCCACTGCCCGACCACGCGGTCGCGGGGAAGGTGACTGGGAGCGGAGGCTCCCGCGGCAAATGAGTAGATCCCTGCTCCGTCCCCACTCTGATAACAGTGTTAGCGAGTGAGCGGGGACGCGGGCAGGATAAAGAACAAAACGGGGATTCCCGCTCGGCGGACGAAGCTGGCGGGCGGGAATCAAAGGCAACACACGAGGGACCGCAGGAGTCTTTCTCCGCGGTCCCGGCGGTCGTCACGGGGAGCGGTCGGAAGACCGCTTCTCGCCGACCACCATGGCCAATAAGCCAGAGGAAACAGAACAAACAATAAAGCCAACAGGGTAAAACAAAACTCCCAAGGAGAAAACAGGCACAAAGAAATAAACACATGGCAAACTGTCAGTAATCTGTATAACTAAACACATGGCAAACTGTCAGTAATCTGTATAACTAAACACATGGCAAACTGTCAGTAATCTGTATAACTAAACACATGGCAAACTGTCAGTAATCTGTATAACTAAACACATGGCAAAATGTCAGTAATCTGTATAACTAAACACATGGCAAACTGTCAGTAATCTGTATAACTAAACACATGGCAAACTGTCAGTAATCTGTATAACTAAACACATGGCAAACTGTCAGTAATCTGTATAACTAAACACATGGCAAACTGTCAGTAATCTGTATAACTAAACACATGGCAAACTGTCAGTAATCTGTATAACTAAACACATGGCAAACTGTCAGTAATCTGTATAACTAAACACATGGCAAACTGTCAGTAATCTGTATTACTAAACACATGGCAAACTGTCAGTAATCTGTATAACTAAACACATGGCAAACTGTCAGTAATCTGTATAACTAAACACATGGCAAACTGTCAGTAATCTGTATAACTAAACACATGGCAAACTGTCAGTAATCTGTATAACTAAACACATGGCAAACTGTCAGTAATCTGTATAAATAAACACATGAAAAAAACTATCAGTATTGTAAATGAAACATTCACCAAAGAAAATAAAAGAGCCAGAAAGGCACATAAATCTCACAACCAAGCATAGTTCATAACAATCATAAATAAATCACACTAAATCCCAAAGCCACCCACAAGAAGCAGGAGGCAGAGGTACTCTGACCTGTACTGATGCAGAGCAGCAAAGAAAGAGGAAATGGTGGCTTAGGAGGAGCCTTATATAGATACCTTATGTTTTGTCTTTGGTGTTTATCTCTCTATGTTAATGTGCTGCTGTGGAGTTCTAGTAAAGAGAGACTTAAGCAAATATGAAGCCTCCTGTCATGCTATAAAATTCAATGTAATATTGTCCCCATGTCTTTGTCTCTTTAAGACAATTACATCTAACTTAGATACAAAAAAAACCTAGATACAAAAAAAAAATCTTCTCATATCAGCTAATTCCATCATCTCTTGTCATTGGAAGCCACCCACTGTACCAACGGTGGGAGAGGACTTATCCTTCATTTTTGAAAATGAAAGGTGTGAATTGGCTTTCCGTGATCCATCTACTTTCACATCTATATTGCAGCATGAATGGTCAATGTGGGAAGATGATGTGAAAGATAAATTCGGACTTTAACCATGTCCCCACCTGACAGAATACATATTCTGCTTCCTGATTTTTTTTAAGTATCATGTTGTTATTAATTACTTGACACTTTATTGTATTTCTGTATTATTATTATTATGTTATTATTTAAATAGCGCCAACAAATTCCACAGTGCTTTACAGTGGGTGGACGAACAAACATGTAGTTGTAACCAGACAAGTTGGACACACAGGAACAGAGGGGTTGAGGGCCCTGCTCAATGAGATTACATGCTAGAGGAAGTTGGATAAAATGACGCAAAGGGTAAGAGAGTATTAAACTAATGACAGTTGCAAGAGAGGAATAAGTCGGGAGCTATTAACAGTTTAATTGATACTTTTTTATGAAGTGGGTTTTTAATGCTTTTTTGAAGGAGTGGAGACTGGGTGAGCATCTAACGGAGGAGGGAAGTGAGTTCCACAAGGCGAGCATTAGAGGTTGGAGTACGAACAGAAGATAGATGTAAGTCTTCAGCAGATCGTACGGGCCTAGACGGGACATACATGTGTATTAGGGAGGATAGATAGGTGGGAGCAGCATTATATAGAGATTTGAAAGCAAGAACCAGAATTTTAAATTGAGCCCTATATCTTACAAGAAGCCAATGTCAGGACGGACAGAAGGGTGAGGCACGGGCGATGCGGGCGGACAGGAAGATGAGCCTCACCGCTGCATTCATTATGGACTGTAACAATGCAAGTTGGGAGCACGTAAGACCACTGAGAAGCGGATTACAGTAGTCAAGGTGAGAAAGGACAGTGGAATGGACCAGTACCTTAGTCTCATCTGGCGTTAAGTAGGGTCGAATGTTTTTGAGATGGAAGAGGCAGGATTTGGTGATAGACTGAACATGAGGCGTGAAGGAGAGGTCGGAGTCAAAGAGAACACCTAGGCAGCGAGCCTGCATGGTGGAACTGATGTTAGCACTGTTGACTTGGAGGGAGACAGACACAGGAGTAGCAACACTTGAGGGAGGAAAGACAAGAATTTCAGTTTTGGTCAAGTTGAGTTTAATGAAGTGGGCAGCCATCCAGTTAGAAATAGCAGAGAGGCAGTCAGAGACACTAGTCAAGAGAGATGGGGAGAGATCAGGAAGCATTGAAATTATATTGGAAGCCAAAGGAGCTAATGAGTTTACCAAGGGAGGCAGTATAGATGGAGAATAGTAGGAGACCAAGGACTGAACCTTAGGGGACACCAACAGAGAGGAGTTGGGGAGAAAAAGCAGAGCCAGAGAAATAAACACTGAAAGAGCGCTGGGAGAGGTAGAAGGAGCACCAGGAGAGAGCAATATCTTGTAGACTGATATTGCGGAGGATGAGAAGAAGCTGTTGATGATCAACAGTGTCAAAAGCCGCAGACAGGTCAAGGAGAATTAGGATAGAGTAGTGATTACAAGATTTTGCAGCGAGTAGATCATTGGATACTTTCTTCAGTGCTGTTTCCACAGAGTGCTTAGCGCAGAAACCAGACTGAAGCATGTCTAGCAGAGAGTTGGACTTGAGGAAGTATGTCAATCTCGCATACACAACTCTTTCAAGGATCTTGGATACAAAAGGCAGTAGCGAGATGGGATGGTCGTTGGACAGGGAGTTAGGGTCAAGGTTGGGCTTCTTTAGAATTGGGGTTATAGTTGCATGTTTGAATTAATAATGGAATTATGCCAGAGGAGAGAGTGAGATTGAGAACTTTAGTGAGAGGTAGAGAATGAGAAGAAGACAGAGTATGAATGAGATGCGAGGGAATTGGATCTATGGAGTAGGTGGTGGGGCAGGAGGACTGGAGCAGAGCAGAAACCTCTTCCACTGTAGCGGGTGTGAATGAACATAGAACAGCAGAGGGAGTGAGGTTAGGGGAAGTATTGTAAGGGTAGGAAGAAAGATGAGAGATAGTACATAGTTTAATTATTTCATATACAAATATTTATAATATTTATGTGTATTTTATTCAATTGCTTGTTTAGTTTTGACAATGGTTCAAAAGTCATTATAAATATGCCAATGTTGTATGATATCTTATATTATTATAAAACAGTAATAACAAATATTTGATGTAGTAGGCCTATGTTTAGTATATTTTGTGAGAATTTACAGAATAGGCGCCCACCCACAGAAGCAAGTATTCTTGAGGGTGCCTATTTTCAGCAGTTATATTATCTCTTTTTGGAATTTATTAAACACACTTGATCATACTTTTTTGTTTGGGGTAGTTGGATGAGGATTGACATGTAAATCTATCCATGCTTCTAGTCATGTTTTTCCAAAACACAACAGACTCATTGAGAAGTGTAGTGGAGCCCATGATATTTTCATTCTCCAAACAACTACAAGACCAGCACACTAATTCTTAATTAAAAATACTTTATTTCCCCCTGCATCACTGGATGTTGAAAAGGAATTGTGTAGCCAAATTTTTAGAATAGAAGGCAATTTAAAAAAAAAAAAAAAAAATTCAAAAAGATAAATAGAATGAGCTGAAAATTTTACAATTTATATTAAAATTTGAAAACTAGCAGAAGTATTTTGGCTTTTTTTATTTTTTTTATTTTATCTGTCTGTTTGTCTATCTATGTATACATCTCTCTATCTCACATATATAAACCTGTACATAATCATATAAACAGAGAGACAAGTGCAATTACTTTAGGTTAAAAACTAACACTGAATTAGTGAGGTTTTGTCAAAAATACTTATACAATTGAGCAAGACTTGGGAGTTTGATTTTCAGGTAACCTAATAATAAAAAGTATAGAACAAAATCCTACATCTAAATTACATTGTACCTATTTCTAAAGATTTGTCTTGGCAGTCGCTTGCTCTGAGCTGTAGTTACATAATGTCAGATTTCAAAAGCACATGAAACAACCAGACTATCACTACTATTCTACAATATAGCTACGTTCGCATATTTCCTATCTCTATTAGATTAGATCTGATTCTTTGTTAGAAGATAGATTTGGGTGTTTGCCGTTTTTCTATATATATATATAAAGATCTAATCTTTTTCCTTTCTTACTATAATATCATTTATTATTTTCTTTAAATCTTTCTCACTGAGTAGGAAACTGTATTTTTAACATTTTTCTTTGACTTATGACTTTAAGTTTGCTCTTACATGTCAGCCTATTTATTTCTATAAGATGCGATGGACCTTAACCCTCATTGCAGAAATGGCACAGAACAGTTACTTGCTTTATTGAATCCTACAGTAGAAGGTCAGTCATTTCACAAGGCCAAGCAATAGAGAAAAATATATAAATACATATTTGAACCTAAAAGAACATTATTTCTTAGATGTGGTTATTACCAAAAAAAAAAAGGCTTACTCAGCTAAGATTTAGCACTTCATATCTTTACCTTCATTGCCAAACACCTAAAAATATGTTCAGATTTCTATTGTAATAGAAAAATAATAATATTTAATGCATCACTATCTATAGATAAAGGATACAACATATTTGATTAGATTGTTGCATATGGGTGCGTAAAAAAACAAAAATCAGTTACATGTAATTATTTTATTTTTATTTAGACATCAATTTAATAAGCTTTAATTCAATACTGTCAGGGAAAACTTTCAAAATGATTTATCTACAAATGTCACTATTAAAGAGTATGTGATTTTATGTAGATAAAGCATTTGGAAATTTTGAGAAGGAGCATAGAGGGGAGATAATTGCCACACTATTAATGTGTAGTGAAAATCCTGTGAATGTAGGTCAGGATAAAGTTGTAGGAGTGTGGCACATATCAAATAAATTGGTGTAGGATAGTGGGTGTGCATATTGGGTGGAGTTAGGTTTAGAGTAGGGATTATGCAACTTTAATCAATTAAAAAAAAATATTTCCTTCAAGCTACACTGAAATTAGTTTTATCAAAGCATGTTGTTATAAATTAATGTTCATAGAAATCTTAATTTAAAAAGAAAAAAAAATATTAAAATCAACAATTAAACTATCAAGTTCCAGGATTTTCCCTTCTCAGCACTCACTGACTCAAGAGTTTAAAATCCTCTCATCATTTTGCAGTGCTCACCCAATTTTCAGTAGTTGTAAACTCTATGCCTTTCTCCTAAAAGATCCATACTTCTTATGGTGTTCCTTCAAGCTTTCTATGTATCTGACAATGATGTAAGTATAGAAGTGATGGAACATACTACAGTTTAATCTTCTGTCCCTATCACAGCTACATGGACTTGATGTTCTCAATTCAGCAACCTATAAACTACTCCAGCGCAAGAGGCTGAGATAAAATAACTCTACACTCTGCACATCAGCTTTATTATGTTGTGTATATTTGGAATCATAGGTGTGCACACGGGGTGTGCTGGGTGTGCCTGGGCACACCCTAATGATATCAGCATTTTTCCGCCCCTGTCATTATTTAATAAAATAATATCAATAATAATATCAATTTGGGGAAAGCCTTCCCCCACCTCCATTCAACCCCTCTGCCAGGGCGAGCTGTGAGGTCACCTAAAATTTTACAAAAATCAGGGATGTCAGGAGATGGAGGCAGACTTGTGCTGGCTGGGCAACCTGTCATATAAATGCTCCGCAGTGAAGTTCCGGCACTCGCACGTGCACTGTGAGCCAGAACTTCACTGCTCAATTTTCGGCAGGGCTGAGCCTGTTCCTGTGAGCTGGCTCGAGGTCGAAACAGGAGACAGCAGAAAGGAGTAAGTAGCAGCGGTGGGGACGTGAGGAGCAGAGCCGCAGATACAAAGGTAAGTGCCTGTGTCTGCCACCTTTTCTCCTCAACTCCTTCCTAGTCTGCTATGTATGCTTGGCTAACTACCTCCCCAAACTATCTCCTACTCTCCCCAATCCCTCTCCAAACTGCAATCTAAACATCCTAATTCCCCCAAAACCTGACACGCATCTTCCCTAATCTTGTTCCAGATTGCCACCTAATCTCTCTAGTACCTCTCAGAAACTGCCTTCTCATCTCCCCAATCCTTCTCCAGTCTGCCACCTCATGTCCCTAATCCTGTTTTGGACTAAAACATAATCTCTTCCCAGCCTTTTCTTTTTTTTTTTAGTTCTGCGTGGCATTTTAACTTTAAATGTCATAATACTGTTTTACTTACTTTTACTGCAATAAAATGCACATATTTGTATTCAACGATGTGTCATGCGTAGAACAGCACCTTTCATGTTCAGGTTTTATGGTGTAGTGGAAAGTTATAGGGTAAAATATAGCACATACATTTTTCAGTTTATACACACTGAAATTTGCCAGACTGGTAATGTTGCCTTTGGTACTGTATGGCAGCCCAGGAATGAGAATTACCCCATGATTGCAACCATTTGCAAAAGTAAACAACTCAACGTATTACAAATGGGGTATGTCCAATTTTTTTAGTAGCCACTGATATTTGTGCATACTGTTTGCAAAAGTAGGCAATCCAAGGTATTGCAAATGGGGTATGTCCAGTCTTTTTTAGTAGCCACTAAGTCACAAACACTGGCCAAAGTTAGCATTTATATTTGTTTGTTTGTAAAAAATGCAAAACAACTAATTTGAACACCAACTTTGGACAGTGTTTGTGACTTAGTGGCTACTAAAAAAGACTGGACATACCCCATTTGCAATACCTTGGATTGCCTACTTTTGCAAACAGTATGCACAAATATCAGTGTTTCAAAACAGTAAATGATGATATTGTCAGTAAAGTGCAGTTTGTGAAAAATGCAAAAAAAAAACACTTTCATAGATGATATCGTCGTTGTGATACATTTTACTGTTTTGAAGCACTCACAGGCTTCATAAAATCCAAGAAGTTTATTGGATATACATTAAAAATAGATCATTGTATACCCAATAGACTTCTTGGATTTTATGAAGCCCGTGAGTGCAGCCTGAACTCTGGTATTCTATTTACATCAGCCCCAAGGCTTTGGCACCCGGCATTATTATTTCAGTGCAAGATATATATTATATATATTTATATATATATGCCCACCCAGGTCCCCACCCATGATCGGCTGGTGGGGACCTTAAATAATTAAATAAAGGAAGGTACCTAATGTCCCTCCTGGTCCCCACCTATGAGTGGCAGGTGGGGACCCTATTTAAATAAATAAGGGGGAGGACCTAATGTCCCCCTCAGGTCCCCACCCAAGAGCTGCGGGTGGGGACCCTAATTAAATCAATAATGGGGGGGATCTAATTTCCCCTCCAGGTCCCCACCCATGATTGGTGGGGACCACCAATAATAAAGTGACTCGGGGGGTCCCAAGCCCCTGGTCACTCCACCCCCCCAATAAAAATGTCACCCTGGAGCCAAGGTTAGACTCCGCATCTGGTAGAAGCAGTTTATCGCATCACAATTTGAGATTGGGTTAAGATTAGTGGATAGCTGGAGGGCCTTACATTCCAACATAAAAGATTATACATATTACTCACCACATCATAAAACACATTCAAGAATAGATAATATATTTGTCCAACAGGAGGACCTTATTTGTGTAAACTTTGCCACTATACTCCCGGTGACATGGTGAGATCAGAATTAGAGTTGAGTGGACATCTGGATGTTCAGGTCCGCTGGGTTCGGCCGAACTTCAGAAAAAAGTCTGGGTTCGGGATCGAACTTGACCCCGAACTTGACCCCGAACCCCATTGAAGTCAATGGGGACCTGAACTTTTGGGCACTAAAATGGCTCTAAAAAGTCCTGAAAAGGGCTAGAGGGCTGCAAAAGGAAGTACAATTGGGGTAAGAGTAGGACAAGTGCCCTGCAAACAAATGTGGATAGGGAAATCACTTAAAATAACATAAAATACATAAAACTAGAAAAGCTACAATTTCTGGGGAAATTGTGTGAAGTGTTCTTGCCTCCACCAGTAGTCTACAACTGGAGTGGGCGGAGTAACTTATTATTTATTTATATAGCACATTTAATTGCAACGTTGTTCCCCAAAGTGCTTCACAGTTACATTAAAACATACATTTAGAAAAACATTAGCAGGTGTACAAAAATCCCTGTCTATGACATCACTTGCTGCTCCAGCCTGGCACAGGTCAGAGTATTTTGGCGGTTGCCATCTTCAAACGGTTGTATTTTAACAACTATACATCCTACAGCAAATAGCTTTATATTGTGAGAATCACAAGACCCAGACCTACATTTTGCATAGTATGTCTCTGAAGTATTACAAATGAAGGCCCAGTCGCAGTTTAGAAATTGCCCTTCAAATTTAAGCTTCGTAGAGTGGAGTTTCAATGAATGTCAATGGACGGCGTTAGTTGCAAACAAATGATTATATTGTGAAAACTATCAGGACTATGGCTTAGCCGAACATTTTGATATAAGATTTGTGTAGGTGGGCTTGAAAATGAGGGAGTGGTGACAGTTTAGAAATCATGTCCTGATTTTTCAGCTTTTGCCAGCTAGCACTCTAGTTTTGAACATTTTGCCATTCATTCCTATGGGACCAATTTCGCCACAAGAACAACAATATTCCGTGAACCATTTGGCGAACGTTCCACAAAGTAATAGTAATCCGATCGGGAACAATCTGCACGTTTTGGTATATTTCTGTCTATGTAGTGTAAAAACTGTGGGAGGAGTTAGGGTGGCAAATTTGGCTATAATAAGAATAAGAATAATATATATGTGAGATAACATTAAGTGGTCTTGCTATGCAAGAACACTTAATAAGCAGCCGCTTGGTAGATAATGCCCTAATTCCCACGGTATTAGGGAGCTATCTACCAAAAGGCTGAAAGACCTAAATTGGATAAAGATTACTTAGTATTAGTAAAGTCAGACCCTATTCGCTATACCGCGAGTAGGGGCGTTTCCAGTGGCTGTTCAATGTAAAAAAAAAACAAAAAACTATTGCCCCCACCCCTGTGTGATGGGTGCAGGCCCTAAATAAGAATGTGGAGGGGGGGGGGGACCTACTGTCCTCCCCCTGGCCCCCACCCCTGAGCAGCAGGTGGGGGCCCTAAATAACAATAAGGGGGGACCTACTGTCCTCCCCCCAGCCCCCACCCCTGAGTGGTGGGTGGTGGTGGGTGGGGGTCATAAATAAGAATGTGGGGGGGACCTACTGTCCTCCCCCTCGGCCCCCACCCCTGCGCGGCAGGTGAGGGCTCTAAATAACAATAAGGGGGGGTGGACCTACTGTCCTCCCACCTGGCCCCCACCCCTGTGCGGTGGGTGGGGGCCCTAAATAACAATAAGGGGGGACCTACTGTCCTCACCCCTGGCCCCCACCCCTGCGTGGCAGGTGGGGGCCCTAAATAACAATAAGGGGGGAGGAACTCTACACCCATATGTGTTTAAACAAATATACAATCACATATTATAGTCTACTGAACTAATTTATAGTCTATGTCTCATATACTGTGTGTGATATTTATTTTTTTAACACAGTATGTATTATGTTTCTTTGAAAGTGCAAACATATACAAATCTAGTAGTTGCTAATGTGCTCTAATTACAATCAACAACATAGAAAATACAAAAGCCTTAGAATGCTAATCACTGTACCTTTCATAATTAGTTTGTTAATGACATATCAATCAGAGAATTGCCTATCAAAACATGTTATACATACAGAAATCTACAACTGTTTCTAAAGCACTTGACATATCATCAAACACTCAATTCCCCTATGCACATCAAAGCCTGTAATAATTAAAACCTCAGCCATATTTAACATGCTAGTCTTATACATCATAAAATTCATTAGCACATTTCTTAAAGCTTTCTTCAGCCAATTAGTTAGGAATGAGTTAATTTGTGAGGAAAAAAATAAAAGATCTTGATGTAAACACCACTTTGTGTTCTAAACGCTTACTGTGCTATGTATAGAAAATATAATGTTATTAAATATGAAATATGTTGATGAAAAAGTAAAAATTGATGATACATAACGAATAATTTTTACACTGTTATATAAGGCTATCATCCATGATTTCTAATAGGTTTTTGAGCTTACATTCAGATAATTTTATTTCCCAAAATGTTTTTAGTAATATTTTTATTTGCGTATTATTGAAAGCTAATTGACCTTGTGCTATTTTTTTTGAATATCCCATTCACCACTTCCTTTACATGTTTATGAAATCAGACAACATTTAAAACCAGACTGCACATATTTGTTAACATCATCTTACAGTGTTATTCACTAAGTGAGAATTGAAAGCAAGTTTAAACTGAATTTATAATTTAAAAGGACACAATATGCCCTTTAAATTAAAGATCACTTTAATGAGATGTTATAATATCCCTTTAATTTTATGATTTAAAGGGACACTATAGGCTCTTGGGTAAGTAAATACAATATTTTTCTTAACCTTTTTATGTCCAGAAGAGTGCAGGAGGGCCACAGAGGCAGAGGGACACTGTAATATTAGGAACATTGTTTTGTATTCCTAACACTAATGTGATCAAAATAGCTGAAATGGAAAAACAAATCTAATTCAGCAGTTACCAGTTTAGCTGTTCTGGCCTAAAATGTTAAATTCACGTTGAATTCCCAATTTAGTAAATAGCCATGTTAGAGTTTTCTTTCATTATATTCATTTAAGAGATTAGCAATCAAACTATAATCCCCCTAATTCTTTAAAAATAAATCTCAGTTTGTCATAATTTTACATACATGGAACCCTAAATTATTATATATCATTCTTCCAGGCTGTCTTGGCAGCCAGATTAGCTTTCTGCTATAAGGTAAAAACAAAGCAATGGTTAATTGCTAAATTACTGCGCAAAGAGGAATGTGGCAACAAACGTTTAAAAAAGGGGACTCACTCAAAAACTCCAGAGAGAAGTATAAAACAGGAAAGCAAAAACAGGTTGTGCCTGGTAGAGACTAATTATGGCTATACATATACATCAAAGACTCCAGAGAGAGGTATACAACAGGAAAGCTAAAAAACAGGTTGTGCCTGGTATAGACTAATTATGGCTATGAATCAAATGGTATGGAATAAACAATAACAAATATTATAGTATAGTCCTGGGTACGCCCGATCCTAGGGTCACAGGCACCTGGGTGCAGAAATGTATTTGGCGCCCCCAGGTGGGCGTGGTTATCTTTCTAACCCCTCCCCTTTGCAACGACTCCACCTCTCCATCTAGACACAAACTTACTGATAGTCACACACTGACAGAAACATACTCAGACAGAAACATTGAGACCTTTAATGACAGATACACAATCTCACTGATTTGAATCACTCACTGACAGACACATATGCTGACAGACACATAGTGGTACACAAAACAAGGAAGTCCAGCACTCAGCGTTTTAAATCACAAGACTTCCCTATGCATCCCTCGACAGTCACACACAATACAATACACACACATTCACACTGTCATATGGACACTGTATCACAAACGCACACACACACTCTCTCATTGTCACATACACACAGTCATTGTTGTCATGAACACTGGGAGGAGGAAAGGAGTCCAGGGTCCCTAGTGTCTAGTGGGTGGCAGGTATTCCTTTCTGTTTACCCTAAAAATGTATCTCTATAAACAAATTTTTATAAATAATTTTTAATGCAAAGCTGCTATGTAAAATAGTTTTCCTTATTTCAGTTTGCTGTAAATGTACAGTGATGTATGCACCCTATACACAAATTAATACACATACATATAAATCCACAGATCATATCTCATATATACATAGACGTGTGCAAACTTACATACAGACACACACTGTCACATACAGAGGCACATAACAACATACACAGTCACATACATACAGGGTTATTTACAAACATACAAATTTTCATGAATTCATAGTGGATTTCAAAGTGGATGACAGATTAGTCAAACTGGAAGCATTGTATTCCTGACAATTGATTTAGTGAATAACTTTGTCAGACATGAATTAACACACACCATCACAATCATCACAGACACACATCATCATCGACACAGACACACCAAAACACAATCAGAGACATACACGAATTAACACAATTACAAACATTCATAAAAAACACATACATTAAAAGACACACAAAGTCAAACATACATAGACACACAACACACTCAGTCACATAGACATCGGCTTATGTATAGCAGGTTGGTTGTTAGGTTAAATTAATTGGTGTTCAGGTGTGTTATGTGACAAGGTAGGTAGGTAGTTACTCAGCAGAGTATTGCTGGTGTAACACCACCTACACTCAGCAGCTCCTTTGCCAGTTACATCCTGGGGGAGTTTCCAGGGTTGGGAGGTTTTCAAGGCTGCATTCTAAAACAGCCACTCACTCTCCTGAGTCCTACTGTGTTCCAAACTGTAACACTCTTCCCTGCAGCACCCCCTCATTCTAGTGCTTGGTCACAAATGCCCCCTCAAATGATCCTAGTGGTCCAGGGTATCCTATATCCATTCCCAGGAAGTCCGGTGGTGAATTACAGGAAGCGCACGTCCTGTTGTTTCAGATCTTAATACCCACCCTTTCACGGCTCCGACTTTCAATGTTGTCAGAGTGCAGGCTGAGAATCTCTGAGCCTATTCTCTGACTCACTAACTGAGCGCCAGAACCACGAAGGAGAGGGTATGATCTGACTGCACCTACTACTGGTGCGCACCAGTGGACCACCAGGGAATCATTTAAATGTAATATGCTGGTGTCCCGAACTTGCAAGCTGTGTTGGCTGCCGGGCGCCTCTGTTGTCATGACGCCCTGCGTAACCACACAACTTGCACACGCCAAAAGCTGGCCCTGCTGACAGACACACTGGCACTTACTCTCAATGACACACACACATAAACCCTGACAAACATACAAACCCTGACAGACACACACACTCACTGACAGACAACCACTTGACAGACATACATTTGCTCACACACACACAAACACTGACATACACTCACAGATGCTTACTGATGGACACACACACTGACAGTCACACTGACAGACACACTTACTGACAGACACACACACACTCACTGACAGATACATTTAGTGACGAACACACACAAACAAACACACTTGCTGACACACACAAACACATACACACACACTTACTTACAGACAGACACACACACTGCCAGTCACACTGATAGACATACACACACTGACAGACACACACATGGACTGACAAACACACACACTCACTGACAGACACACACTTACTGACAGACACACTCGCTGATATACACACCACACACACACAAACACTGACAGACACACTCGCTGACACACACACCACACACACACAAACACTGACAGACACATTTACTGACAGACACACTCACTGACACACACACACACTGACAGACACACTTACTGACAGACACACACTTACTCACAGACACATGCACACACACTCACACACACTTACTGATAGACACATACACACTTACATAGTCTTGCACAAACACTCACAAATTAATTGTATTGTTTGTTGCCCCTACCTTTGGAATCTTCTTGTTCCTCTCCCCTGGGTCCAGTGACCTTTATGATCTTCCTGCTCCTCTCTCCTCTCTCGCACTGTTTGATGATGCCGGGCAGGAATTACATCATATTCCGGCTCCCAGCATCACCACAGAGGGAGCACAAGGGAGCAGGAAGCTCATCAGCACAGGCAGTGCTCCATCACCGCCACCTGCCTCCTTCCTCACCCGACCGGTATATTGCTGCAGAGTAGGCACCTGCCCTCTGGGATAAGCAGGTGCCTATTCTGCTTTGCTACATAACCGCCATCCTGGGGGCACCCTTAGGTGGCCACTTGGCCACCTGCTGGGCTCTCTGGGACAGCCCATCGGCCTGCTCCACACGGCGCCCCCACCTCCTGGCACAGTGCACCCCCTGCACCCGCCCAGGATCAGCCCTGGTCCTGGGTATAATTATCTTGTAGTTCGGGGAAGAAGGTCTAGTTTCTTATAGGTGCTTGAGGTATATCCAGTAGTACATGTAAAAAAAAAAAAAAAAAAAACAAGAGAAAGAGAAAGAGAAAGAAAATCCAATATTGCAATATGTCTTGATAGGTGGGATACACAAAATACAAATTCTAATTGCCAACTAACATGGGATGGAACTTAAGACCAGCTCCAGTATTTACAGCATGCACTGGTACAGTTCCCCATTGATGGATACAATAGCATCTTGGCATAGTTTGTAATAGCAAGGTTAGGACCATATTAAAAGTAGCATAGGTGGTATAATCCCCACCACATGATTCTTTGTCCAGGGATCAGTGGTGAAGAGATGTCTCAGGATGCCAGGATTCAAATGGAGACGATTGTAAAATAGCAAAAAGATCAAATAAAATATATGGTAACAGCAAAAGTAAGGGTAAAAGCCATAAGATTACTTTATTGCTATAAAACAAATAAAAACAAATAAACGTATTAATCCACAACATGTTTTTCCTTTAAAAAAGGCTTTGTCAAGTGGAATTACACAAGTTCCTGGTAATCTGGGTTATATAAGGTGACAATCACGTAAAAATGTGAACATCGCTGCAAAAATTAAGTCATAGTCACGTGATTGCAATCTCTGTCACATGAGTAAGTTTAAACTAGAAAAGCTACAATTTCTGGGGAAATTGTGAAGTGTTCTTGCCTCCACCAGTAGTATACAACTGGAGTGGGCGGAGTAACTGTAATTATTTATTTATATAGCACATTTAACCCCTTAACACCGCAGCCAAATGTACAAGTTGTGAACGAAACAAAACGTAAACAAAACCTGGCATTTGCGCTATATGTCTGTCCAACCGTAATTCACCTCTTTCATATTAAATGCACCCCCCCTTATTATATATCATTTTATTCAGGGGAAACAGGGCTTTCATTTAATATCAAATATTTAGCTATGAAACATAATTTAATATGAAAAAAATGGGAGAAAATAAGATTTTTTTTGATTTTTTTCGTTCTACATGACATTTTAACTGTCAATGTCATAATACTGTTTGCTTTTACTGCAATAAAATACACATATTTGTATTCAGCAAAGTCTCACGTGTAAAACAGTACCCCCTATGTACAGGTTTTATGGTGTTTTGGGAAGTTACAGGGTCAAATATAGTGTGTTACATTTGAAATTGAAATTCGCCAGATTGGTTACGTTGCCTTTGAGACTGTATAGTAGCCCAGGAAATAAATTTACACCCATAATGGCATACCATTTGCAATAGTAGACGACCCAAGGTATTGCAAATAAGCGATGTCCAGTCTTTTTTAGTAGCCATTTGGTCACAAACACTGGCCAAAGTTAGCGTTTGTATTTGTTTGTGTGTGAAAAATGCAAAAAACGCCAATTTTGGCCAGTGTTTGTGACTAAGTGGCTACTAAAAAAGACTGGACATACCCCATTTGCAATACCTTTGGTTGTCTACTATTGCAAATGGTATGCCATCATAGGGGTAATTTTCATTCTTGGGCTACCATAGGGTCATAAAGGCAACGTAAGCAATCTGGCGAATTTTAATGTGAAAAAAATTAAACACAAGCCTTATATTTGACGCTGTAATTTTTGAAAACACCATAAAACCTGTACATGAGGGGTACTGTTGTACTCAGGGGACTTCGCTGAACACAAATATTTGTGTTTCAAAACAGTAAAAAGTATTGCAGCAATAATATCGTCCCTGTAAGTGCTGTTTGTGCGTGAAAAATGCAAAAAACGTCACTTTTACTGGCGATATCATGGTTGTAATACATTTTACTGTTTTGAAACACTAATATTTGTGTTCAGCGAAGTCTCCCGAGTAAAACAGTACCCCCCATGTACAGGTTTTATGGTGTCTTGGAAAGTTATAGGGTTAAATATAGTGCTAGCAAATTAAATTCCCTATACTTTCGGCATGGGTGGTCAGGCAGGTCCCGCTAATTGTAATTAATTAGGATACCTAATTATGTAAAATTATTACATAAATATATGTGTAGAATTAATATATGTATATATATACACATATGTGTATATATACGTATATATATATATATATATTTTTTAATATTTTTATTTATATATAGGTATATATATAGTGATATATACGTATATATTTATGTATATAGATATATATATTATTTCGTTATAAGTGTATTTTGATATATATATATATATATATATATATATATATTAATATCAGAATACAGTTAGAACGAAATAAAACACATCTATATATTTTTTAATATTTTATTTTTAATTATTTTTTTTATTTTATTTTTTTACGTATTTACATATTAATTTTTTTTATATTATTTATAAATATATATATATAACAATAATTATATATATATTTAATCAGTATCAGTCTACGTGTAATTTGATATTAATATATATATATATAATTATATATATATTAATATTAAAATACACCTAGACGGTGTATGTGTATGTGTGTATATGTGTATATATATACTTAGATCATATATATATAATATATATATATGATCTAAGTATATAATTTATTTATTTTTACACTGTTTTAAAAAAAAATTATTTGATTTTCAGCCAGCAGGGGGACCAACTGTCATTACAGTTGGTCCCCCTGCTGGCAATGCAGCAGGCAGCTATACCGGCCATGTGATTGTGAGGTCCTCGCAAGGACCTCACTCTCACATGGCCGGGAGGGCTCCTGGAGGGCGGACGTGCCGCGGGGGGCTCCCTGGGAGTCCCCCGAACCGCGATCGCCGGCGTGGGACCGCCAGCGACCGGGTAAGTTACTAAAAACCGGAGGGCGTACTATTACGTCCGGCGGCGTTTAGAGCCGCTTTTAAAAGGACGTAATAGTACGCCCTCCGGTCTTAAGGGGTTAATTGCAACGTTGTTGCACAGTTACATTAAAACATACAGTTATAAAAACATTAGCAGGTGCAAATGGCCCTGTCTATGACATCACTTGCTGCTGCAGCCTTGCACAGGTCAGAGTATTTTTGCGGTTGCCATCTTCAAACGGTCATATTTTAAAAACTATAAATCCTACAGTGAAGAGCTTTATATTGTGAGAATCACAAGACCCAGACCTACATTTTGATGTATAGTATGTCTCTGAGATATTAACAAGGAAGGCACAGTCGCAGTTTAGAAATTGCCCTTCAAATGTGAGCTTTGCAGAGTGGCGTTTCAATGAATGTCAATGGACTGCGTGAGTTGCAAACAAATGGTCATATTGCGAAGACAATCAGGACTATGGCTTAGCCGTGGACATTTTTAGTGGCAGCAGGGATAGCTGAACGTTTTGATATAAGATTTGTGTAGGTGGGCTTGAAAATGAGGGAGTGGTGGCAGTTTAGAAATCATGTCCTGATTTTTCAGCTTTTGCCAGCTCCCACTCTAGCTTTGCCATTCATTCCTATGGGACAAATTTCGCCACAAGAACGACGATATTCCGAGAACCATTCAGCGAAACGTTCCACAAAGTAATAGCAACGCGATCGGGAACAATCTGCACGTTTTGGTAAATTTTTGTCTATGTAGTGTAAAAACTGTGGGAGGAGTTAGGGTGGCAAATTTGGCTATAATAAGAATAAGAATAATAATAACTAGAAAAGCTACAATTTCTGGGGAAATTGTGAAGTGTTCTTGCCTCCACCAGTAGTATACAACTGGAGTGGGCGGTGTAACTGTTATTTATTTATATAGCACATTTAATTGCAACGTTGTTGCACAGTTACATTAAAACATACAGTTATAAAAACATTAGCAGGTGTAAAAGGCTTTGTCTATGACATCACTTGCTGCTGCAGCCTTGCACAGGTCAGAGTATTTTTGCGGTTGCCATCTTCAAACGGTCGTATTTTAAAAACTATAAATCCTACAGTGAAGAGCTTTATATTGTGAGAATCACAAGACCCATACCTACATTTTGATGTATAGTATGTCTCTGAGATATTAACAATGAAGGCACAGTCGCAGTTTAGAAATCGCCCTTCAAATGTGAGCTTTGCAGAGTGGAGTTTCAATGAATGTCAATGGAAGGCGTGAGTTGCAAACAAATGGTCATATTGTGAAAACTATAAGGACTATGGCTTAGCCGTGGACATTTCTAGTGGCAGCAGGGATAGCTGAACGTTTTGATATAAGATTTGTGTAGGTGGGCCTGAAAATGAGGGAGTGGTGGCAGTTTAGAAATCATGTCCTGATTTTTCAGCTTTTGCCAGCTCCCACTCTAGCTTTGCCATTCATTCCTATGGGACAAATTTCGCCACAAGAATGACGATATTCCGTGAACCATTCGGCGAAACGTTCCACAAAGTAATAGCAATCCGATCGGGAACAATCTGCACGTTTTGGTATATTTTTGTCTATGTAGTGTAAAAACTGTGGGAGGAGTTAGGGTGGCAAATTTGGCTATAATAAGAATAATAAGAACTAGAAAAGCTACAATTTCTGGGGAAATTGTGAAGTGTTCTTGCCTCCAACAGTAGTATACAACTGGAGTGGGCGGAGTAACTGTTATTTATTTATATAGCACATTTAATTGCAACGTTGTTGCACAGTTACATTAAAACATACAGTTATAAAAACATTAGCAGGTGCAAATGGCCCTGTCTATGACATCACTTGCTGCTGCAGCCTGGCACAAGTCAGAGTATTTTGGCGGTTGCCATCTTCAAACGGTCGTATTATAAAAACTATAAATCCTACAGCGAAGAGCTTTATATTGTGAGAATCACAAGACCCAGACCTACATTTTGATGTATAGTATGTCTTTGAGATATTAACAAGGAAGGCACAGTCGCAGTTTAGAAATTGCCCTTCAAAGCTTTGCAGAGTGGCGTTTCAATGAATGTCAATGGACTGCGTGAGTTGCAAGCAAATGGTCATATTGCGAAAACAATCAGGACTATGGCTTAGCCGTGGACATTTCTAGTGGCAGCAGGGATAGCTGAACGTTTTGATATAAGATTTGTGTAGGTGGGCCTGAAAATGAGGGAGTGGTGGCAGTTTAGAAATCATGTCCTGATTTTTCAGCTTTTGCCAGCTCCCACTCTAGCTTTGCCATTCCTTCCTATGAGACAAATTTCGCCACAAGAACGACGATATTCCGAGAACTATTCAGCGAAATGTTCCACAAAGTAATAGCAACGCGATCGGGAACAATCTGCACGTTTTGGTAAATTTTTGTCTATGTAGTGTAAAAACTGTGGGAGGAGTTAGGGTGGCAAATTTGGCTATAATAAGAATAATAATAATAACTAGAAAAGCTACAATTTCTGGGGAAATTGTGTGAAGTGTTCTTGCCTCCATCAGTAGTCTACAACTGGAGTGGGCGGAGTAACTGTTAGTATTTATTTATATAGCACATTTAATTGCAATGTTGTTGCCCAAAGTGCTTCACAGTTACATTAAAACATACAGTTATAAAAAATTAGCAGGTGTAAAAGGCTTTGTCTATGACATCACTTGCTGCTGCAGCCTTGCACAGGTCAGAGTATTTTGGCGGTTGCCATCTTCAAACGGTCGTATTTTAAAAACTATAAATCCTACAGTGAAGAGCTTTATATTGTGAGAATCACAAGACCCAGACCTACATTTTGATGTATAGTATGTCTCTGAGATATTAACAATGAAGGCACAGTCGCAGTTTAGAAATTGCCCTTCAAATGTGAGCTTTGCAGAGTGGAGTTTCAATGAATGTCAATGGAAGGCGTGAGTTGCAAACAAATGGTCATATTGTGAAAACTTTCAGGACTATGGCTTAGCCGTGGACATTTCTAGTGGCAGCAGGGATAGCTGAACGTTTTGATATAAGATTTGTGTAGGTGGGCCTGAAAATGAGGGAGTGGTGGCAGTTTAGAAATCATGTCCTGATTTTTCAGCTTTTGCCAGCTCCCACTCTAGCTTTGCCATTCATTCCTATGGGACAAATTTCTCCACAAGAACGACGATATTCCGTGAACCATTCACCGAAACGTTCCACAAAGTAATAGCAATCCGATCGGGAACAATCTGCACGTTTTGGTATATTTTTGTCTATGTAGTGTAAAAACTGTGGGAGGAGTTAGGGTGGCAAATTTGGCTATAATAAGAATAATAAGAATAATAATAATAATATATATGTGAGATAACATTAAGTGGTCTTGCTATGCAAGAACACTTAACTAGAAAAGCTACAATTTCTGGGGAAATTGTGTGGTGTTCTTGCCTCCATCAGTAGTCTACAACTAGAGTGGGCGGAGTAACTGTTAGTATTTATTTATATAGCACATTTAATTGCAATGTTGTTGCCCAAAGTGCTTCACAGTTACATTAAAACATACAGTTATAAAAAATTAGCAGGTGTAAAACGCTTTGTCTATGACATCACTTGCTGCTGCAGCCTTGCACAGGTCAGAGTATTTTGGCGGTTGCCATCTTCAAACGGTCGTATTTTAAAAACTATAAATCCTACAGTGAAGAGCTTTATATTGTGAGAATCACAAGACCCAGACCTACAATTTGATGTATAGTATGTCTCTGAGATATTAACAATGAAGGCACAGTCGCAGTTTAGAAATTGCCCTTCAAATGTGAGCTTTGCAGAGTGGAGTTTCAATGAATGTCAATGGAAGGCGTGAGTTGCAAACAAATGGTCATATTGTGAAAACTATCAGGACTATGGCTTAGCCGTGGACATTTCTAGTGGCAGCAGGGATAGCTGAACGTTTTGATATAAGATTTGTGTAGGTGGTCCTGAAAATGAGGGAGTGGTGGCAGTTTAGAAATCATGTCCTGATTTTTCAGCTTTTGCCAGCTCCCACTCTAGCTTTGCCATTCATTCCTAGGGGACAAATTTCGCCACAAGAACGACGATATTCCGTGAACCATTCGGCGAAACGTTCCACAAAGTAATAGCAATCCGATCGGGAACAATCTGCACGTTTTGGTATATTTTTGTCTATGTAGTGTAAAAACTGTGGGAGGAGTTAGGGTGGCAAATTTGGCTATAATAAGAATAATAAGAACTAGAAAAGCTACAATTTCTGGGGAAATTGTGTGAAGTGTTCTTGCCTCCATCAGTAGTCTACAACTAGAGTGGGCGGAGTAACTGTTAGTATTTATTTATATAGCACATTTAATTGCAATGTTGTTGCCCAAAGTGCTTCACAGTTACATTAAAACATACAGTTATAAAAAATTTGCAGGTGTAAAAGGCTTTGTCTATGACATCGCTTGCTGCTGCAGCCTTGCACAGGTCAGAGTATTTTGGCGGTTGCCATATTCAAACGGTCGCATTTTAAAAACTATAAATCCTACAGTGAAGAGCTTTATATTGTGAGAATCACAAGACCCAGACCTACATTTTGATGTATAGTATGTCTCTGAGATATTAACAATGAAGGCACAGTCGCAGTTTCGAAATTGCCCTTCAAATGTGAGCTTTGCAGAGTGGAGTTTCAATTAATGTCAATGGAAGGCGTGAGTTGCAAACAAATGGTCATATTGTGAAAACTATCAGGACTATGGCTTAGCCGTGGACATTTCTAGTGGCAGCAGGGATAGCTGAACGTTTTGATATAAGATTTGTGTAGGTGGGCCTGAAAATGAGGGAGTGGTGGCAGTTTAGAAATCATGTCCTGATTTTTCAGCTTTTGCCAGCTCCCACTCTAGCTTTGCCATTCATTCCTATGGGACAAATTTCGCCACAAGAATGACGATATTCCGAGAACCATTCAGCGAAACGTTCCACAAAGTAATAGCAATCCGATCGGGAACAATCTGCACGTTTTGGTATATTTTTGTCTATGTAGTGTAAAAACTGTGGGAGGAGTTAGGGTGGCAAATTTGGCTATAATAAGAATAATAATAATAATAATAATAATATATATGTGAGATAACATTAAGTGGTCTTGCTATGCAAGAACACTTAATAACTAGAAAAGCTACAATTTCTGGGGAAATTGTGAAGTGTTCTTGCCTCCACCAGTAGTCTACAACTGGAATGGGCGGAGTAACTATTATTTATTTATATAGCACATTTAATTGCAATGTTGTTGCCCAAAGTGCTTCACAGTTACATTAAAACATCCAGTTATAAAAACATTAGCAGGTGTAAAAGGCTTTGTCTATGACATCACTTGCTGCTGCAGCCTTGCACAGGTCAGAGTATTTTGGCGGTTGTCATCTTCAAACGGTCGTATTTTAAAAACTATAAATCCTACAGTGAAGAGCTTTATATTGTGAGAATCACAAGACCCAGACCTACATTTTGATGTATAGTATGTCTCTGAGATATTAACAATGAAGGCACAGTCGCAGTTTAGAAATTGCCCTTCAAATGTGAGCTTTGCAGAGTGGAGTTTCAATGAATGTCAATGGAAGGCGTGAGTTGCAAACAAATGGTCATATTGTGAAAACTATCAGGACTATGGCTTAGCCGTGGACATTTCTAGTGGCAGCAGGGATAGCTGAACGTTTTGATATAAGATTTGTGTAGGTGGGCCTGAAAATGAGGGAGTGGTGGCAGTTTAGAAATCATGTCCTGATTTTTCAGCTTTTGACAGCTCCCACTCTAGCTTTGCCATTCATTCCTATGGGACAAATTTCACCACAAGAACGACGATATTCCGTGAACCATTCGGCGAAACGTTCCACAAAGTAATAGCAATCCGATCGGGAACAATCTGCACGTTTTGGTATATTTTTGTCTATGTAGTGTAAAAACTGTGGGAGGAGTTAGGGTGGCAAATTTGGCTATAATAAGAATAATAATAACTAGAAAAGCTACAATTTCTGGGGAAATTGTGTGAAGTGTTCTTGCCTCCATCAGTAGTCTACAACTAGAGTGGGCGGAGTAACTGTTAGTATTTATTTATATAGCACATTTAATTGCAATGTTGTTGCCCAAAGTGCTTCACAGTTACATTAAAACATACAGTTATAAAAAATTAGCAGGTGTAAAAGGCTTTGTCTATGACATCACTTGCTGCTGCAGCCTTGCACAGGTCAGAGTATTTTGGCGGTTGCCATCTTCAAACGGTCGTATTTTAAAAACTATAAATCCTACAGTGAAGAGCTTTATATTGTGAGAATCACAAGACCCAGACCTACATTTTGATGTATAGTATGTCTCTGAGATATTAACAAGGAAGGCACAGTCGCAGTTTAGAAATTGCCCTTCAAATGTGAGCTTTGCAGAGTGGAGTTTCAATGAATGTCAATGGAAGGCGTGAGTTGCAAACAAATGGTCATATTGTGAAAACTTTCAGGACTATGGCTTAGCCGTGGACATTTCTAGTGGCAGCAGGGATAGCTGAACGTTTTGATATAAGATTTGTGTAGGTGGGCTTGAAAATGAGGGAGTGGTGGCAGTTTAGAAATCATGTCCTGATTTTTCAGCTTTTGCCAGCTCCCACTCTAGCTTTGCCATTCATTCCTATGGGACAAATTTCGCCACAAGAACGACGATATTCCGTGAACCATTCACCGAAACGTTCCACAAAGTAATAGCAATCCGATCGGGAACAATCTGCACGTTTTGGTATATTTTTGTCTATGTAGTGTAAAAACTGTGGGAGGAGTTAGGGTGGCAAATTTGGCTATAATAAGAATAATAAGAATAATAATAATAATATATATGTGAGATAACATTAAGTGGTCTTGCTATGCAAGAACACTTAATAATAATAATATATATGTGAGATAACATTAAGTGGTCTTGCTATGCAAGAACACTTAATAATATATATGTGAGATAACATTAAGTGGTCTTGCTATGCAAGAACACTTAATAATAATATATATGTGAGATAACATTAAGTGGTCATGCTATGCAAGAACACTTAATAACTAGAAAAGCTACAATTTCTGGGGAAATTGTGTGAAGTGTTCTTGCCTCCATCAGTAGTCTACAACTAGAGTGGGCGGAGTAACTGTTAGTATTTATTTATATAGCACATTTAATTGCAATGTTGTTGCCCAAAGTGCTTCACAGTTACATTAAAACATACAGTTATAAAAAATTAGCAGGTGTAAAAGGCTTTGTCTATGACATCACTTGCTGCTGCAGCCTGGCACAGGTCAGAGTATTTTGGCGGTTGCCATCTTCAAACGGTCGTATTTTAAAAACTATAAATCCTACAGTGAAGAGCTTTATATTGTGAGAATCACAAGACCCAGACCTACATTTTGATGTATAGTATGTCTCTGAGATATTAACAATGAAGGCACAGTCGCAGTTTAGAAATTGCCCTTCAAATGTGAGCTTTGCAGAGGGGAGTTTCAATGAATGTCAATGGAAGGCGTGAGTTGCAAACAAATGGTCATATTGCGAAAACAATCAGGACTATGGCTTAGCCGTGGACATTTCTAGTGGCAGCAGGGATAGCTGAACGTTTTGATATTAGATTTGTGTAGGTGGGCCTGAAAATGAGGGAGTGGTGGCAGTTTAGAAATCATGTCCTGATTTTTCAGCTTTTGCCAGCTCCCACTCTAGCTTTGCCATTCATTCCTATGGGACAAATTTCGCCACAAGAACGACGATATTCCGTGAACCATTCGGCGAAACGTTCCACAAAGTAATAGCAATCCGATCGGGAACAATCTGCACGTTTTGGTATATTTTTGTCTATGTAGTGTAAAAACTGTGGGAGGAGTTAGGGTGGCAAATTTGGCTATAATAAGAATAATAAGAACTAGAAAAGCTACAATTTCTGGGGAAATTGTGGGAAGTGTTCTTGCCTCCACCAGTAGTCTACAACTGGAGTGGGCGGAGTAACTGTTATTATTTATTTATATAGCACATTTAATATCAATGTTGTTGCCCAAAGTGCTTCACAGTTACATTAAAACATACAGTTATAAAAAAATGAGCAGGTGTAAAATGCTTTGTCTATGACATCACTTGCTGCTGCAGCCTGGCACAGGTCAGAGTATTTTTGCGGTTGCCATCTTCAAACAGTCATATTTCTAAAACTATAAATCCTACAGTGAAGAGCTTTATATTGTGAGAATCACAAGACCCAGACCTACATTTTGATGTATAGTATGTCTCTGAGATATTAACAATGAAGGCACAGTCGCAGTTTAGAAAATGCCCTTCAAATGTGAGCTTTGCAGAGTAGAGTTTCAATGAATGTCAATGGAAGGCGTGAGTTGCAAACAAATGGTCATATTGTGAAAACTATCAGGACTATGGCTTAGCCGTGGACATTTCTAGTGGCAGCAGGGATAGCTGAACGTTTTGATATAAGATTTGTGTAGGTGGGCCTGAAAATGAGGGAGTGGTGGCAGTTTAGAAATCATGTCCTGATTTTTCAGCTTTTGCCAGCTCCCACTCTAGCTTTGCCATTCATTCCTATGGGACAAATTTCGCCACAAGAATGACGATATTCCGAGAACCATTCAGCGAAACGTTCCACAAAGTAATAGCAATCCGATCGGGAACAATCTGCACGTTTTGGTATATTTTTGTCTATGTAGTGTAAAAACTGTGGGAGGAGTTAGGGTGGCAAATTTGGCTATAATAAGAATAATAAGAACTAGAAAAGCTACAATTTCTTGGGAAATTGTGTGAAGTGTTCTTGCCTCCACCAGTAGTCTACAACTGGAGTGGGTGGAGTAACTGTTATTATTTATTTATATAGCACATTTAATTGCAACGTTGTTGCCCAAAGTGCTTCACAGTTACATTAAAACATACAGTTATACAAACCATTAGCAGGTGCAAAAGGCCCTGTCTATGACATCACTAGCTGCTGCAGCCTTGCCCAGGTCAGAGTATTTTTGCGGTTGCCATCTTCAAACGGTCGTATTTTAAAAACTATAAAACCTACAGTGAAGAGCTTTATATTGTGAGAATCACAAGACCCATACCTACATTTTGATGTATAGTTTGTCTCTGAGATATTAACAATGAAGGCACAGTCGCAGTTTAGAAATTGCCCTTCAAATGTGAGCTTTGCAGAGTGGAGTTTCAATGAATGTCAATGGACTGCGTGAGTTGCAAACAAATGGTCATATTGTGAAAACTATAAGGACTATGGCTTAGCCGTGGACATTTCTAGTGGCAGCAGGGATAGCTGAACGTTTTGATATAAGATTTGTGTAGGTGGGCTTGAAAATGAAGGAGTGGTGGCAGTTTATAAATCATGTCCTGATTTTTCAGCTTTTGCCAGCTCCCACTCTAGATTTGCCATTCATTCCTATGGGACAAATTTCGCCACAAGAACGACGATATTCCGTGAACCATTCGGCGAAACGTTCCACAAAGTAATAGCAATCCGATCAGGAACAATCTGCACGTTTTGGTAAATTTTCGTCTATGTAGTGTAAAAACTGTGGGAGGAGTTAGGGTGGCAAATTTGGCTATAATAAGAATAATAAGAATAATAATAATAATATATATGTGAGATAACATTAAGTGGTCTTGCTATGCAAGAACACTTAATAACTAGAAAAGCTACAATTTCTGGGGAAATTGTGTGAAGTGTTCTTGCCTCCATCAGTAGTCTACAACTGGAGTGGGCGGAGTAACTGTTAGTATTTATTTATATAGCACATTTAATTGCAATGTTGTTGCCCAAAGTGCTTCACAGTTACATTAAAACATACAGTTATAAAAAATTAGCAGGTGTAAAAGGCTTTGTCTATGACATCACTTGCTGCTGCAGCCTTGCACAGGTCAGAGTATTTTGGCGGTTGCCATCTTCAAACGGTCGTATTTTAAAAACTATAAATCCTACAGTGAAGAGCTTTATATTGTGAGAATCACAAGACCCAGACCTACATTTTGATGTATAGTATGTCTCTGAGATATTAACAAGGAAGGCACAGTCGCAGTTTAGAAATTGCCCTTCAAATGTGAGCTTTGCAGAGTGGAGTTTCAATGAATGTCAATGGAAGGCGTGAGTTGCAAACAAATGGTCATATTGTGAAAACTTTCAGGACTATGGCTTAGCCGTGGACATTTCTAGTGGCAGCAGGGATAGCTGAACGTTTTGATATAAGATTTGTGTAGGTGGGCCTGAAAATGAGGGAGTGGTGGCAGTTTAGAAATCATGTCCTGATTTTTCAGCTTTTGCCAGCTCCAACTCTAGCTTTGCCATTCATTCCTATGGGACAAATTTCGCCACAAGAACGACGATATTCCGTGAACCATTCACCGAAACGTTCCACAAAGTAATAGCAATCCGATCGGGAACAATCTGCACGTTTTGGTATATTTTTGTCTATGTAGTGTAAAAACTGTGGGAGGAGTTAGGGTGGCAAATTTGGCTATAATAAGAATAATAAGAATAATAATAATAATATATATGTGAGATAACATTAAGTGGTCTTGCTATGCAAGAACACTTAATAATAATAATAATATATATGTGAGATAACATTAAGTGGTCTTGCTATGCAAGAACACTTAATAATAATAATAATATATATGTGAGATAACATTAAGTGGTCTTGCTATGCAAGAACACTTAACTAGAAAAGCTACAATTTCTGGGGAAATTGTGAAGTGTTCTTGCCTCCAACAGTAGTATACAACTGGAGTGGGCGGAGTAACTGTTATTTATTTATATAGCACATTTAATTGCAACGTTGTTGCACAGTTACATTAAAACATACAGTTATAAAAACATTAGCAGGTGCAAATGGCCCTGTCTATGACATCACTTGCTGCTGCAGCCTGGCACAAGTCAGAGTATTTTGGCGGTTGCCATCTTCAAACGGTCGTATTATAAAAACTATAAATCCTACAGCGAAGAGCTTTATATTGTGAGAATCACAAGACCCAGACCTACATTTTGATGTATAGTATGTCTTTGAGATATTAACAAGGAAGGCACAGTCGCAGTTTAGAAATTGCCCTTCAAAGCTTTGCAGAGTGGCGTTTCAATGAATGTCAATGGACTGCGTGAGTTGCAAGCAAATGGTCATATTGCGAAAACAATCAGGACTATGGCTTAGCCGTGGACATTTCTAGTGGCAGCAGGGATAGCTGAACGTTTTGATATAAGATTTGTGTAGGTGGGCCTGAAAATGAGGGAGTGGTGGCAGTTTAGAAATCATGTCCTGATTTTTCAGCTTTTGCCAGCTCCCACTCTAGCTTTGCCATTCCTTCCTATGAGACAAATTTCGCCACAAGAACGACGATATTCCGAGAACTATTCAGCGAAATGTTCCACAAAGTAATAGCAACGCGATCGGGAACAATCTGCACGTTTTGGTAAATTTTTGTCTATGTAGTGTAAAAACTGTGGGAGGAGTTAGGGTGGCAAATTTGGCTATAATAAGAATAATAATAATAACTAGAAAAGCTACAATTTCTGGGGAAATTGTGTGAAGTGTTCTTGCCTCCATCAGTAGTCTACAACTGGAGTGGGCGGAGTAACTGTTAGTATTTATTTATATAGCACATTTAATTGCAATGTTGTTGCCCAAAGTGCTTCACAGTTACATTAAAACATACAGTTATAAAAAATTAGCAGGTGTAAAAGGCTTTGTCTATGACATCACTTGCTGCTGCAGCCTTGCACAGGTCAGAGTATTTTGGCGGTTGCCATCTTCAAACGGTCGTATTTTAAAAACTATAAATCCTACAGTGAAGAGCTTTATATTGTGAGAATCACAAGACCCAGACCTACATTTTGATGTATAGTATGTCTCTGAGATATTAACAATGAAGGCACAGTCGCAGTTTAGAAATTGCCCTTCAAATGTGAGCTTTGCAGAGTGGAGTTTCAATGAATGTCAATGGAAGGCGTGAGTTGCAAACAAATGGTCATATTGTGAAAACTTTCAGGACTATGGCTTAGCCGTGGACATTTCTAGTGGCAGCAGGGATAGCTGAACGTTTTGATATAAGATTTGTGTAGGTGGGCCTGAAAATGAGGGAGTGGTGGCAGTTTAGAAATCATGTCCTGATTTTTCAGCTTTTGCCAGCTCCCACTCTAGCTTTGCCATTCATTCCTATGGGACAAATTTCTCCACAAGAACGACGATATTCCGTGAACCATTCACCGAAACGTTCCACAAAGTAATAGCAATCCGATCGGGAACAATCTGCACGTTTTGGTATATTTTTGTCTATGTAGTGTAAAAACTGTGGGAGGAGTTAGGGTGGCAAATTTGGCTATAATAAGAATAATAAGAACTAGAAAAGCTACAATTTCTGGGGAAATTGTGTGAAGTGTTCTTGCCTCCATCAGTAGTCTACAACTAGAGTGGGCGGAGTAACTGTTAGTATTTATTTATATAGCACATTTAATTGCAATGTTGTTGCCCAAAGTGCTTCACAGTTACATTAAAACATACAGTTATAAAAAATTAGCAGGTGTAAAAGGCTTTGTCTATGACATCACTTGCTGCTGCAGCCTTGCACAGGTCAGAGTATTTTGGCGGTTGCCATCTTCAAACGGTTTTATTTTAAAAACTATAATTCCTACAGTGAAGAGCTTTATATTGTGAGAATCACAAGACCCAGACCTACATTTTGATGTATAGTATGTCTCTGAGATATTAACAATGAAGGTACAGTCGCAGTTTAGAAATTGCCCTTCAAATGTGAGCTTTGCAGAGTGGAGTTTCAATGAATGTCAATGGAAGGCGTGAGTTGCAAACAAATGGTCATATTGTGAAAACTATCAGGACTATGGCTTAGCCGTGGACATTTCTAGTGGCAGCAGGGATAGCTGAACGTTTTGATATAAGATTTGAGTAGGTGGGCCTGAAAATGAGGGAGTGGTGGCAGTTTAGAAATCATGTCCTGATTTTTCAGCTTTTGCCAGCTCCCACTCTAGCTTTGCCATTCATTCCTATGGGACAAATTTCGCCACAAGAACGACGATATTCCGTGAACCATTCGGCGAAACGTTCCACAAAGTAATAGCAATCCGATCGGGAACAATCTGCACGTTTTGATATATTTTTGTCTATGTAGTGTAAAAACTGTGGGAGGAGTTAGGGTGGCAAATTTGGCTATAATAAGAATAATAAGAATAATAATAATAATATATATGTGAGATAACATTAAGTGGTCTTGCTATGCAAGAACACTTAATAATAATAATAATATATATGTGAGATAACATTAAGTGGTCTTGCTATGCAAGAACACTTAATAATATATATGTGAGATAACATTAAGTGGTCTTGCTATGCAAGAACACTTAATAATATATATGTGAGATAACATTAAGTGGTCTTGCTATGCAAGAACACTTAACTAATGACTAAATAAAGGGTATGGATATTTGTCTTACAAAAAAAATACAAGTGGAGTGGGAAGACTCACGAAAGTATGGGAGAGGGATAAAAAGCTTTAAAAAGCTATATTATTAATATAGAAATCTGGCCTACAGAGTCACGTGATGTTGTTATGTAGCACTGCATCACGTATCAAGGACAAAGGACAAAGAGTCCTTGGGTAGTGCAAGCTGTGTAGTAGGCTGTGGCTCAACAAGCCATCGGCCTGCTCCACACGGCGCCCCCACCTCCTGGCACAGTGCACCCCCTGCACCCGCCCAGGATCAGCCCTGGTCCTGGGTATAATTATCTTGTAGTTCGGGGAAGAAGGTCTAGTTTCTTATAGGTGCTTGAGGTATATCCAGTAGTACATGTAAAAAAAAAAAAAAAAAAAAAACAAGAGAAAGAGAAAGAGAAAGAAAATCCAATATTGCAATATGTCTTGATAGGTGGGATACACAAAATACAAATTCTAATTGCCAACTAACATGGGATGGAACTTAAGACCAGCTCCAGTATTTACAGCATGCACTGGTACAGTTCCCCATTGATGGATACAATAGCATCTTGGCATAGTTTGTAATAGCAAGGTTAGGACCATATTAAAAGTAGCATAGGTGGTATAATCCCCACCACATGATTCTTTGTCCAGGGATCAGTGGTGAAGAGATGTCTCAGGATGCCAGGATTCAAATGGAGACGATTGTAAAATAGCAAAAAGATCAAATAAAATATATGGTAACAGCAAAAGTAAGGGTAAAAGCCATAAGATTACTTTATTGCTATAAAACAAATAAAAACAAATAAACGTATTAATCCACAACATGTTTTTCCTTTAAAAAAGGCTTTGTCAAGTGGAATTACACAAGTTCCTGGTAATCTGGGTTATATAAGGTGACAATCACGTAAAAATGTGAACATCGCTGCAAAAATTAAGTCATAGTCACGTGATTGCAATCTCTGTCACATGAGTAAGTTTAAACTAATGACTAAATAAAGGGTATGGATATTTGTCTTACAAAAAAAATACAAGTGGAGTGGGAAGACTCACGAAAGTATGGGAGAGGGATAAAAAGCTTTAAAAAGCTATATTATTAATATAGAAATCTGGCCTACAGAGTCACGTGATGTTGTTATGTAGCACTGCATCACGTATCAAGGACAAAGGACAAAGAGTCCTTGGGTAGTGCAAGCTGTGTAGTAGGCTGTGGCTCAACAGTGAGCTGAAACAAAGCTTCTATGAAATATAAAATTGCAGGTCACAGAGTGAGCACTTAAAAGTAGTAATCCACAATGCATTTCTTTTTATAAAAGGCTTTATAAATGTAGACTTACAAAAGTTCCTGGCATTCTGGGCTATCTAGTGTAACAAAGAAGTGCAAATTTGAAAATCACAATAAAGATTACATTAAAGTCATGTATTCTGTCCAAACTCCAGAATACTGACGGAGGATTATCATCCTGCATTATTCTTCATGTTATGCAAGGTGGTCCATCTTCTTTTCAAATTTCAAGCTGACACGGTTGAGAGATTTTATTACTTTCCTAAAGGAACTGCATTCCCTGCAAGGCTTTATTAATTGTGACTCTTGTGAGAGTATTTTTACCTTTACTATTAATAAAATATTGCTGCTAAAGAGGACACTATGTTCTTTTTTAGTAATTATTTAGGTAACTGATATACAGATGAACTTTTTAAGATCCACTGCCTATTAAAGTGGATTTCTTGACTTTCTGGATTATATGTACTATATTGATGCATATTGTATACAAAGTACTATACTAATCAGCAAATTGTGCTTTCATTCATTGCTACAACATCTATATACTTTGTAGGAATTATGAACATTTTGCTACAGTGTCCCTACTTCTATTATTATGTTTTGGACTTTTGTTTATCAAACTTTAAAGGACTGAATTTGACATAATTGTATTTATTTTAATTTGCATATTTTATTGTATTTTATTTTTTATTACTTAATGTTCTGCTTTCCTTGTTTTATTTATTTATTGATTTTATTCTGTTAACTGATAACAGTCCCTAGTCATTTTATCAATTTGACTGAATATTGCCTTTTTTATTTTAGTGAGCAACCAGTGGCTGCTCAGAATGATAAAAGACTAGCGATTGTACATCTATTGCAGCCCAGTAACTAGGAGTATGCAGGGGTCCTGATACGAACAGCGTGCATCAGTAAGGGGCTTAACTTATTTGAGAAAGACCTCCTATGGTTGAAACGCGTTGTGCTATTTTTTTACTGTATATTTATACACTTTTATTTGTTTAAATAAATTCATTTTATATTTATTTTGGAGTCTGCTGAAATTTCATTGGCTTTAAGCTCTGGAGGACCCATTTGACATATCCTTATTGTATGTCTCAAGGAGGAGACAACACGCTTTATAAGTTTAGAGCTAACTTTCAAAAAGCTCTGGAAATTGTGAGTTTGATGTAAAATCTTTTCTCATCACTTACATTATATATACAGATTACACTATGTCTGCTATATTTATTTGTCTATAGGTTACCAGAAAATCTGACTATTTGAATATAATTGTATATATAGAAGGTAACACTGATTTCTTTCTGTGAGCGCTTATTACCTTTATCTATCTTCATTTTTCTAATTTACCTAAATCATTTGCCATTTGCTTATCGCTCCTGGAACATCAACTCTGTTGCAAATTTTAGTATCATCAGCAAAAAGACATACCTTACCATCAAGGCCTTCTGCAATATCACAAATAAAAATATTAAAGAGAATGTGTCCAAGCACAGATCCCTGCTGTACTCCATTGGTAACTAGACTTTGCTTTGAATATACTCCATTGACTACAACCCTCTGTTGCCTGTCATTCAGCCACTGCCTAACCCATTCAACAATATTGGAATACAGACTTAAAGATTGCAGTTTATTGATGTGCCTTCTATGTGGGACAGTGTCGAAAGCCTTACTGAAATCTAGGTAAGCAATGTCTACTGCACCACCCTGATCTATTATTAGTTACCCAATCAAAAAAAAAATCAATATTATTAGTTTGGCATGATCTTCCTGAAGTAAACCCATGTTGTCTCTGATCTTGAAACCCATGTGATTTTACATGTTCAACAATCCTATTCTTTAACATTGTTTTTATTACTTTCCCCACTACTAAAGCTTACTGGCCCATGGGTGCCTGACTCCTCCCTACTACCTTTCTTGTGAATTGGCATGACAATCTCTAATTTCCAATATTCTGGGACTACTCCCGTTATCAATGATTGGTTTTATATATATATATATATATATATATATATATATATATATATATATATATCAATTAACAGTTTTGCGATTGCAACACTAGGTTATTTTAATAATTTTGAGTGTATCCCATCAGGCCCCATCAACTTATGTGTCTTTACTTTTGATAGTTGAAATAGAACCTCTTCCTCTGTTAACTCACACGTAACAAATGACTAATTTGTCCTTTTTCTTAACTGAAGTACCTCTCCTTCATTTTCATCTGTAAATACTAAGCAAAAATATTCATTAAGGCAGTCAGCTAGACCATGGGTTCCCAACTCAGTATTCAAGTACCCCCTACTGGTCCAGGATTTGGAGATTACCCTGTTGTGTCTAAAGTGTTTATTCCTTTCTTTATGAAAACACCTTAGACACAACTGGGTAATCCCTAAATCCTGGACTGTTAGGGGGTACTTGTGAACTGGGTTAGGAACCACTGAGCCTGACCTTTATCCTCTTCTACATACCTTCCTTCTTTTGTTTTTAATCTAACTAATCCTTGGTTTACTTTCCTTTTCTCATTTATGCATTTAAAAAAAAATTGAATTCCCCCTTTTCTACTGAATGTGCTCTCCTCTGTGTGTGCTTTGGAGGCTCTCATAACTTGCTTTGCCTCTTTCTGCCTAAATCTTATAGATCTGTCTGTCTTCCTCATTCTGGTTATTTTATAATTACTAAATGCTAACTTTTAGTTTTTTACTGTTTTGGCCACTTCTGCGAAGTACCACAGTGGTTTCTTAATTTTACCTGCTCTTCCTAACAAGCCTAATGGAATTTTCTGTTCCTTTCAGCAGTGCAACTTTTAAATAATCCAATTGCTCCAGGACTCCATTTAAACTGCTCCAGTCTGATAAGGACTTCTTTACACATATTCTAATTTTAGAAAAGTCTGTTTTTCTAAAATCTAAAACTTTGTTTTTGTGGTGTGACTCACTTTTCTTATATTAAACCACACTAATTTAAACTTTCACCTACAGTAATATCTGATAATAAATCTCCATTTGTTAACACTAAATCTAGTATGGCTTCCTTACGAGTTGGTTCCTCAATGACTTGTTTTAGAGATAATCCCAGCAAGGAGCTTAGAATATGTGTGCTTCTGGCACAAGCAGCTGTTTTGCTTTTCCAGTTCACATCCGGAAGATTAAAGTCACCCATCATAATAACTACGCCCTTCATTGTCATTTTAGCTATTACCTCAATTAGTAGATTATCTAACTCTTCTATTTGTCCAAGGGGCCTGTAAATCATACCTACACAAGTTACTGTGCGATTTTCAAATTCTAACGTAACCCAAACGAACTCTGTTCATCTCACTAACTTTTATTAGGATAGATTTTATGCTATCCTTTACATACTGGGTCACCTCTCCCCCTTTCTTGCCTTCTCAGTTTTTTCTATATAAAGAGTACCCTGGTATTGCTATATCTCAGTAATTTTTCTCATTATACCATGTCTCAGTAACAGCCACTAAATCTACATTCTTATTTGCCATTATTGCCATAAGTTCATGGATAGATACTAAAACAACTTAATTAAGATACAGTTGTTTTGATGCCTATAGTATTCCTTTAAGTTAACAACCAGCCTGTATGTGAAACCATAGGAAAAGACTTGGCTTCCCTCACTGGAGTCATGTAACAAATATTGTTAAAGAAGATTAACTTTGGGGTTAGAAGATATTAACTAGAAAGGACAAGCAACAGGAAGAAATGGAGGACTTGGAGATTAAAAAAGGTAAAGTAGACTAGGCCCTTTTACTCTCTAAAAATAGGTAAAATAGGTTGTGCTTTGTATATCTGAACTAAATAGTAACATGATAGTGCTTAAGTACTGTGCTTTACATACACTATATTAATCATGGTTAAAACAGTACACAGGGGGAGATTTCTAGCACTTGTTTACAGCATGAGGCAACTCAAACAAGAGTCTCTTCTTTCTGAATAGTTGTAGAATAAAATGGCGAGGGAAGCAGTGCTTTAGGGTTGTCCTCCAATCCAAATTCAGATAGGCGAATATGTAAAAGAAAGGAGGATAAAGTGCAGAATATAGTGTAGTATGTTTAAGTTCAGGAGACTTAAACAAAAAGTAATGCACTTACAGTTTTCTGGAGCTGATAACTACCTCCAAATGGATGTGCCTTGGCAGTACAATCACTGTCTGTGGATATATTTGGTGTCTTGATCCAATGGACGAACTCCGGATGGTATAGAACAAAATCAAAATGTACAAATATAGTGTAGTATGTTCAAAACACCAGAATAAATTATTTATGTGGACGTACACTCACAATTTACTGACTCCACTATTGGCTCTCAGTGAAGCGCTTGTAAGGAGGTACTCCACACACTTAAGGGTTCCCACTCTATAGGTTTACATAGCAGCAGGTTCTCATTAGAGATATATATATATAAATAAAACAATCTAAAACAAAAAAATAAAGTGTGCTGTGTCTTTAAGACAAAAATTCTCACAAAAATTAATATAACGACTTTGGTCGCTTTTTGTATACCAAAGTTTATATATTATGAAATTGTGCAATAAAATTGTGCTTAGCACAAAACATTAACCGTGCAGAGAAACTATTAAGGTGAGTTACAGTGCCAACATTAAATTCTACTATGACTATGCACCTACACAAATAAACATAATACTCACATATATAATATATATTAAGCAGGTATGCTTTTACACAAACAATATATGCAGTCAGCAAATATATTGACAGCAATCCCCAAGGAATATTACATGTAAAGAAAACAAATGTAAGAGAGAAACCATACTTAGGGTAGTATTGTACAAACAAATAAAAAGGGGAAAAGAAACACTCACAAATGCAGAGAACATACAATGGCAATGCTCTCACTATTGCTGGAACCGGTCTGAAACACTGTGCCCCCAGCTGGAGAGAGCATCCAACCCACTGTACCACCAGGATGTCCCACCGCCCCTGGCCAATGGTAACAGAAGTAACAAACATGAGGGGAAATGAATATATATTTTTTAAATTTATATTAATATTTTCTTCCCTTTTGCACCCTGAAATCCTATGCCCCAAACAAAAAACAGTCCCTAAAAATACACACCAAAGTCCTCTAAACACACAGAACAGCCCCTATCCAAACACTGTAGCCCTGTACACACATACTAGCCAATATACAGTAGATTTGTGAAGATACAAAAACACCCTCTAGACACACACTACACCACATAGACAAATTCATACACTGCACCCTCTATGCACACTACAGCCCCGATACAGACACACAAGAAGCCCTAAACAGGTACAATAACATGTACACACAAATTACAGCCCATACATAAACCTGCACAGTGTGACCTCAATAAACACAATCTACAGCCCTTAGATACACCCACCCACACACAACAGACCCTAAACACATACATGCACGTTACACCCTTGAGTAATACTACGCCTCTTGGAAAAATACACACATGTTTTCTTGCTCTCTCTCTACAACTGCTAGAGAGACAGACATACACACACACTACATACCCTAGATGCACACACGCTACATCCAGTGGAAAGACACTATGACTCCTAGCCAAACATAATACACCACAAACATACTCCTTTTGTACACACACTACACCACTAATGGTCACCTCTATGTGCACACAATCCAATTATCAGCCTTTATCCTCATAAAGCACCGCAGTAAGCCACCCCATTTGTGCACAACACCTTTTACTGGCTATGCCCCTTTTTTGTTCTCTGGTATCCCTCAGGTCATTGTTCCAAAAATGAATACCAGTATGCCAAAAGTAGCTATATAATATATATTGTCACTCTCCTTACTGGTGATCTGTATGAATTCCACCTTGGTGCAATGCTGCATTAAATATTAAATATACTTAATAAAGTAGACCATTCCCAGGTCTTCCAGTTTATTCCATTAGTGAAAAGTTACATCAAACTGAAAATCAACGTTTCGAATCCTTAAGGTCTTTTTCAAGATTAATTGACTGTGAAAAAAGTGTATATATAAAGTGAATATATACACTTTGAGAAAGCCTAGCAGTGGGCGAAACGCGCTAGTATTTTATTTGTGTTTTACATTATATTATTTATTTATTTCATTTGTTTGCTAATAAAACTAGTTTTTACTTTATTTGGACCTTCCGGATTTTATCTCAGAAGATTTTACCCATACCCAAATTTCCTAGGTGTGGAATATACCACAACGCTTTTTAGGATTGAGCAAAACTTCAGAAAATAAAGTTCATGGCTTTTATTTACCACAATAAAAAGTCAACGTTTCAGTCCAGTACAAAGAACAGTTTAACACAATGTCAAAAAGTGACTTTCTCGAGGCTGGTCATACACTACCTACGTTATGTGTCATGGGGATTGATCATGTGCCATTGTCCCTGAGTGAAGGGCATTGGGATGCACAGTTATTGAGGAGAGAGGCATATTGGATCTGTACTTTGGAGACCTTGGCTCCAAATGAACTAAATGAAAAGAACCCTCTTTATTGCCTTCTGCCTAAAAGATAATTCCCAGATTTTACTATTAACATGACGTAAAGTCATGATTTTATTAAAGACACGGAGGCGAGTATTATGCATAACTCTTTCTTTATTTCCTCAGCAGCAAAGATAGAGGAATATGAATATTGTAAAAAATGAAGAAAAAACAGTATAGATACACAGGCAACCAATCACATAACAGAGGAAGTGAGTATATAAGGCCTGTGTTTCCCACAATCCCCCTCTTTCTTGCGAAAACCGAAGATCAGGTAAGAAGAACGAAATCCAACTTGTCCAGAACAGTAAACGGTAACCAACCGATAACATCAAGCTAAAAGAGAGAGAGAAATATGGTAATATCCAGAACTCCCAACTGTAGACTTACCAAAACAAACTGTAGGCAATTCAATGAGAGAAAAACATGAATCAAAAACATAATGTCGATAGCACCAATCATAGAAACTGGAATCTGAAAAACATAACGAAAATCATTAATATAACATATAAATGACATGCGGAAATCACAACAAAAGACAGACCGAATTGAACTTACCCGAAGAATCCAATAGCATCTCATCCCAAAAACCCACCTCGGGAGGGTGGGAGGGAATAATACTCGCCTCCGTGTCTTTAATAAAATCATGACTTTACGTCATGTTAATAGTAAAATCTGGGAATTTTATTAAAGACACGGAGGCTCCTATTATGCAAGTTTAAAGCTGTGCTATCACCTGAGATGCGATATGTTCAATAGGTCTGAAATAGAAGTCGCGGAAGGTCGATTCCCTAGACCAGTCCGCTGCACGCATGATGTCCTCCAGTCGACAGCCGACTGCGGACGCTTTCGAAGCCATGGCGCCCCGAACAGAGTGAGGCGTAAAAACCGAAGTGTCAATACCCGCTGAAGACAAAAGCCAGCGTACCCAACGCGCCAGAGTCGGAGTTGACACAGGTCGGTGAGGCGCTTTAAAAGACACGAATAAAGGATGTAGGTCCAAGAAGCGGATAGATTGAGTAGCGTCCAGATAAGCCTTCAAGCAGTCAACCGGACACAGAGCCGGACATTCTGGGAACCTAGGGTACACAAACGATTTGGATGCCGATTTTGTCCTTCTGGATATGTTGAAAGCGACACCTTCCGGGGTAAAAGCAATAGCGTCCCAATCAAGGGCCCTAACATCAGACACTCTTTTACACGAAATCAAACAAAGAAGCATCACCAGTTTGGAGGACAATTGCTTGAGGCTCAGTTCATGATTAGGGTACCATGAAGAGAGGAATTGTAACATGATGTTGACGTCCCAGAAGACCGAGAAACGGGATCTAGGAGGGCGAGCGAGACGGATACCCTTGAGAAGGCGACATACAAAAGGATGTCTGCCGACTGGTGAACCATCCAGACCACTATGCCTGGCCGAAATCGCCGAGCGGAAAAGGTTGATTGTGCGGTATGCCTTGCCCGCATCAAATAACAACGTGAGGAACTCCAGGATCAGATGGAGAGGGGCAGATATGGGATCCACTGCCCGTTCCATGCACCAATTAGACCATGATTTCCATGAGGCCCGGTAGGCTGATCTTGTACCGGGAGCCCAGGCGTTATCGAGGAGCAGGAGAGTTGACCTCGGAACATCCGGGACAGACCAGGTTCCCCTGAAAGGAGCCACGCTACCAGAGGCAGTTGCTGCAGGAGCACCAGACCGTGCGAGTTCCCGTCCGGATCCAGAAGTAGATCCGGGAAGCTCGGAATCAATCGGGGGTAGTCTATCGACAACTCCAACAGGCGTGGGAACCAGGGCCGGGATCTCCACAGGGGAGTGACCAACGTCAGGCAACAATCGTGGCGAACCAACTTCGAGATCGTTCGGGCGATCATGTTGAATGGGGGAAACGCATACAGGCAACCCGAAGGCCATTCTTGGAGAAATGCGTCTGTCGCCACAGCTGCCGGGTCCGGCCTCCAACTGTAAAACTCCAGTAGTTGAGTGTTCAGACGGGACGCGAACAAGTCCATCCTGAACCGTCCCCATAGCATGTCTAGGCTTTTGAATACCGAAACGTGCAAGTGCCAGTCTCCCGAGTCTCTCAAATGTCTGGAGTTCCAATCCGCGTCCGAATTGTCTAGGCCCGGAATGTGTTCCGCCGTCACTGAGACATTGTTGGAAAGGCAGAATTGCCAAAAATCCTTTGCCAACAGGGCTAACATCCTGGACTTGGTGCCCCCGAGATGGTTTATATAGCGTACTGCCGAAACGTTGTCCATCTTGAGGAGCACGCAGCAGTTCGCTCGTCTTGGGGTAAGGCTGCGAATCGCGAATGCCCCAGCTAAGAGTTCCAGGCAATTGATGTGCAGGGATCTCTCTATCTCGGACCATCTGCCTCCGGTGGAAACGTTGCCACAGCGAGCACCCCAGCCGTGTAAGCTGGCATCTGATTCGATCACCACGTCTGGGACAGTACCAAAGATGGCTCTTCCGTTCCAGGCTTCCATGTGTGCCAGCCACCACGCCAGCTCGTCCCTGGACTCCTCGTCCAGTCGTACTCGAGACTCGTATGAATGACCCGACCGGAGGTGCGAACCTTTGAGCCTCTGGAGGGCACGATAGTGCAGCGGGCCCGGGAATATCGCTTGTATGGAGGCCGCAAGGAGGCCAATAACCCGTGCCAATTGTCTGATGGACAGGTCTGATACGCGAAGAGCCCTTCGCAACTCCTTCCTGATGGCCTTCACCTTTGAGTCCGGTAGGTATAGAAACTGGCGGACGGAGTCCACCCTGAAACCCAAGAATTCCATCGACTGAGCGGGTTCCAGGACCGATTTGACCATGAAACCCAGGTTCTGAAGCAGATCGATCGTCCACCTCAAATGTACTAGGAGGTGGTCTCTGGACTGGGACATGATTAGAATGTCGTCCAGGTAAATGATCAATCGCACACCACGGGTGCGGAGGAACTCCATTACAGGCTTCATGATCTTGGTGAAACACCAAGGAGCCGAGGAAAGGCCGAAAGGTAGGCAGGTAAAGCGCCAACGCCTTCCGTGCCAGGTGAAGTGCAAGTAGTCTCTGTAGTCCTCCGCTATCGGGACCGTGAAATATGCGTCTTTCAGGTCCAGCTTGGCTAGCCAGTCTGACTGCCAAAGGAGGTCCCTGAGGCAGTGGATACCTTCCATCTGAAAATGTTGGTAGCGGAGGAACGCGTTGAGAGGGCGGAGGTTTATCACTGGACGGACTCCGCCCCCTTTTTTCGGTACCAGGAAGAGATTGCTCGTAAAGCCCGGAGCGGCGAACGGCAATCCTTCTATGGCGCCTTTGGACAACATCTCCTCGACCTCCGCGGAGATCATCCTGTCCTGATCTGGGGGAAGAGACAGTTCCCTGGGGACATAAGATTGGACAGGTAGAGAGACAAAGTCCAGGTGATAACCTTTCACACATTGTAGGACCCAAGCGTCCAAAGTAATACATGCCCACCCTTGGTGGAACAGAGCCAGCCTCCCCGCTACCCGCCCGTGAGCGACAGGGGAAGAAAGGGTACTCACCATAAGGGCGTCTGCCCGAAGCGGCCCTGCGGGGGTATCTGGAGCCCCAAGATCTCCCTCTGGCCGGGAAGAAAGGAGGCGTCTTTGAGTCCTGAAATCCCCGGGACAGGAAAAAGGAACCTCTGGAGGCACGGAATGAGCCTCGGTAACCACGGCCGGGTGGACGGTTCCTGCTACGCCCGGCCCCTCCAAAAACCTTGGGCGCGAACATGCGCTTCATGTTCGCCTGAGCCTTGTCTATGGCCGTAAAGGTTTTAACGTATGACCCCAAGTCCTTAATGAAAGAATTACCGAACAGGACCCCTTCTTCGGAAGGGCCCGGCTCCGCTACCGTCATGGCAGCCAATTTCGGGTCAATTTTGAGGAGAATTGCCTTGCGCCTCTCAGAGGACATGGCGGTACTAGCGTTCCCCACTAGGCATATAGCTCTTTGTACCCAACCGATGGCTACATCAATGTCTAAAATCGAATCGCCAGTACTAGTGGCGTCCAGCAGCTCGTAGAGCTTTGAAAGTGGGCCCAGGGTATCCAGGATCTTGTCCTGACAGCCCTTAAGGGAGTAGTCTAGGCCCTTTTTGGATTTCCAGCCTGATTTATTCAGGAACTGGGCAATTTGGGGGTCAATATCTGGAGTCTTGCAGGCCGAGCCCGGGAGGGAAGGCCTGGGGCACTCCGCCCGCAGCTTATTGCGACCCTCCTTAGACAGGGGGGTACGCATGCGTCTGGCCACATATTGGGCTATGTGTTCAGGGGGAACCCATTCAGCTGACCGGGGATGGCGGAGGTCGTCGGGGTCAAACAGGGGGTTACCCTGAGGGTCAAATAACGCTTTACTATCCCCAGCGGGGTCCTGAACAAGGCCCTTAGTAACGGTAGAGGAACCCGAGGGGGTTACGCCCGTAGGGGGCAAATCCTCGTCCGAACCATCCTCATCATAGGAGTCATACTCCATAGCGTCAGACTCATTCTCCACACTCCTGTCGGAATCCGACACATCATTGAGGGCTCTAGCCCGTTTCCATAATCTAGCCTTTTTAGCCCGGCCAGGGGCTCTTTTGCGCGTGGTATGCGCGCTGTCTGTGACCGCGTCAAGCGAGTCCATCATGGCAGGCATAGCCTGCATCGGGGAGTGGGAGCTGACGTGTTTTGCCTTAGCCCTTGCCTTACGGGCCCCAGGCATGGCGGGGGCTGGCGGGGGGTCCCATCACCCAGGGGGGAGGGAGCCGCCAACGAGGGCAAAAGCATACTCTGCAGAGAGTGGGAAAACGATGTGGACACCGCTCCCATGGCAGAGGCAAAGGCCTTCTGCAAGGATGAAGCCATAGTGGCGTCCAAGAGGGCATGGAATTCCTGAGAAGCTATATTACCCTCTGGAGCATCCTGAGAAAAGGTGCCAGTAGGGCCTACTTGCCCTTCATCCTTGTCTTGCATAATGGTAACAATTACTCACAGATGACGTCGGAAAGGGTATGTAGAGCAACAGGGTTGATTAACCCACGAGAACAGGGAAAGATGCTGCTAGGTGTGCCAGGGGACCCAGGGAACGGCAGAGGCGGACAGCAGGCAGACCGTGAGCCGCAGAAAAGCAGTGGTACCGGCCGTGAGTAAGCTCCGCCTCCAAAATGGCCGCCGCACGAGGAGGCCGGCGGATAGCTCTCGCGGTCCGGACCTACTGGGGGAAGGGGCGCGTGCACCCTATCCCCGCGGCACGTATGCCGAGAGGGCGAGAGACATGCAGCCGCGGTCGGAACAAACAGACCGCGGCAAACAGCCGCCCGCGGAAAGATAGTGAGCGAGCACCCAGCGGGGAAAAAACAACCGCAGGGGAAGCAAGGGGAAAATCTCCTCCGCGGAGAAAAAACAGTAATAGAGGGATGGGAAACCCACTAGGCACACCAGGAGAGAAAACGTTAAATACACAATCAAACGAGCAAAGTGTAAACAGCAATAAAAGTCAATAAAATCAATAAATGCTGAGAACATGTAGAGCAAGATAAAATACTTAGCTGATCTGAGGAAGCAGCAAAGAAAGAGGGGGATTGTGGGAAACACAGGCCTTATATACTCACTTCCTCTGTTATGTGATTGGTTGCCTGTGTATCTATACTGTTTTTTCTTCATTTTTTACAATATTCATATTCCTCTATCTTTGCTGCTGAGGAAATAAAGAAAGAGTTATGCATAATAGGAGCCTCCGTGTCTTTAATACAATTTCATTTTCATATGTGTGGCCTTTAGTTGTTCACTGCTTTGCTACTTCGTATCAGGCATGCTTGGTTAACATTAGTATATTGTATCCAATAAGTGAGAATATTGTATCATCTAAGTCAAATTAATTCTAAGTCTGATATTTTGTACATTGGAACCTTTTTTCTTTGTGTGGGATCTCTCTGTCTTATGCAGCAGGAGGAGTACATACATTGAAACAGGAATAGTTAATTTATGTTTATGTTTATTTTCACCTTCCTTCACAGTTCACAGGGTATTTCACCTTTATTATCATCTTTCTAATATTCTTCGATATACTGCCTTCCTGTCTCCCATCTTTCTCCATATCTTGTATGTACAGTACTTTATTGTATTTCCCATGTCTTTCATCACTAGTTGATGTTTGTTCTAAAAGGTTTTTCACCTCTAGGGAGAACTTAATCTTTGGCTTGATGACATGTTTCAAATTGTGAGACTTCATCTCTGACATCATGAGTCTTGTTTTCCCTTTCTCACCCTCCAATGATATCATTGTATGTGTTTTTCACGGTTATTTTTCACTTTGCACTTTTGTCAAATAAAAAGCATTACCTTTATTTTCATACTAGACACTTGAGTGCACTCGTCTTGCTTTTGTATATTGTGGCTAGAGGTAGCACTGGGGCAATTACAAGACCGGGGAACCTGAGAGCTGGGAACGTGGATTTGTATATATATATATATTTAATTATAAATTAGTCACCAATGATGTGACCCGAACATGGAAATGAAGGGAGTGCATGGGATGTCCGTGTCTTTGTGTGCGATTGTATGCGCCCCCATGATTACAAGGTTACCAACGCTTGATGTGGATATAGTAGTGACTGAATATCAAAATGTGAATAAGTATGCTGGCAGAGCAGAATATAGTGAAATGACATGACAAATATATTGCTGCAAACCGTGAATACTGTTTTGTGAAAACCTAATAGTGTGTACTGCCCGATACTAATTACAGGTGTCGATAAGTGAATAAAACAAATACATATTGTATTACAATTAATTGCTCACCAATGTCTCAAAGCTGCTTCAGACGTGAACCCAGAAGTGAAGGATGAGCACATGATGTCTGTGTCTGAGTGCACAATTGCGTGCTCCCGCATGGTTGCTAGGCTAGTAACAATACTCTTGATGTGGATACCGTAGTGACTGAATATCAAACTGTGAATAAGCATGATGGCAGAATAAATGTAATATAGTGAAGTTATGCGACAAAAAAATATATTGCTGTTATGTGAAAAAACAAATAGTGTGTACTGCCCGATACTAATTAGAGGTACGGATACATATATACAAACCAAGAAAGTTATGATGGAAAAAAAGTGATTGAAATCCCCTTACTCTTGAATAAAGTCTATGGATAGTCAATGCATTGTTAAACACAGATCTGTACACACAAGTGAAGCTATAAGACTTGCTTTTTCTTTGTTTAACGATGTATTGACTATCCACTGACTTCAGATGGAAAGGATTTTTTTTTCAATATTCTTTATTTTTATTGTGCATATAGATAACATACATTCTCGGTGATGCCCCACCAGCATGAGCCAGACAAGTGAGTAAACCGAGTTTAGCAGTATGAGGCAATAGTAGATATGGCATTTTAGTATTAAAGTATAGAGATAAGGTAAGGCATGGGTATAGGCTACACAAACTGACAAATGGTTACACAATTTAGCATCATATAAACAGGCTATATATCTATGCCATAACTAGGTCCCAAAGCCTGAGTAGAAAGACCTCTGGAGCTTTGCTCTCTAAGACTGTCAGACACTGCAGAAAAGCAGAATAACTGTTAAAGAACAAGATTGATGACAATATCAGCATGGGTGTATAGGGGCAAAAAAAAATTAAAAGGTTAGCATATCTGTATCAGCCATCACCTCAGCTCTCGGTTGCAGGATATTCATTGAGTCATGCGGCAAGGATGGGGTGTTCCCAGGTACCTCCACAGCCCCAGGTCTGAAAGAAGGCCTGCATCTTGGGACCACGGACCTGGCCGCTCCAGGAGACATAGTCCTTCCCCATCGGGATACTGTAGAAGCTCCTAGTGTTCCACCGGCGTATACGGGAGCAGGTGTTCCACCGACGTGGTTGGTGCTTCACGGTAGTGACTGGAATTGTCCTCAACCCAGTTAGGCCAGAAGTAGATGGTACAAGAACTTCTGAAAGTACGTTGCACCTCTCGCTGCTTCGCTCTCCCTCTTGTGGCCGAGACAGTGAAGACAACCTTTTAGCTTCCAGTTGTTGCCAGAATCGCTCAAATATATCATCCAGGCATTGCAGCATGTGGTCCGCTCAGCCCTGCAGGGCTGACTCATGCCGTTGTAGCTCGTGCCCCTGTAGAGAGAGCCCGTCCAAAAATTTGAGGTAATCAGCCGTGTGCCCCATGCGTGCAGTGTCTTGCGTCTGAGAACTGTGGATGTGTTTGGAGCAAGACAGAGGGTACCAGGATGACCCCTATCGATTCATGAGGAGATATATAGCAATATTCAGATTCCATACCGTCTGCCAAAGCAGTAGGAGAGCGACTACCTCTCCTCCGCCCAGTCACTGGTAGGCTGCAAAGCCTCATTTAGGGTAATCCGGTGTCGGAGTAGCTCATGAGAGGTATCCCCAGAAGCACCGATGTCCTGTGAACAGGATGGCCACTGCTCTGCTGTCAGATAAGTATTTGGTTCAGGAATATTCTTGATTACAAGGTGCAGCACACGTCTGGACCACTCAGTAGCCAGGCTCCGCCCCCAAAAGGCAATTTTAATCACTTTTTTTTCCCACCATAACTTTCTTGGTATGTGTTCCGCAAGTAAAGCCAAGACTCAATAGCAAGCCAGTAACCAATCTCATGCTGATGAGTTGCATTAATAACAAAACAGTAGTCCATGAGTGGTTCACTGGCCTTGCAGCTCTTTCTGAGTTGTGTTGTCGAAAACAGCAAACATAAACTTCAAGGAATCCATGTTTAAAATGGAATAATGAGGCAAAAATGTGATTCTTTGTTGAATGCATCTGCATATGCCCATCCAGAATATCTTGCAGTAATAACATTATATATATATATATATATATATATATATATATGATGTAGAATTATTAAAAAAATCTTTATTGTACTTGTATTGAATTATTGCACTAACTCCATTTTAACCTGATGCTGTGACAAATCCTCCATTTTGTCCTCATAACCTGACTTCTCCATATGAAAACTACATTACATGACAGAATTGCTCAGCACATCTAACACAATAGACAAAGACTGTATTTTTCCATAAAGATATGACTAACCCAGGAACTGCTGAATTTCCCCTAACTCGCAACATAGTATAAATTGAAGGCCATGAGAACACTGTAGTAATGAAATGTTCTATTCATAAGAGACCTTGCACCTGACCACGAGATCTGACATCACCGACCGTGTAAAATGACGCTCAAGACCCCCTTGTCCCCACCCGTGTCCAAAATAATACCACCTCTTGGTGGGTGGACACGAAGTTAGTCACATAATGTTTAATCCAATTAATGATGTTTATTTGTTATTATCTGATATTCAATGATGATGTCATTTTGCTTTTAAAAAGATCTGCATAACTGTTTTCCAACCAGATTGTATTAAATTTTCTGAAGTGCTTTTAACCTGAACTCCATGTGTCAGTGTGAGCTTACTTCTGCGTATACGCAATTTAATCATCTCAGATTTGGACAGGAACAGATAGACATTTAAACATATTTGTTTATTTCTAAATTAATCTACATCAATTTGGCGCTTTCCAACGTGGGGCATCGGGCTATGGCCTCTGGCCGGTGAGCCGTCCTAAGGAAGATGCTGTTGGACGGGGGAATCCTGGGGGTAGGAAAGGAGACTGATCACCTCCAGGTACACGGTAGAGACTTCTGCAGAGCCACCGGTATGTTCCGGCCCCTTTGATTGACCCGTCCACGTGTCTGTGACTGCTTCCCGGGAGGACATCAAAGACAGGTAATATCTTGCCCGGTGTCTCGTTACTCACTTGTTTACCTGCATTTTAGTCTATCTGTTGCCTGGGTGTGTTTGAATTGTTTGCCTGTTTCCCCATTTTGAGATAAAGGGGGGGGTGGACCTGCAGGGGATTTGCCTGGGGTTCTGTCTTGCTTGTTTTCCCCTTTTTGGGATAAAGGGGGGTGGACCTGAGGGGACTTGCCTGGGTCTTCAGTATATCTGTCTATCTGTTTGTATTTTACCCCTTTTTGGGATAAAGGGGGGTGGACCTGAGGGGATTCGCCTGGGTCTTCTGTTGCCTGTTTTACCCCTTTTAGGAACCACGGTGCTGTGGTTGTAGGGAAAAAGGGGGGTTGACCTGTGGATGTGTTCCTGGGGGTCATCTTTTCCTGTTTAACTCTTTTAGGAGCCTCGTGGCTGGGGCTGTAGGGAAAAAGAGGTGTGTTGGATCTGTGGAGATTGTGTAGACTCATAGTTTCCTGGGGATCCTTCTTGTGTCACTTTGATAGCCTAGCTAGCTTCTCTGTGCACGTTACTCTGCTTGCAGAGTGGTGGTACCCTCCAGCTTTGAGCGCTGAGCTGGAGCCATTCCAATTTTTTATTTGTGGTGGATGAATTCGGGCAGGCATTGCTGTTTTCATCGCCACGGAGTAGTGAGACTTATAAAGTGGGTTTTTATAGGGGCACTACAAGGGTGAGGGTAGCGCAGACACTATTAGTGGGCTGCTGTGTCGAGGGAGGCTGGCGGAACTCGGACCGGTGTCAGTTGTTTTCCGCGGCCGCAGGTAGTGGAGACACTACGGGATTGAGGGAGGTGACTTTGGAGTAAGCACACGAGTAAAGGAAAGGAATTACTGTTGATTTCATTTGAACTGTGATGCATGCACTGTATTTCAATTGTACTGTTGTTTTGTTTGTGTAATTAGGAGTTATTTAAACTCCTGTGTCTGTCTCTAAGGATTTTTCCTTGCCTTTTCCCTTTTCTATACTTCCTATATTATTATTCTATCCTCTCCTATTTCTATTGTGAGAGAAGTGACTGGTCACACACTTCTCACCTCGCTCCAATTAGTGACTAGTCTACGTTTTGGGAAGACGCACTTGGGGGGGACCCACCCCTCTCGAGTGTCAGTCCACCATTGTAGACACTGTTTAAAACCTTTTTCCCCTATATCTGGGACGCCTGTATAGGAGGGGAATGGAACAGGGTTAGAAAAGCCCAATAAGGGCTGGCTAGCGCGTGTGATCTAGTTGAAGATAGAGATTGCTAAAGTGTGTAAAATTGCTGTGCCTTCATGTGGTAGATTACTGACAGAGAAGAAAGCAAGCTTACTGGTACAGAGTAACAATGCTATTCAGCAGGAAGGTTGGGCTGAGGAAGAACTAGATCACAAAGGGTTAAGAATATATGTATATTATAATTGTTTTTGTATTTTGTGTTAGCCGTTACCCTGGTAGAGGGTGGGGGTTTTGTATTGAGTTTCACTGAGAGTATTATTAAATGTTGTGTTTTTGTGTCTCTTTGCTTTTGCAATAATTGTAACGTAACTGTCTTTCCAGCACTGACATGGTTAAAATGTCATGCTTGCAGCCCCCCCACCTCTTGTTTCTCTCCCTCTCTCCCCCCCCCCCTCCTCCCTCCCTCTCTTGCTTCTGGTCTCTGTGTGCGGAGGTTCGGGGGGGAGGAGGGAGGGGGTGGCATGCTTGCGATTCAGGTCTGTCTCTTCAGTGTTACGTAGAGTTGTTCAGAAGCTACTGTTAAGACTCTAGAAAATATTCTAATTGTGTATTTTGCTACTTACATAGGAGTGAGGTTTCTAGGGTTTGTGTGTTGTTGCTGCTGCCATTTGTGCGACGCCAGCAGGTTCCGTGGCGTTGTATATGTATTTGGACGTGTTGAGTGATTAATAGCTGGTGAATGATGGGGGAGGTTGGTTGCATCCCGTGAGTTTATTTTTTTTTTGCACCATGTATTTCAAAGCTTCACGGGCTGTTAAATGTATAATGCTTTCATTTGTCAGCTGAAATGCCCTAAAAGAAAATGGCCCCTAGAACAAAAGAAGGTTGTCCTTAGTACCCACGCCTCCTCCTGCCCTCACTCTGCCCTTACCATATCAGTGAGGTCATATCCGCCCGTGTATTGTGTCATGCTCATCCTATCTTAAAGACATGCTGTCTTCCTTAATTCCCATATATTATGAACAAAAAAGTTACAATTACTAAAATTATCCTACTATTAGTTTCCCTATATCAGGAAAGTGTCTGTGACAAGTAATGGTTAATATGTAGATAGAATATATATGTCTATCGTTTCACGTATAAGTAACAAGTGTGTTTTAGCTTTGTGTACAAAGATTGATAACATGCTGAAAGAAGGGTTATCTTAAAGAACATTTACTAAAAGAAAGTTCTAATAAACCAAGATTTCTTGAACAAATGAATAAGCCAAGTTTAAAGACTGACTAACATAATTTTTGTTGTAAGCCCAGATATTTTATTATTGCATATGCATAGGAATTGAGACTTTGGGCATTATAGTATATTAATTCTAGATCTGTTACTAGCAGCAAGTGCTTAGCCTTATGCCTATCCCACGCATGCTTAAACACTTCTACTGAGTTAACCTCTACCACTACAGTTGGAAGGCTATTCCATGTATCCACTACCCTCTCAGTAATGTAATGCTTCCTGATATCATTTTTAAACCTTTGTCCCTCTATTTTTGAGACTATGTCCTCTTGTTATGGTAGTTTTCCTTCTTTTAAATATAGTCTCCACTTTTACTGTGTTGTTTCCCTTTATGTATTTAAAATGCTTTTATCATCTTTTCACCAAGCTATACCTGTCAAGATCCTTTCACCTTTCCTGGTGAATTTTACCCTGCAATCCATGAACCAGTTTAATAGCCCTTCTTTGAACTCTCTCTAAGGTATCCATATCCTTCTGAAGATATGGTCTCCAGTACTGTATCCAGTACTCTGCACTTCCCTCTTCCTACTGCTAATACATCTCCCTATGCAACCAAGCATTCTGCTAGCATTCCCTGCTGCTCTATTACATTGTACATTGTCATTAACAGCCAGAAACTGGAGAACAAGAAATGTGAATTAATGTATAGCCATTTATAAGCTTAACAAAATCTCCATTATCTTTTCCATTTATTTTCCAGAAGACAATGTTATTTGTCTATTTCGTATGTTTTAAAGATACATTATCAGTGAAGAGTAGAATAAATTTTATCCCATTTGCGAGACATAAAAATTGTGATAATGTATATTTGTGATATAAGTAGGAATTACATTTTGAGATGTTAGATATAAATTATTAAATTAAGAACAAGAGTCAGGGATAGCGTCTGTCTCCGTGGGCACAAGACCCCGTGTGGAGAAGTGGTGGGCAAGCCATCATGGGCCACCCATGGGAGTGAAACGTTCGAGGCTTGTGGAGACAAGATGAGCATGTTAGCCTTTTATTATTTTTCTCTAGGGAAAGCTTAGGGCCAGTTAATAGTTGTTGTACATGGGCTATTTGCAGCCTCCATTGCATTTCTACCTAGTCTTGATTTCTGATGTCTCCTCCATTGCTACATCACCTGTCTGCTCCCTTACCTGCCCACCCCCGCTTATTCCTCCCACCGATCCCTCCCCTTCATCTGCAGTCCCCCACTTTCCCCTACTGCCCCTCCCTCTACTCCACCTTCTCCTCCTCCTACTCCTTCTTCCTGCTCTTACTCCTCCCTCCTCTTCCTACTCCTCCCTCTACTCCACTTTCTCCTCCTACTCCTTCCTCTACTCCACCTTCTCCTCTCTCCTCCTACTTCTCCTCTTCTCCTCCTCCTACTCCTCCCTCTACTCCACCTTCTCCTCTCTCCTCCTACTTCTCCTCTACTCCTCCTCCTACTCCTCCCTCTACTCCACCTTCTCCTCTCTCCTCCTACTTCTCCTCTACTCCTCCTCCTACTCCTCCCTCTACTCCACTTTCTCCTCCTCCTACTCCTTCTTCCTGCTCTTACTCCTCCTTCTTCTTCCTACTCCTCCCTCTACTCCACTTTCTCCTCCTACTCCTCCCTCTACTCCACCTTCTCCTCTCTCCTCCTACTTCCCCTCTACTCCTCCTCCTACTCCTCCCTCTACTCCACTTTCTCCTTCCACTCCACCTTCTCCCCTCTCCTCCTACTTCTCCTCTATTCCTCCTCCTCCTCCTCCTACTCCTTCCTCTACTCCACCTTCTCCTTCTCCTACTCCACCTTCTTCCCTCTCACTCTATCCACTACTCATTCTTCCATCTCCCCACCACCATATCTATATCCCTTATATGCTTCCTCCCTTCTTATTCCTTACCAATTTACTCCACCCATAGACAACTCTGCCTCTACCTGACAACATTATATTTTTGAAGGAAAGTTGCTCTGGCCACTCTTCCGCCACTTCCCAGGGGGGAATCCCACACTAACGAAAAATTATTCAGACATGAAAGAACTGTTTTGGGCACTCTCAAGGAAATAGTGCGGTCCTGACCCAGATTCCCATGGAAGTAAGACACCTGTAAGGGAGGTGGCTGTCCCTCATGTTTTTTCTTCACTAAGCCCCCAGAAATCTCATGAAAGGAACACATGAAACACTAACAACCAATTTGCAACTCTCTACAGAGGGGGGTCAGCAAGAGAACTGTAAATAGAAAGACAAATACCCCCCAATCTCACACAGAAATAGGTGAGGAAAAACCTCTTCTACTGCTCCTCATGGTTGCTTTGAACAGATGAAAGAAGAAACAAGACACCTTTCAACAGAGCATGCAGTAGCTTTACCAGACCCTGACTCCACTCTGTTTGCGGATAAAGAGGGAAGGTACCATACTGGATTTGCTGTTGCTACAGAAGATCAGGTACGTCAAGCATCTTTACTTTCCTCACTCACATCTGCTCAAGACGCTGAATTGACAGCCTTCTCAGTGGCATACAAAATGCCTGAAGGAAGACATGCCAATACCTACACTGACTCAAGACATGCCCTGGGTGCAGCACATTATTTTGGATCAATCTGGAAGATAAGAAGCACCACTCAGCTGACTAAAAGCTGCCAACCAAGCCACAAGTGCACCAAGGGAAGTGGACAGAATGGTGTCCGCTAAAGAAACTTCTATACTCACCATGTAGATCCTACCTACAGATCTCAAGCTTCTAAAAGAATGACAAAGCAGCTGCTGACCCTGAAGAAATACAAAGCTGGAAAAACAGAAAGGGGCAACCCTTGAAGACGGGCTGTACTCCAACATTCTCAAGCTCTGTTTACCCAAAAACATGTACTGGGCAGTGAGCCCATGGAACTTTATACCTATCCAAGACCCTCATGAACTCTTTGATCTCTAAATACTCTAAAGCACCTAGAATTACTTCTCTAATCACCAGTCACTGCCGATCCTGTGTTATTTGTGCCAAGGACAGCTCAGGCAGAAGAGGAGGAGAATCCTAAGCACCTAGCTAACTCTCAATATCCCTTTCAAGAATCCAGGTGACAAAGAGCTACTGGGTCAAATATGCACTAGTTATAATAGACATTTTGTCAGGATGGCCAGAAGCCTAGCCGGTCATCAATGTGACAACCAAGACCATATACCCAATAGTGCATTGTGAAAGTTGCAGAGATCACTCAGTGGATTCATTGTTCCAGATTCAAGACTCTCTCTCTCTCTGCAACATGAGAAGTAACATTTGTTGATTTTGACACACTTTTGACTCTAAAGAAAAAAAGATACCAACAAGTAGGTGTTTGATGGCCATAATAATGCCTGACCACTTGCCATCGATGGAAAGCCGAGGACCCCAAAAGGAGACCTCGTGAAGCTAAAGCGATCCAAACGCCAAGCTCCCTCAGGATTATTTGCCCATCCTGAGTTTGTGGTGATATTAATATTGACTAAATGATCCGAGTCCACCTACGCTGATGTAGCGTGGGACAGGTTTAATACTACACCCTAGCCAAGGTTATTATGTCAATACACATAATACATGACAAGGTACTCTTGACACACCACATTCATGCTTCAGAACATAAAAAGGAGCACCCCTCTAAAGGGAAAGTTTGATATATATATATATATATATATATATATTGATACCATAGGTGTGCCAAGGGGAGTACCAGATGATTTTGCAGTAAAGGGAAAGTTTGTGTCCATTTTCCCAACCGTCACTGCTAATAATTATAATAATATTTTGATTTGCATTTACTATATCTATTGCAACCAACAACGTTTACCTGTCACCATGACTTGTTGTGCCTATATTCCAGATAACACAGGTCCATATAGTAATGTAAGCTTGTCTATTTATGATGTCCCTCTGAAGAACTAAGAAGATTTTAAGAACCGTTACTTCATAGGGTTTTGTGCCTTTGGGCTAACCTGTCCTCTGAAACTAACCAATAAAGTTTTTATCTCTTAGAATTTAACATTTCATAGGGGGGACTGATGTAGAATTATTAAAAAAATCTTTATTGTACTTGTATTGAATTATTGCACTAACTCCATTTTAACCTGATGCTGTGACAAATCCTCCATTTTGTCCTCATAACCTGACTTCTCCATATGAAAACTACATTACATGACAGAATTGCTCAGCACATCTAACACAATAGACAAAGACTGTATTTTTCCATAAAGATATGACTAACCCAGGAACTGCTGAATTTCCCCTAACTCGCAACATAGTATAAATTGAAGGCCATGAGAACACTGTAGTAATGAAATGTTCTATTCATAAGAGACCTTGCACCTGACCACGAGATCTGACATCACCGACCGTGTAAAATGACGCTCAAGACCCCCTTGTCCCCACCCGTGTCCAAAATAATACCACCTCTTGGTGGGTGGACACGAAGTTAGTCACATAATGTTTAATCCAATTAATGATGTTTATTTGTTATTATCTGATATTCAATGATGATGTCATTTTGCTTTTAAAAAGATCTGCATAACTGTTTTCCAACCAGATTGCATTAAATTTTCTGAAGTGCTTTTAACCTGAACTCCATGTGTCAGTGTGAGCTTACTTCTGCGTATACGCAATTTAATCATCTCAGATTTGGACAGGAACAGATAGACATTTAAACATATTTGTTTATTTCTAAATTAATCTACATCATATATATATATTTATTTTTTTTATTATTATTTTTTTGCAACCAACTCAGTTACAGTTGCCTTATTCTAGAGCCCTATTTAACCTTGCACTGTAGAGAGTCCCAGCGGGAACCATTTTCCAAAGTAAGTGAGTAAGTGGATTAATCTCATAGGAGCAGGCATTATGTATCTAGAATAGCACCTGCTAAGAATGTGGTATAATGGCGTTGTGGCAAGCTTATGCAATGTGTGATCATAAACTATAACTAAACTCACATTTATTTATTTATTTTTTTGTAAACGTCTTTTTATTTGTTAGTAGTGCAAGTGGTTAGTACAAACATAATGTGTATCATGAGAAACAAAATAACAGTTAATCAACATTGAGTCCTCATAGGTCCTATATAGGCAAGGGTAAAACATGGTGCATGTCAACAAGTAAGGAGGGAAGCTGACAGGTCTCGCTGCAGTGGATTATTGATCCCTTAGATATAGGAGATTGCAAAGATGAATGGGCAGCTCTCAATCAAATACGTGCTGGTCATAACCTAAATAAGGTGAGCTGTGGTGAGGCTGGAGTCTGTAGTAGGGGGAAGGTTTCTGTCTGAATCTAGGTAACAGGTTCCAGTCTCCTACCATCCTCCAGCTGTGGAACCTCTCTAGTCTGCGTCCTCCCCCTTCAAGTATCGTCCTTTTAAGAACCTCCCAGTTGTCTCCATTATGTTTTCTCTCAAAGGTGAATACAGATGTCTGCCTTAAAGGTGTTATCAAGCAGTATATAGCAGGGTTGTGTCCCTCTCCCCGCGTGACTCTGTAGCGTCAATCGGTCACCTGCATAAGGCCATCTATTATGCCCTGCATGTCGAACTTTATTTGTCCCATATAGTATCTTTCTAATCATTCTCCCAGTCGCAGCAGCCATGGCATGAATATGGACTAGATTTGAACAGGGGTTTGGGATGGGACAAAGGTAGGATAAAAAGTAAAAGATGGTTGATGAGAATGTGACCTCCCGGTCTCTCATTTTATCGCCAATGGTGCCCTTAGTGTTTCTCTCCTCCTCCCAGCTGGACTTGGAAGTCCTCATCCAATCTGGTAAACATCCAATGTGTCCATATCTCGGAGTACCAGATCATCTTATTGGTAGCCCCAAAATGTAACTCCATCACTTGGAGCTCCTTCATCTGTTGAAATCACTATGTGTTAACCGACTGTCTCCAGAATGGGGGAATGACTTGTTTGCCACATTTAAAATACAAATCATAATCACCGTATCGTGTAACAGGATAGGTGGTGGCAAATTGAAATGTTGTTAATGGTAGGTGCATAGTAACAGTGAGAGACAGAATAACAAAAAGAAAATACAGAAAAACGCATAAAAAAGTTATAAATTAATTTCCATGTCAATGAGTGAAATAAGTATTTGACCCCTTCGACTTAGTACTTTGTGTCAAAACTCTTGTTGCCAATCACAGATTTCAGAAGTTTCTTGCAGTTGACCACCAAGTTTGCACACATCTCAGTAGGAATTTTGTTCCACTCCTCTTTGCAGATCCTCTCAAAGTCATTAAGGTTTTGAGGCAGTAGTCCTGTCCCCTTAGCAGATAAACACCCCTAAAGCATAATGTTTCCCCCTTCATGTTTGACCGTGGGGATGGTGTTCTTGGGGTCATAGGCAGCATTCCTCCTCCTCCAAACACGGCAAATTGAGTTAATGCCAAAGACCAATTGTTTTCTAGGTGACTATGGTCCCAGCTGACTTGAGATAACAAGATCCTCCTGTGTAGTGTTGGGCTGATTCCTCACCATTCTCAAGATCATTGAAACTCCACAAGGTGAGATCTTGCATGGAGCACCAGACCATGGGAGACTGACAGTTATTTTGTGTTTCTGCCATTTACAAATTTTATAACATGACAAGAGGCTTCATATTTGCTTTAGTCTCTCTTTACTAGAACTCCACAGCAGCACAGAAAAACAACCAATCAGAAAAAAGTTAGGTACTATAAAACTCCCCTCCCCATGCATCATTTCCTCTTTCTTTGCTGCTCCACATCAGTACAGGTCAGCCTCCTGCTTCTAGGGTGGTTTGGGTTTTATTATGATTTATTTATGATTTATATTAATTATATACAGTTACCATGTTATATATTTATATATTATATTTTTTATATATATATATTTTATGGTTATGGTATTTAGTTATATCCTTTATATTTCACTTCATTTATTTATTTATTAATTATATATTGTAGGTCTTTATATATTTATTATTTACTTTGGGATTACTGCCCATTTTTACTCATTGCTTCCCCGGTTGCTTGGGGGATGTTTGCTGTTCATGGGTGGTTTTTGGGGGGTTCCTTTCAGTTGCCTCTACCACTCCCCCCTCCACACCCTAGCGCCCTTTTATTAGCCCCCCACGGGCTACGGGTGCTCTGCTCGGGGAGACAGGAGACTAGCCGTTTGGCTGCCTCCTCTGACTCCCCGAGCTCCAGTGTGAGCCTGCCGGTGCCCGGGGTTACTCCCGTCAGACGCGAGTACCCGGCGGCCAGGTCAGCCCACACACGTGGCCGCCTCCCCCGCGACCGGCTTCTTCATGGAGCCGCGTGCAGCCGACCAGCGAGAGGAGGGCGCACCTGTTCGCGGTTCCTCCTTCAGACGTGGTGGTCGGACCGCAAGTGTTTTATCCTCGCTGGCATTCTGGCTCTGTAACATGTCGCATACAGAGCAAGTCTGGCAGTGAGCTCAGAGGTCAGCACGTTTTTGTCATAAAACCAAGTAGCTGATAACTTTATATTACACTATTAATCTAGTGTTCTTTAGTGCATATGCTTATACATCAGTAGATAGGTGCCTGATCCATCTCTGGAGTCAGAGATGAGACTACTCTAGCATGATAATCTCTGGCTCAAACTGGTATGGGAGACCAGTCTATGCTGACACTGATTCAATCCCATCAGATTCTGTGACTTGTAGAATTGGAAGGTGGCTATTGTTTTACCCTATTCATGAAAAGATACCATGGGTACAATTACCTTCGGGTGGCATGCTGATGATGAATAATTTTGATGAAGAAATCTCTGGTCTGCATGCTCATGTGCATAACCTATTCTCAGTTAAAAAATGTATCACTCAGTATATCATGTTTTAATGGACACTATTATCACTGGAACATTTTCAGCTTATACCCAATACAACTCGAATACCACTATTTGCCCGCTGGGCATTTAGGGACTACTAGTCCCAGTTATAAGTCATTAACACAGTATTACACTGTCTAAAGGGGTTGGTATCTGGGGGCCCTATGTCACAGGGTACCCTGAAGATGTTCCACCACACAAGTTCAGTTTGGGACCGTGAGTGGACATCCTTTTGGAGTCTTTTCACTACCGCAGCCGAGGATTACACAGTCCATTTGGAATATTGGAATCACTTAGGAAACAGCTGGTTTGACCACACTCTTGCCTGCATAATATATTCATTCTCACCGGGTAGGCCAGGAGGGAACGAAAGATCCTACTCAGTTCTATTACGGCATTGTTGGTGGACTTAGGCGCATTCCTTGAGATTGAAGATCTACCTGAAAGGCCACATCGCCGGATGACCCTGGCGCGATCGCCACCTTACACATCAAGAGTTGAGACAGGGTGGCAGTTTCTTCTCGCGGCCCTAAGTCCACAAATGACCTTCGACAATTTACAACTACAGGAAAATGGCTGATAGGTCAGCTTGCCAGCTCATGGACCGACTGCTAGGAAACAGGTCGCAACACCACATACTATGGATCTATCAGCGGATGGTGTTTTTTTCCGTATTTGGGATGCTTCGTCAGCTGGCATCTTCATCGATCTGCCTACTGTCATTTATCGCAGTTGGAAAGTCCAATTAGGATTGCTCTGATATCTCCCGGAATGGGTACCAGCGAAACAAACAGCGTTGGATTTGTGAACTGAGCATTAAAACAGCAAATACAAAGCCTCCTGTCATTTTATACAATTGTAGATTATACTAGCTTTAGTGTACCTATAATCTTAATTTTATTAATGACAGGAGGCCAGTATTTCCCACCCATTCTTATCCCTCCCTTGTTTAATCTTAATAGGTTGGGTTCATCAGGTACGTATTCAACTCTGCTTGTTGTCTCTGCTACCTGTCACTTGTTTCTTATATCTGTTTTTCATAAGTAGGGCTGGGATATCTACATATCAAGGTAATTTTGGTTGCTACATTGGGTACCTACATGTTTGTTCAGAGTACATTTCATTGGCTAATCAACCTGTTCGATTCTGTTTTCTCTCGTTTCAGTTTACAGTCCATCAACGCTATCTGGTGTGACAGTTCTTCTCGCAGGGTGGACATTGTTGTATTCATTGTATCTAGGACTTCGTTTCTTCCCCATTATGTTTTTCTGCCTTTTGTTCTGTCTTGTCGCAGCTTGAAAGAGGAAATGATGCATGGGAAGGGGAGTTTTATAGTACCTAACTTTTTTTTATGATTGGTTGTTTTTCTGTGCTGCTGTGGAGTTCTAGTAAAGAGAGACTAAAGCAAATACTCGCCTCCTGTCATTAATACAATTAAGATTATAGGTACACTAAAGCTAGCATAATCTACAATTATCGCACACACTGTTGTCACCTTCTCACCAAGCTGCTTGACGATGGTCTTGTAGCCAATTGCAGCCTTGTGCAGGTCTTCAATCTTGTTCCTGGACAGCTCTTCGGTCTTGGCCATGGTGGAGAGTTTAGAATCTGATTAATTGATTGTTTTTGTGGACAGGTGTCTTTTATACAGGTAACGAGCTGAGATTAGAAGCACTCCCTTTAAGAGAGTGCTCCTAATCTCAGATTGTTACCTATATAAAAGACACCTGGGAACCATAAATCTAGCTGATTGGTAGGAGATCAAATTCTTTTTTGACATGCATTTTTCTGGATTTTTGTTTTTGTTATTCTGTCTCTCACTTTTAAAATACACCTACCATTAAAATTATAGACTGATCATTTCTTTGTCAGTGGACAAACGTTCAAAATCAGCAGGGGATCAAATACATTTTTCACTCACTGTATATTTACATGTGTGATACCAGCTTGTAATCTGTCACCTCAGCCCTGCTTGATATAGAACAATTATGTGTTAGGTAGCAGATTTGTTTGCCTTAGGTGTTTTCGTTTGACGGTAGGAAATATATGTAAATGACCCAGGGCGCCAGGAGACCAGTCTCCAAACATGTCAACTCATGCAAAGTAACGTCTCGCAGCAGTGACTGTGTCAAAGAGACTTATGAACGTAGTTTTGGATTTGTCTTGTAAAAGTCTCAAGGTTGGATTCTCATCCTGTAGCAAGTCCTTCAGCCTCCGTATGGCAGATGCAGTACGTAAGTGGAGTCTTATTTTTGGGTCTAAGCCCAATGTATGTAGTTCTCTGTGGTCCATCCCTGGTTGGAAGTCCTTGTTGTAAATCAGAGGTAGCAGTGGGGAAAAGAACAATGAGATCTGGCACCTCACAGCAGTGGAGAGTCACATGATCATAGTAGCCTGTGTGTATGGTGCAACTCCACCCAAGCTCTGATTACCTGTCCTTGGCAGCCAGAGGAGAACTGCCAGTGACCTCCCCATTTCTGCCTCCTCTGCAACTTTCCAAAGCTTAAAATGATTTGTTTTTTTTCACTCCACTACTGTCAGCAGATGACAATCAATGTAGTAGAGATGGACAGTTGTGTCAACTGGTGAAATTTCAGTGGTGGTCTCTACCCTGCCAGACATACCCTTCCGAAGAAATTATCGTAGGGAGTTAAAGAAATGTTGCGATATTGTTATAGGGATTGTCTGAAATAAATATAGGAGTCATGGGAGGAGGTTCATTTTTATAGTCTGGATCCTCCTACACCAGGTTAGTTGGGGAAAGGATTGTGAGAAAGTTATTCTGAAAGAGGTCTGGTCATGTTAGCCATCAACTAGGTCCCCAAGTACCATATTTCCCATTCCATCCAGTAAAATGCAAAGCTCTGGCAGATCAAGAGGACATGACTCTCTGGTATGTCCACATTGAGAGCATGCGATTTAGAGTAGTTTATTTAGAAGTTTTAAATCGGACCCTATTCATCAAGTGCCTTTAGTATATTTGCAGTGTCACCTTACGATTTTTCACAAAGAACAGCAAATTGTTAGCATAAGCTGCTGTTTAATGATGTGCTCCTCTGGTCTCCACACCTGTGATCTTCTGTTTTTTCAAAATGAAGAAAGATTCCAGGGCAAGGACTGAGAGCAGTGGGGACAGGGGACAACCCTGTCTTGTGCCATTTTGGATATGGAAAGGTTCTGTCAGAGAACTATTTATCACTAATTGGGTGGTTGAGTCCCTTTATTGTACCTCTATCTATTCTCTCATATGCGGTCCCAGTCCCAATTGTGAGAGTGTGAAACAGAAAGCTCCAGCTGGCTCTGCATTTGTCAATAGCAAGAGAATGCCTCTTTACCATTGCATAATGTTGAGTGCAAGGGTAGTGTTCATATGGACATGTAGTTGGAGGTGTGACACTAGAATATTTGTAAATAGTTTGAGATCACAATTAAGCAATCAAATTGGTCTTTAATTCCCACACTGCTCCAGGTATATGCCCCTTTTTAGGATGACGGCAATATGTTCCCCCAGAAATTGCTTAGGCAAGTGATGTCCCTCTTGTATAACAAAATGTGGTGTAACAAACCACCTCTTTTACCGGTAGCGTTTTGTCACACATCTTAAGGTAACAACAGCCTTCTAGTGTAATCAAAGTTCAGGACACATCCAGCTCAGTTTTTCTGATTTATTTGGTGCAAAATATACAGGTGCATCAAAATAAAATAAACAAAACAAAATTCCTTGCTCTTGTTTGAGCACTTACTGAACAGAATAATCACTAACTGATATTTGGTGGCTTTCCCACTTACCAATTTACAATAGCAAAATATAGCTGCAAAATACACCATTCCCCTGGCTCTTTCTCCCTCACTCTGCAGCAGGCTGATCCCTTCTTTTAAAAGCCTGCCTGCCAATTGACCAGCTACAGATGAGGATCAATTAGTTCACATCTCTGGAACTCCTAAGGTATATACAAGATCTGGTCTGGCTGTTAGATAGCAACTAGTGCTATTGGAGCACTGGCCCACCCTGCTCTCCAAATTCTCCGCCCCAGGGAACCATACCGTGTTTTGCATAGTATCAACAGTATTGCAAACTTAACGTCTCTCCCTGGGACATTTAACTGAAAACTGTATGGCTGCTGTTTACCAAAGCAGGCCTGATATATTTTCCTTCAACCACCATTCCACTTTTTCGCTCACAGTGGGTATAGGATTTCAGCAAAGCTTTTATAGTATTTGAGCGGGTGACATTCCAGTTCCTGGCATCTGCCAGGCTTCATTTTCTTGATTGCCTCCACCAGTTCTTCAACTGTGTTTAGGTTTTCTAGAAGGTCTGCCACCTACTCTCCAGAGTTTGCGTTATATTCTTGCAGAGGTTGGCATGAGTTTTGACAGTAAGACGTGACGGGCATTTGCTTCAGTTTTCATAGGCTGTGGGGGAGAGTGCAGGTGCCCATAATATATTATAAAGGACTCTTGTATCTTGTCTGTTGGACTATATTAGTTTTGTCATTTATTTTTTCAATATATGTCACTTGCCTCTGCTTATTCAGCATTTGAGCCAGAAGTATACCACTTTTGTTACAGAGAAGGAAGAAGAGTGTCTTGTAGCGTAGGAAGTCTCCGTGTTGCTAAGCATTAAGCAGTGTTGCAAGGTCGCTATGTAATTTTAGTAGCTGTGCCAGGTTCACTGGCATCTGAGCCATTTGTTTAGCATGTCTATTGATTCTATGTTGGAAAGGGGAGACCAGAGACGGGCCGTTCTGTGTTTCTTCTGGTCGGAGCTCTTCCTTAGGAAGAACCCATGTATCACCCATTTGGGTGAATCCCAAACGCATGTGGGTGAAGTTTGCTCAAGTGTATTGTCACTAAATGAATGTTGTAGCATCTCTTCTGCTTCTTTCAAGACATCCAGTTGGGTTTAGAGATATATGCTAAGTCTCCATGTGAAGATTGTAGGTCTGTGCAGTGGGAAGGAAAGTTAAATCATGACCAGTGCATGGTCAGACCATGTCACTGTCCTGATTTCTGCAAAGTCCAGAAGGGGTAGGTGATCATGGGTCAACAAATAATCCAGTTGGGAAAATGAGTTGTTTGGGGAAGAAAAGTCTGTAAAGTCCCGTTCATCAGGGTGCTTTGCTCTCCAACAAGCTACTAACCTGTGCCGGGTCAGGAGATTTTGGATAAGTTGGATCACTGTAGTCTTAGTCTAAGAGTTCCAATAGAGTATGTGGGGCACATTAAAATCACCTCCATGCTCTGATTTCCCTCAGCAAACTGTAGCTTTTAGGGGCATATATGTTGGCGGACGAGTAGGTCATATCAAAGATTGTACCCTTCAGAAATAAGAATCGTTTTCTTTCCAGAAAGGTACATGTTTGTTGTTGAGTATGACTGTGCCTCTAGATTTACTATGTACTTTGTCACTGAAATATCCATGAAACATCCAATTGGGTACTGATGGTTTACAAGTTTAGGCATGGCTCGCTCGCAAAAGTGCATCTCCTGTAGGTAAACTATAGATGCCTTATTTGCCCAGTAAACTTGCAATGCACCAGACCTCCTCTCGGATTTGTTTAGTCCTCTAGTCTTAATAGAAACAATGGTCAAGGGAGGTTGGCTGCATGGACATGATCAATGGTCCAGAGAGTTACTGATTTTCAAGAAATGGCATCCCCCTTATTTAAAACATTGGAGATTTAGACATACATAAATGGCCAATATGTATTCAGTCCACCACTGCTGCCATTTAGGAGTTAAATCACTTTGTTTATTAACCTTAGTCATACCTCCCTGCATGTGACTTGCACAGCCTTCCTAAACACTTCCTGTAAAGTGAGATCTAATGTTTATCCTTCCCTTATTGCAGGTTGTATTTAATTTAGATTTTCTTATCCCCTGCTATAATAATAGCTTGCTATACCCTGCAAGAGCCTCCTTTATGTGATTAAAGCTCAATTTACAGAGAGAGAGCTACAATTGCTTAAGGTAAATTACAACTGATTGAAAGTGAAACCATTTTTTTTCATGCAGGCTGTGTCAATCAGAGCCAGGGAAGGTGTGGCAAGGGCTGCATTAACAGAAACAGAAGTCATTTAAATCATAAATGGTAGTGAATTGAGCAGTGAAACCTGAGAGGCATGATCTATACAACAAAACTGCTTCATTAAGCTAAAATTGTTTAGGTGACTATAGTGTTCCTTTAAATTTTAAAAGGTTCTGCTTGAACAGGGACAGTTAGCTTGTATACATGTAATCAATGTAGATGAGAGCAGTATAGAAACCTAAGTCAACATCCTTGTAGAATGATTTTTTTATTTATTACCCCATATAAATCGTAGTGAGGAAAGAATTTCATCTCAATATTGGAAAGATATTCCTTATTTGCATGCTCATTGTATATATTGTCTTTTACCCCTAATGAAATCATCCACAACTCTTAGCATTATAGTAATATAAGAGACTTTAAGCCACTATTCTTTTCATGGGCTATACATTTCATTTGATATAAACACTAAATTGTAAGTGATAATTTTACTTTAGTATCCGATATGTAATTACAACTTTGTTGGCTGAAGAAGTTGTATATAACTATTTTTATGGTGATAGTTTTGAATAGTTTCAGAATGTGTTGCTCAGACTGTGTTAAGTAACTTCCCATAACTAGGTCATTAATTCTCCCTGGAATGTTCATCATACAACATTTGCTCGTACGCCACACTTTTTTGCTGATACTTCACAAAACTGATTCATTTACTGAGATAATTGTTACTAACAATTTGAGATCAACCTAATTTTAAAGAAAATTATAGAAAGATGCTTTTATACATAAAACATCAATCTTAATATGCAGAACATGAAAATATACATCGGATCATATCTAAAAGTATTATTATATAAAAATATTATTATATTTTGTAAGACGTCTGCATTTTACACAAATACCTGTCATGGTGAAAATTTTATCTAAAAAGCTTTCATGAAAAGTTGTTACAGCATGCAAAAATATTGTCACATAATATAATATTATATATAGATAATGAAACTTTTATATTTAGCATGTTAACAATATATGTTTTATACCTGTAGTTTTTTTTTGTTTGAAACAATATTAACAAGCTATGACAGATGGGTCATTTTATAACATACTTCAATATGATAATACAAATATATCAAATCATTGGGCATCCAATATATTGACAAATAACGTGAAAGACAAACGTTTCTTGAGCAACTCTGAATATAGGTCATGATTTAATTCCGTGAGTTTCACATTTGTAATATAAAAAAATTGCGAACTTTGTTTTTTTATATTGGTATACATTTTTCGATTAAATAAATATGACTGGCAAACCACTTGACCAATGACTTCCATAATTTACAAAACAGAAGTTGGCTCAGCTAATTAATTTGTTGTACATTGTCTGACTTTTCTTACACAAGTTTCAGCTTTATTACAGCACACTGTTTAACATTCTTGCCATAGCCAAGGGCATTTTAGAGAATATATATTTTCAATAACATGCAAAACTAGAGACAAAACTTGTGTAGTAGAGAGACAGGAACATATATGGAACATTTTGCTATATTCCATCCATGCAGTGTCCATGCAGAGAATACAACATGCTTTCAATTCAGATGATGGATTTGTTTCTCTTGACCAAATTTGAATCTAGGTCAAAACACACCTTAATGTAATGTAAATGTAATATACAAACATGCACTATAGTAACTGTAGTACAGCACTACATCCAAAATGACAATCACATCTATTAAATATAAATTGAAAGCATATTCTTCCTCTTCCAACAAGTAGCAGCAATACATATATATCAAATAAATTTGACCAATCACAACTACCATTAGAATATATTTTAAAAAAAGGCAGTCCAAAACCATCTACAAGAATGGCTTACGTTTCAGGATGTATTTAAACCAATTCCTATCCTTATCATGAAAAGATACGATTTTACATTTTCTCCTTGCCTCCTCTATTTCACCTTCCCCATTCTAAAAAAGTATTACTTGATACTGTACTGTATTTTAGTAAGGAAAAAAAAGGTAGGGGCACTAAATAGCACTTGAAAAAATAAAGTAGATCTGTTAATAAATAGTTCAACTCTTTACTAATTTAACTGAAACATTCCATAAATTACCAAATTGTGTGGAAAATAAAACAGCAAAAATGACTTTACACATTTCATTCTGTACTGCTTACATATATACTGATTGCAGTACCTGCCATAGCTCCATAAGAGCATATTTAATTCCCCTCAGTTTTAACCAACAATGTATCAAACGTAACACAGTGGTACAGATCATTAAACTGTATATAGAAAATGTTTCAGTTTTTCCGTTTAGATAACAGAACTACTGAACTACAAGTCACAGAAATCAGTGGGTAAAACTGAGACTATGCAGAGAGAGCTAGGAAATGATCTTGAAAAAAGCATTGAAAGTCATGTGTCAGTGTTTGCAGATGACACAAAACTCTTTAAAATAATACAATGTGAGCAAGATATTACTTTGCTACAGAGGGATTTACAGTTGCAAGAAAAAGTATGTGAACCCTTTGGAATGATATGGATTTCTGCACAAATTGGTCATAAAATGTGATCTGATCATCATCTAAGTCACAACAATAGACAATCACAGTCTGCTTAAACTAATAACACACAAAGAATGACATGTTGCCATGTTTTTATTGAACACACCATGTAAACAATCACAGTGCAGGTGGAAAAAGTATGTGAACCCCTAGACTAATGACATCTCCAAGAGCTAATTGGAATGAGATGTCAGCCAACTGGAGTACAATCAATGAGATGAGATTGGAGGTGTTGGTTACAGCTGCCCTGCCCTATAAAAAAACACACACCAGTTCTGTGTTTCCTTTTCACAAGAAGCATTGCCTGATGTGAATGATGCCTCGCACAAAAGAGCTCTCAGAAGACCTACGATTATGAATTGTTGACTTGCATAAAGCTGGAAAGGGTTATAAAAGTATTTCCAAAAGCCTTGCTGTTCATCAGTCCACAGTAAGACAAATTGTCTGTAACGGACCATTTCAGCAGACAAGGGGTTAAAATCCGTTTAGGCGATAATCCCCTTTTCACAGACAGGCACAGCTACTGTAAAATCACCAAAACTCACGAATTGGATATAAGTGAATGCACCAAACTCCCGAACTGCATACAAGGGAATAAGGTAGCACTCCAAACTCCCGAACTGGAACCTCACGAATAGCTGCTTGCAGACGAACAGGAAAAGCTCCCAAGCGGCTTACACTCCTGGCAGTCAGTCCCTATCAGCATACAGTAAATACCCCCAAGAATGAGACAAGGCTCCGTGTTGAGGGTCAAGCAGTGGTCTGAGGTGCTGGCACACCCATGCTGTTTTTTATTGCAGTTGTTACAAATACAGGTCCGCCCACAGGGAGGTATAAAACAACCACTCACACATCAGTTACATCCCACATATTCCCTCCCCTTATCCTGAGAGGAAACTCAATTATACATACAGTTAAAACATACTTTTTACCCAACTTTCATAATTCTAAAACCATACATCACATTCACATAAAAATACATATCCACAATCAATCCATTCAGGGGAACAACATATTAAAAAATGGCTTGAAAAAGTTAGTAAAGTATCTTTTAAAAACCCCTGCCAGCATGGCTTTCCGGCTCAGACCGGTTTTACAGAGACCTCTCTCCTGGAGACAATGGAGAAGTAATCCAATTACCTCCCAGGACAGAGACAGACTCCATTGAGCACATGGGGACACAAAGACAGTAAAACACTTTAAAATACATAAAAACACCTTTTATACATAAAACACAGACATGTCACATATCCCCAGATAGCTCAGGTCTGAGTGCACATTATTAGGTGAATGGCACTCAGACCACACGAATACAGTTTAATTGCCATGGAGCCAGAGTCTTTAATTACACGAATTGGCTCCATGGCATAGCTATCTGGGTTAACATTTTCACATAAAGTCTGGTCCATAGTCCAAAGGCAGCAGGCGGGCAACCAGGCTTCTCCAATGCAATGTGGCGAGATTGGTCTCGTCACATTGTCTATAAATGGAGATAGTTCAGCACTGCTGCTACTCTCCCTAGGAGTGGCCGTCCTGTAAAGATGACTGCAAGAGCACAGGGCAGACTGCTCAATGAGGTGAAGAAGAATCCTAGAGTGTCAGCTAAAGACTTACAAAAGTCACTGGCAAATGCTAACATCCCTGTTAGCGAATCTACAATACGTAAAACACTAAACAAGAATGGATTTCATGGGAGGATACCACAGAGGAAGCCACTGCTGTCCAAACAAAACATTGCTGCACGTTTACAGTTTTAACAAGAGCACCTGAATGTTCCACAGCAGTACTGGCAAAATATTCTGTGGACAGATGAAACCAAAGTTGAGTTGTTTGGAAGAAACACACAACACTATGTGTGGCGAAAAAGAGGCACAGCACACCAACATCAAAACCTCATCCCAACTGTGAAGTATGGTGGTGGGGGCATCATGGTTTGGGGCTGCTTTGCTGCATCAGGGCCTGGACGGATTGCTATCATGGAAGGAAAAATTAATTCCCAAGTTTATCAAGACATTTTGCAGGAGAACTTAAGGCCATCTGTCTACCAGCTGAAGCTCAACAGAAGATGGGTGTTGCAACAGGACAATGACCCAAAGCATAGATGTAAATCAACAACAGAATGGCTTAAACAGAAGAAAATACGCCTTCTGAAGTGGCCCAGTCAGAGTCCTGACCTCAACCCGATTGAGATGCTGTGGCATGACCTCAAGAAAGCGATTCACACCAGACATCCCAAGAATATTGCTGAAATGAAACAGTTCTGTAAAGAGGAATGGTCAAGAATTACTCCTGACCGTTGTGTACGTCGGATCTCCAACTACAGGAAACGTTTGGTTGAAGTTATTGCTACCAAAGGAGGTTCAACCAGTTATTAAATCCAAGGGTCCACATACTTTTTCCACCTGCACTGTGAATGTTTACATGGTGTTCAATAAAAACATGGCAACATTTCATTATTTGTGTGTTATTAGTTTAAGCAGACTGTGATTGTTTATTGTTGTGACTTAGATGATGATCAGATCACATTTTATGACCAATTTGTGCAGAAATCCATATCATTCCAAAGGGTTCACATACTTTTTTCTTGCAACTGTATATATACTGGGGGACTTGGCACTCGAATGGCAGATTAAATTTAATGTAGGCGTAAAGAATGCACAAGCAATTTATACCCATAATGGAAGTGAATTAGGAATAACAACACATGAGAAGGATTTGGGAATTGTTATAGATAACAGACTATGCAACCATGTGTAATGTCAAACAGCAGTGGCTAAGGCCAGTAAGGTATTGTCATGCATGAAAAAGGGCATCCATTCTTGGTATGAGAATATAATTATGCCTCTTTAGAAATCACTGGTAAGACCACATCTTGAATATGGTGTGCAATATTGGGCACCTGTTCTAAAGAAGAATATTATGGCATTAGAAAAAGTGCAGAATCGGGTTACAAAATTAATAAAAGGAATGGGACATTTTAACTATAAAGAAAGGTTAACAAATGTAAACCTCTTTGATTTAGAAAAAAATCCATTCAGAGGGGATATGATAACATTCTACAAATATATCTGGGGCCAATACAAACCATTGTGTGGAAATCTATTCAAAAACAGGACTATATATTTAGACTGGAAGAAAGAAGATTTAGTCTAAGGCAAAGAAAACGTTTTTTTTTTTACCCTAAGAACAATAAGGATGTTTGTTGCAAAATTGGAAGTGCTTCAAATTGTTTTTGTTTTTTTCCTTCTTTTTGGATCAACAGCAAAAAAAATAAATGTGAGGAAGGCTGAACTTGATGGACACATGTCTCTTTTCTGCCTATGTAACTGTGTAACTCTGTAATAAATGCACATGTCTTCTGTGCCACAGAAAGATAAACATGTCAGTTAATACATGCTATGGTCTATGAGACTACCTCACCTTTTAATTTAAAAATATTTAGACCCACAATGGCCATTCTCTAAATCCAGCCACGTGGAGTTGTCCCAACCCCTTCTTGCATTACCTGAATGTTGGGTTGGTAGGTAATATTAATTATATTAATACATATTACAAATTAATGCTGTAGGTGATTCCTTAGCTCCCTATTCTGACTCTAGGGTCAGAGTATACTGTTAAGACCTGCAGTGGTGATGGTGCTGTGGTCTCCTGTTCCTGTCCCAGCTGCTGAGTATAAGTGATTATAGCTCCAGCAGGGGGTAGAGATGAATACAGCTTCCCAGACAATCCTTCCCAGTGGATAGAATATTCCTTCCCCAAACATGAGCCAAGACTTCATGAAGGGTGTAACAGAACTAAAGCTTTATTGAAACAGGCTGGCTTTTATGGGGGATCCTCATGCAAGAGGACCTCCCAGAACAAACAAATACATTTACCAATCACTGTACAGTATTTTCCTAATACACACCCTCCCTCAGCCTGGGAGATATTGAGATAAGTTAAGGAGTGAATCAATTATCTCCAGGCAAAGGGGCACACATTTTCCCCAAAAGTTGGAACACCCCTTTCCCCACAAGGTATCCCCACAAAATACATATCCCCTGATAGCCCCGATCTGGGAGGCAAACATATCCAAATTTCACCCAGATCGGTTCAGGGGTTCTTAAAAAGTGTGGAAGTCCTGTTTTACCGACCACACACGAGGCTCCTGCCCAAAACAGTTCCACGAATTCAGCGTGTGCGGTCGGTCAATTGGGAAAAAGATGAAAAGAGGTCAAAATACCGAATATACCCTCCTGGCTCATAGTAGTGATTGTTCCCCTGGTCTGTACGAACATAACTACCGAATGCCGCTCTTCTGGCTGTTCGGTAAGTAGGAGAAGCGGGAGTTCGGTAGTTCTCAGCGGTGCTTCGTGCGGTCGAGTGTCCGATTTTAGTTCCAGACACTCGACGACCAAGTCCCGCTGACTCGCCTCGTGCGAACAAGATGGCCGCCGTTTTCTTTTCCACGTGGCGTTCGGCTAACAAACAGCGGCCACCCAGGGAACACTTAATTGACGGTACTTTTGATCATAACAAGCCAGGAGGGAGGTCGGGGTTCGGTAGTTGCAAACTGCCGAACTAATAATCCATTGTAGGCAGGAAAAATGAAACAAAATACAAAGAAATAGGAAAAAGTTGGATAAAGTCCCTTTTTCTTCACAAACCCCAATACATTCGACACTACATATTTAATGTAGTATTGGCATCATAAGAGGAAATTACTTGAGAGATGATATGAGGTAATGTGATTAGAAGATGAGATTAGGTCTGTAATTATATGTAGGATAATGAAAAAGATTATTGGTAAGATTATGGGTTAAATTATGGGTTGAATAAGGGTTAGGTTATTGGTAGAATTAGAGTTAGATTATGGGTAGGGTTAGAGGTTGGATTATGAGTTGGATTATGGTTATTCTCTATCTCAGCCCATTCAATTTTCCCATAGGAAAGCACTGGGAGGCTACTGGGTGTGCAAGACATAACGCAGTTCTGTACCAATCAACATCTCCAGATAGAGGCAGTGAAAAGGTAATGTATAAGAGAGAGTTGGAGAAAATGCATCCAGGATCAAAGAGCAAGAGGGCAGGAACACAATTGTGTAGAGAACTAAGACTGAATACCCTGGCCAAAAAAATCTAAGTAAGACTTAACCTTTCTTAATAGATGTATTAAAAAAAGAGAAGCTCAACCATCTAGTAGTAAATCAGTGCAAGGTATTTCTCAATGTCCATTGAAAGTAAAGCTGTAAATGGACATTTGAGTGGGAAATTATTTACAAAAACCTATGATAATTGCATAAAGTGAAAACAAAGGCATTTACAGGTATGACTGGGAATGAGATCAAAAATGTCAAAAAATGAAAATAAATAGAAAAAAGTTAAGTATATATACTGGTGTCAAGTTTTAAGTATTATTATTGGTGAGACGGAGCCCCATCTTGCAATCAAAGATGCTTTGTCTTGGAGCTGTAATTGTTCTGAATCACCAATTTGTGCTGACTTAGCACAGGATTTGTGTCTACAGGTATTGGTAGAGCCCCAACGAGTGTTTCACAAGTTGCGCGGCTCTTCAGTTGGAAGGCAGTGTTTAAATCAAAAAGACTGCAGGGACATGCTATAGACACTAGAACCACTGCATTAAACTGTAGTGGTTCTGGTGACTATAGAATCCCTTTAAGAATTGTATATTTGTTATTGAAAATAAAGCTTTGTTAGTTAAAACAATAAACTGTATCCTTGATTTAAAGCAAATTTGTTAAACCCTGCATTACATAAAAAACAACAAGAGTATAGAGTTGTGATCTTTATACTTCCAGTTTTATAAAATCTTAAAAGAAGTGAGAAAAGATTCATTCCATGAAAAATATGATCTACTGGTAAAAATACAGACTGAAATTAATGAGAAATTAAGACAGAAAAAAGCTAGAAATATGGAAAGATTAAAAGTAAAACAATCTGAATATTATTATCATATATTTTAATACTAACACAAGGAGTTTTCACTTGTTCATGTTAAAAATGCCCCCACAGATCATTAGTTTACAAAATTTACATCTTTAATAGGAATATTTTTTTTTATGTTTTTGTATGTTCAAGCAACTTGGTAATGGTAACAGGTTTAAAGGCTAACATTTCTACCCTGACAAACACATTGGGGTACATTTTGTATGTGCTGTAGCTAGGAATTGTAGTAATTACATGAACTTTTATACTCTATAAGACTGGGTACAAAACTGCAACTACTTTAACTTAAGTCAAGCATATCTCATCTTGTATTTGTGTATCTTCTTGGAACTTATAAACATATTTCTCTGCATCTCAAAAATTATATAGATTTCTTCTTAAAAATGGAAGGCAGATAGCCTTGTTGCCTGAATATTTTTCTCTCATCAGTTTGCTCCTGATAAAATGTAGTGCTTTCTTGTGGAAGGCAGATGGAAAGTGTTGGAATATAAAGGGGATTGTGAGTAAAATGTTTCTTTTAGAAATTAGTCCCAAATGACGTCTGAATTGTGGTAGGCAGAAAATTAGATGCTATCAGAGCAATACTACAAATTTTCAAAAACTGTCTGAAGTGACTCCTCTTAGGGCACCACAAAGCCAGCACAGCATCAACGTAGCATCACCATTTAAAGATCCTTTAAATTGCATCACCATTTATATATCCTTTAAATTCCAATTAATAAGATAAAACCTGAGCACCTAGTAATATAGATATTTTTTTCCCAACAAATTAAACAATTACACAGAAAGATCAAGGTTGAGGCAACATTAACCCCTTAACGACCGAGGACGGTTCAGGACCGTCATCTGTATTTTTGCGTTGCCGACCGATGACGGTCCTGAACCGTCCTAGCGGTCAGATGTACTTACCTGATCGCTGTCGTTCCCCAGGCGGCGATCGGCGTTGGTCCCGGTGTGGGGAGACTGTCTGCAGCCCAGACAGTCTCCCCATGGCGGATTAGGACCCCTGTGGCCATGTGATCGCCCAACAGGGCGACCACATGGTCACAATAGGTGCCCATGTGTCTGCCTGCAGGGGGACTGTCTGTGCTGACAGGCAGTCTCCCTGCTAGTGTAAAATAAAAAAAATAAAAATTAAAGTTAAAGTTAATAAAAAAATAAAAATAATTATATGTGTATATATGTATGATATATAGACATATATTATACCTATATAATATACGTCTATATATCATATATATAATGTCATGCTAAGTGTATTTTTATATTAATATGTACATATATTAATATAAAAATACACTTATAATTAAATTACACACGTATATATATATATATATATAATATATATAATAACTATATATATTGTATATATATTATTATAAAATACAAATAATAAGTAAATTAAATGAAATAAAAAAAAAAAATTAAAAAAAAAATTACATATCTATATGCAATTTTATTCTAACTGTATTTTGATATTAAAATATATAGATTTATGGGGGGCGGGGCCAGGACCTGAAACGGAGCGGACGCCATTCTCGCGGGCTCCCACCTTGTAACCCAAAATCCGCCGAAATCTTGGAACCTGCCGGCCATCCGAACCAGAGCACGTCAGAACAGAGTCCAGGCCCACATACCGAACCGGCAGATGCCTTTCCGGTACACTCCGAAGTCCGGGAGTGCAAAACGCAGGCCTAAGGCCTACCACGCGCCAAGCCTGCACGGCCTCGAGCAGCTACTCAGCGGGACATACCTGCAGGGTGATTCCGATCCGGATAGTGACTTAGAGCCATACAGGCTGGAAACCCCCGAACCCATGGGGAAACGCTCGCAGAAGGCACACATGGGCCCAGGTATGGCACAGGACATCGGAACCTTGCTCCAGAGGCCAGCACTGCCCAAAGCCGCCACCATGATCCACACTCCTTCCCTCTCACCGGCCCACTCATCAACCCAAACTGACACAGCACTTACAATGCCGGCAAAGACCGCAGCAATGGGAGACTCTGATTTTGCCACTAAACAGGACCTACAAAACTGGGTCAAGGACATACAAAAAACGCTAGCTGTTGATGTGGGACGCCTGAAAACCGACATGCACAATGTCAAGGAGCGCGTCCAAACCACGGAGCAAGACATAACGCACCTCAAAGCCGGCATGGCGACCATTCAAGATGCCGTGCATCAACTGCAAACCTCACAACACAGCTTGACGCTACAAATGTCCGCCCTGAAAGACCGAGCCAGGCGAAACCACGTAAAAATTAGGGGTATACCTACAGAGATCCAGGCCACCGAACTGCCGCACTACGTCCGTAGACTCTTAACCACCATCTTGCCACCGGCAGTTAATCGTAAATTCAGGCTAGACGGCGTATACAGGCTCCCAACCTCATCCAGGATGCCTAACATGCCCACCAGAGATGTCATATTACGATGCGCCTCCACCCACGATAAAGCACAACTCCTGGCAGCAACCAGAGGTAAAACCCCCCTGATCTTTGAAACATCCCAGCTGTCGTTCTACCAAGATCTTACCAGGGCCACGCTACAGTGGCGGAAGACACTATCACACTTGACAAGCCATCTGCGCAACCTAGGAGTGCCCTACAGATGGGGACCACGAAGATCCCTGCTAATCCCCCACAATGAACTCACTCACACGATAACATCGGACGAAGAGGCACCAGCACTTCTGAAAAATCTTGGCCTACCAGACTTACCTGCCACCCTACCGCCGGAACCACAGCACGAGTTAGGGGACCCAGCCACCAGCATGCCGTTCGTCACACGCGAAAGGACAATGTCGAGCCCCCAGACTTGACTACAGCAACCGGAGGACTCACCGGGACCCACGCTACTCGACCGACACTGCTGGGCATAGGGCACTTCTTAACCCTCCCGCATATTGATCTCACCAGCATAAAGGCCACTGGACTTTTGGGACTAATCGTCCAGTGTTTCTTTCCTGTTTTTCCTCTTTTTTCTTGTTTTGTTTGTGTTTCAATCCTAAGTGTAAAGTTTAAATACATAACTCCAGACATGACGAACACAGGATGAGATAAGGCCCTAAGGCCTGCGAAAGGCACCAGCACGCTAATACTCCCCCCCCCCCCCGATGCCCCCCTTGGTTAGGGGTAATACACCACCGTATACCACCATAGACCGCTTCCCATGTAATAAGCTCACTACCTGACCACGCTATCATACCGTGCAAGTGACACATCGTACCCACTAAACTCACTTGTAACCACGCTACTAACATGAGCCTAAACCTTGACTTGCAGGGAATTTCATATTAAGGCTCATAAACCCTGTTAGAATTTCATGCAAAACTCCACAGTGACTAACATCACCCCTCATTCAGTCATGTTAAGTGTAACTGTCAAACGGATATACACTCTGTTCCCTACTGAGGCGCATATCCCTTCTTTAACTATCTGACAGAGTGAAGGGAATGGGCCCGGCTATATTCTCATCATTTTTTCAGTTATGCCAATGTGCACTATTTTACCACCAATACCTCATTGGAATGGCAGCATACATGCGGCTGACCTAATCTCATTGCCGGCTTACATTGTGACCTGCCACACTCCGCATAGATGACCTAATAACATACTTATCGTCTTACCCTTTACTAACCCTGAATATATTAACTTCATCTCATACTTGCCCAGCATGTGACTTACTGTTCCATGTTTCAGACTGATCCTCATGGGTTTTCCCCGGTTTTACACTCGCATCCTTCACTTTAACCCCGATGATAACATCACACAGTTCAAAGCTACATGTACAATTGTCGCACCATTCTTGTTGTTGATTTACTGGAAAATTAGCTTGATATAAATTTAACCTGCCGATTTATTCGCCCACAGCAGGCCTACGGGGTTGTAGAGCTTACTGACTCTTTACTTTAATAATCCACCTAGACAGGCGTTGTTTATGGTTGTTTGTTATGCTGTGCTATACCTGTTCTTCACTTTAAAAAAAAAAAAAATGAGGCTGACGATTCACTATGACAATACGTATTGTGATGTGATATTCCCAACTTGTACAACTTATTACTGTCTTCCCTTCTTCATTATGTACCCTAAACAAAATATGCCTCAATAAAACAAAGATTGACAAAAAAATATATATATATATTTATATCAAAATACACTTAGAATGAAATTGTATATATATCTATGTATATATAAATAAATAAATAAATATAATACGAAATATACATATGTCCATATACAAAATTACATAAATAATTATATAGATATACACGTAGACTTCAAATATATAAATATGCATATATATTTAAATTATACGTGCATATTTATGTAATATTTTTACATAATTAAGTAATTTTATTAATTGCAATTTGAGGGACCTGCCTGCCAACCCAGGACGAAATTCCAGAGAATTTAATTTGCTAGCACTGTATTTTACCCTGTAACTTTCTATGACACCCTAAAACCTGTACATGGGGGGTACCGTTTTACTCGGGAGACTTCACTGAACACAAATATTAGTGATTCAAAACAGAAAAACCTATCACAGTGATGATATTGTCAGTGAAAGTGACTTTGTTTCGCATTTTTCACACACAAACAGCACTTTTACTGATGATATAATTGTTGTGATATGTTTTCCTGTTTTGAAACACTAATATTTGTGTTCAAGAAAGTCTCCCGAGTATAACAGTTCCCCCCATGTACAGATTTTATAGCGTTTTTGAAAGTTACAGGGTCAAATATATGGGTCAAATATTTTTACATTGAAAATGGCCAGGTTGGTTATGTTGCCTTTGAGAGCGTATGGTAGCCCAGGAATGAGAATTACCCCCATGATGGCATACCATTTGCAAAAGAAGACAACAAAAGGTATTGCAAATGGGGTATGTCCAGTCTTTTTAAGTAGCCACTTAGTCACAAACACTGGCCAAAATTAGCGTTCAATTTAGTTTTTTTGTTTTTTCACACAGAAAACAAATATAAACGCTAACTTTGGCCAGTGTTTGCGACTAGGTGGCTACTAAAAAAGACTGGACATACCCTTTATTGAATACCCTGGTTTGTCTACTTTAAAAAAAAATATGTACATGTGGGGTGTTATTCAGAGACTTTTGGCAGATAATAGTGTTACAATGTCACTATTGATAAATTTGAAAGAATATATGTTTTGAAATCCCAATATCCTACTTGTACCTATAACCCTATAACTTGCAAAAAAAAAGCAAAAAAGCATGTAAAAACTGGGTATTTTAAAACTCAGGACAATATTTTTAATCTATTAAGCAGTTTTTTTTATCGCTTTTGTAGATGAGTAAAAGATTTTTCAAGTAAAAGTCAAAAAAACATGTATTTTTTTTAAATTTTTCATCATATTTGTTTGTTTTTTAAAATTAAATTACATGAGATTATATAAATAATGGTATGTAAAGAAAGCCTTTTTTGTCCTGAAAAAAACAATATATAATTTGTATAGGAACAGTAAATGAGAGAGCGGGAAATTACAGCTAAACACAAACACCACAAAAGTGTAAAAAGAGGCCTGGTCGCAAATGTACAACATCGCAAAAACAGTCCAGTCCTTAAGGGGTTAATAATATATAGCTAACTGTTTACAAATAAACCTTTTTATTAGCACTGTATATCAAATTTTGCTTTTTTTTCCCTTTACATTAACATTTTATATTATATCTATTCTCACTTTTCCACTTTTTGTTTACTATTACCGTAAGTAATTCTATCAGAGTTATTTTTTTTACATAAGATGAGGTAAATCTGCACAATATGTATTTCACATGGAACTGGATAGTCTTATATCTAGTGGAGTAGTCTATGTTCTTCTAATATTTATATTTTTACTAATGTTTTTTCGACATAAAGTTACAAAAGAGGGCAAATACTCTTTTTGTATTCTATGCATCAACATATCAGCTACAGAGGCGGCTCTAGACTTTATGAGGCTATAGGCGAAACTCAAACATGAGGCCCCACTAACAAAAAAGTGTCACATACACACATTGATGCACAGTTTACCTGTGTATGTGCCTGAGAGTGTGTCTGACAGAGAGTATCCTTGTTTGTGTGTGTGTGTGTGTGTGTGTGTGTGAGAATGTATGTCTCTGTGAGCATGTTTGCGTTTTTGTCTGAGACCCTATGTGTATGGGGTAGCTGCTTGAAGTATGTTGTGTGTATGGGGGGGGGTAATGGTGAGAGGGAAGGGGGGTGATGGTGTGAGGGGGGTGATGGTGAGAGGGAGGAGGGTGATGGTAAAAGGGGGTGATGGTGACAGAGATGTGATGGTGTGGGGGTGATGGTGAGAGGGAGAGGGGGTGATGGTAATGTTAGAGTGAGGGGGGTTAATGTGAGAGGGAGGGGGGTGATGTGAGAGGGAGGAGGGTGATGTGAGAGGGAGGGGGGTGATGGTGAGGGGGTGATAGTGATGTTGGTGTGGGGTGGTGAGGCTGAGGGTGGTGAGGGGGTGAGGGTGGTGGGGGAGGTTGATGCTGAGGGTGGTGAAGGAGGGTGATGCGTAGGGTGGTGGGGGAAGGTGATGCTGAGGGTGGGTGATGGTGAGGGTGGTGAGGCTGACGGTGGTGGGAGAGTGAAGCTGAGGGTGGTGGGGGAGTGAAGCTGAGGTGGTGGGGGGAGTGAAGCTGAGGGTGGTGGGGGGTAATGCTGAGGGTGGTGGGGGGTGATGCTGAGGGTGGTGGGGGTTGATGCTGAGGGTGATGGGGGTGATGCTGAGGGTGGGTGATTGTGAGGGGGCAGTGCTGAGGGTGGTGGGGGTGATGCTGAGGGTGGGTGATGGTGAGGGGGTGATGCTGAGGGTGGTGAGGGGTGGTGAGGCTGAGGGTGGTGTGGGGGGTGAGGCTGAGGGTGGTGGGAGGTGAGGCTGAGGGTGGTGGGGGGTGGTGTGGGGTGGTGAGGCTGAGGGTGTTGGGGGGGTGATGGTGAGAGGGAGTAAGAGAGAACCTAACTTTTCATCCCTGGTGGTCCAGTGGGCTCCCTGGTGGTCCAGTGGCCATTGCTTCCGGTCTGCAGCTCTGCAGAGCTGCAGACCATGTAATCTCACGAGACCATCAGAGTGTTGCCCGCGGCAATGCTCTGATTGGCCAATTCTCGCAAGACACGTGGTCTGCAGTTCTGCTCACTGCGGAGCTGCAGACCAGTGTCTGCAGTGGCTGGCCGGGCAGCCAGGAGGGGCCTCGCACCCGGCGGCATACCGGGCAAGCTGCCGGACCCCCTCCTGGTGTCAGGTCCTCGGTCACTGACCAAGGACCTGACACAGTCTGCCCACAGGCGGTATCAGCGGCCGCGAGGCCCCAGCCAGCGCGAGGCCTTAGGTGGCCGTCTAAACCACCTAATTAGAGAGCCGCCTCTGATCAGCTAATGTAATTGGCTAATTCATGCGTTCCCATGTGTATATTCATATTGACCAATTTCCTTCCACCTTTGCACCAGTTCTGTTTTGACAGATTATACATTTCACATTATACAAAATTATACATTTTTTTTGAGGCCCTATTCAGTTCACCAATTTTTCACTTGGCCTTTTGACTTATTCCCTGTTATAAAGCAGTGGTCTTCAACCCAGTCTTCATGGACCACCAACAGTCCAGGATTTATGTATTTCCCTGTTTTATTCAAATGGAGATACTGACAAAAACTGGACTATTGGTTGTCCTTGAGGACTTGGTTGGATAACACGGTTATAAAGCTTTAGATTAGTTGTTCACAACCCAGTCCTGAAGTACTACCTACCAGTACAGGATGTAGGGATTACACTGTTTTATCTAAAGTGTGTTTTTTGTTCTCTAAAAACACCTTAGACAAAACTGGGTAATCCCTAAATACTGGACTGTTAAGGGGTACTTGAGGACTGGGTTGGGATTCACTGCTTTAGATTGTAATCTCACTTTAATTATTTAGCTTTGACCATGTATTGTTTTGAATGGTGTTTTTTTATCACATTAATATTGCATGATATATATTCACAATGCTTTTACAACAGATTAATTAAATACACTTTAGTTCATTTAGCACTAGCACTATTTAATTAGTCTTCCATGTTAAAATTAATGTAGGACCCACCAATATTGGCATACTGTGGAGTAGTGGTGGACTTAATACGATATGGCTACATGGTGAAACTGATATATTTAATTGTTGAGATAGGAGATTTTAATTAGCCTTGTAAAATGTAAAATTGCAATTTTGTGTGTCTATGCTGTTTATTAATCTGCATTTTGAATACATATTGGTATTTACGGAAGCACCACTGCTGAGAAATCTGGGTGTGCCCCCAATTCCCCTTTTTTTTCTATGTATGTTTGAAGTCAAGACCAAACTATTTTTGGGTTGAACACTCTTTTGGGCCCCATTGCTTCAGATTACATATTGGAGGTGACCACAGGAAGGTTTATATTTGAGAAGGTTTTAGATGACAATATCACTTAAATAATAATTCTTTTCTGATATGGAGCAGATATATAATATATATTTTGAGTATATACATGAAAACACTATCAGTTCAATTATTTCGTTTTGACATTGTACGTCTTTATTTTAATCACATTAATTTAGCATAATATATATTCACAATGCTATTACATTACATTATAACAGATTAATTAAATACACATTGTTCATTCAGCACTAGCACTATTTAATTTGCCTCCTATGTTACAATTAGTGTAGGAATCACCAATATTGGACTAGTGTTGTATAGTGGTGGGCGTTACCATATAGTGGAACTGAATCCCTATTTAGTTTGTTAAGATATGTGATTTTATCCTTTTAAAATGTAAAACTGTACTTTTGTGTGTGCAATCTTTCTTAATATGTATTCTATTACTACTCTACCTTGTCCTAACTTTACAGTGCTATGGATAATGATGGTGCTTTAAAAATGGCAGTAATAATAATAATAATAATAATAATAAGCTTGTAAGCTATTTTCCCTTTGAATTTTGCAAAATATGTATTTAAAGAAGCACATCAAACTAAAAAATAGTACATCAGTTTAAGATTTAACAGAGAGTCTTAATGTATTAAGTTCTAATTTCATGAGAAATCCTTTCTAAAACCTCCTGGCAATCTGCTTGATAGCCGGGAGGTTTTAGCAAGGATGATTATAAAAGTGCCAATTTCTCATGATGTTCCATTCCTCATTTGCCTTGAACATTGAAAAAAGGGGGAAGTGGAGGCATCCTATAGAGAACCCCTGGTTTTAATGCTTCTATATGAGAAGTATTGCCAGTGCAGAGTGCCATTTGCCACACATGTGCCAAACTCCCGTTGAATCTTTATGAGAAGCATTTAATTGGTCATCAGATCATCACTAGTGATGATCTGCTGGATTTGGAGCCACTCAATTAGAGGTAGATAATCTATTTTTAAAAGACTTGACCTAGTAATCAAAATGAAAATAAAAACCCTTCAACATAAGACATATATGTGTTTCTTTGTAACATTCCAGTGTTCCTTTAACTCTAACTGGAAGGGCTCCCATTTTCATTTGTATTAGTTTCTCTATTTATATATTGTACAATCTTTCCAACACTGCACACATTTTGGGAAATGTAATAATAATATCAGTAGTTACTCTGTGAACATATATGATTGCTCATTTTGTCGCATGGATATAAACAAATGCATTTTCTTTGCTTTTCAGATGCCACAAAGTATTTGGTATTCACAAATGTTATCATGAAGTCATTACTTAATTTAAGTGACAGCAATTAAATGTCATGCTTGCTTCTTTTAGTATATGAAAGGCTGTAAAATATATGATTTCTTCCATCCAAAATGTTTTCTGAGTTTTAGAACAGTTAAAATGAGAGCTAGCGTTAAAATGACATTCACTTTCACTTTTATACTGTATGAAAGTGATAATTTGATTCTGTTGATAGCATTTTCTATAGTCATGGAGGTAGCCATTTTACTTTTTTATTTCACTGGTAAAAAAATGTATCACCTTTCTCATTAAACTTAATAAGCCCATTAGCATTTCAGTTAACATTGCAGGGGAGATTGAAGGAGTAATGTAAAATAAATATGCTATTTTAAAAATCAAAACCAAAACATTTTTAATGAAAAAAATAATGTGTGTTCAAATGCAAAATGCATATAAAAATCATTGAAAAGCAGAGAGAGATACAGGTTTTTGCTATTTCTCTATGTTTTTAAAGGTCACTTGCATCATTTAAAGAGCACTACAAGACTAAATGATGCATCTGTCTATTTTGTATTCATATGGCACAGTACTATAGTTTCTGAAAATATTTCCATTTTCCTTTTTTCATTGAAAGCTTGTCATTATTTTAGAACAATGAACATTATTTCTATATGCTGGCTTGTAATATATTTTATTGAATTGAATAATGCTTTCAATGCTTTCCTATTGCGGATTTCAGCGTGAGGACGTCCAACGATGTTATAACATGGACTCAACCCTTCAAGGTAAATATTGCAGTTTATGAAAACCGCAATAATTACACTTGCAGGCAGAAGTGGTCTGGGTGCCTGGAGTGTCCCTTTAACCCCTTAAGTACACATGACATGTGTTACATGTCATGATTCCCTTTTATTCCAGAAGTTTGGTCCTTAAGGGGTTAAACTGAACATAATTGAATGAGGTTTACATAATGCATGTAGACCCTACAAATAAGACAGTAAAAGTAATCACAATACCTAAGCCAGCTTAATATGGGCAAATATGATTGACATGTGTTAGTGCAACCAATAAACGAGCGAGCTAAGTGGGCTGAAATGTTAACAGTGTCTAAAAAGTGGATGAAGTTGTACTGTATAATGAAACCAGCACGGTCGAATGCGTACCGAATGCGTACCGAATGCGGACCGAATGTGGACCGAGTTTATAGAAAGTTAAAAATTGATGTGCTTGAGTGGTAGAATGAGGCCATAGCAGACAATAAATCATAAAATGCAGTAATCGAAAGTAGGGCTTAAGACTTACTTGTAAATTGCTTATGACTGGAGAAAACTAACTCAAAGGGGCACTCCAGACCCCCAAAGCACTTTAGTGTGCGATTGGACAGCCACAGAAAGACCAGGCAGGGTTAGAAGGGGAGGGCAGGCATAAGCAGCAGACAAGAGAACTGCAGACTTTGCAAGCGGTTTTAGATTATACCGTATAAAAAAAATTACATAAATAAAAGCATGCATATTGTCATTCAGGGCACATCCACTAAACAGTGATTTCCACTTAGTTGTATTTGGGCAGCGGCGCGTCCCTTCAAGTGCATGCAGCATTAATATAGAGACAGAGACAGTTGTCTCTGATGAAGTAGGGCCCATTCCCTACGAAACGCGTAAGACAGGCGTCCTAGCAACACACGGGATCAGACGCATGTACCAGCAGCACCACTAATCTCCACACGCAGGACCTGTTCGGAAAGTACCGCCACCGGAGGTATCTGTCCTGCACGTCCCCTGAAGTGAGGCTCCTGCTCGGGACGTGCTCACAGACACAAGCCATCCTCACCGGCAGCTGTATATTGAATCATCACAATCCGTATCCATCCTTAACAATCCGAAGGTCCTTGCTGTTATTTTTCTATGCATCAGTCTGGTAATGCACTTCTGAATCTAGTGTGACCTGTATTTTTATTAGATTTACCTTCTCCGAAGTTATTTTAATATATTCAATAAACTGGCATTTTTTATATGAAGTGATCCAGTTTTATGCTTCAGTTTTCCAGCGATATATTGTTTCCATTTTTAGGGCCTAAAGCTAACAGTTCCTTGTACTGTATAGCTTATTTGTTACTTCTATCTTTTACAAAGTATATTATTTGCAACAGGTATCATTTATCCCTCATGTTGTTTGGGATATAGACACCAGTTTCATACATATTTTTTGGTCATCCAGCAGAGAATTTGGTCTCTCATTTTTCCCTTTTTGTATTTTTGTATTTATTTATTTATAAATATAAATATATATATATATATATATATATATATATATATATATATATATATATATGAAACATGGGGGGATGGTTGCACTCACCTAAATATGCTTAAATGGGGTGCTGCTGGGGGCCATATTATACAATAAATACACAAGATCCAGCGCACTCTCCTATCTACTAAATATTACTACTATTAATAGTATTACTACTAATAATATTACTATAAATATTTAGTAGATAGGAGAGTGCGCTGGATCTTGTGTATTTATTATATATATATATATATATATATATATATATATATATATATATATATATATATAATTTTTTTCTATTTCTCACCCCCCTATATACAGGGAGTGCAGAATTATTAGGCAAGTTGTATTTTTGAGGATTAACTTTATTATTGAACAACAACCATGTTCTCAATGAACCCAAAAAACTCATTAATATCAAAGCTGAATATTTTTGGAAGTAGTTTTTAGTTTGTTTTTAGTTATAGCTATTTTAGGGGGATATCTGTGTGTGCAGGTGACTATTACTGTGCATAATTATTAGGCAACTTAACAAAAAACAAATATATACCCATTTCAATTATTTATTTTTACCAGTGAAACCAATATAACATCTCAACATTCACAAATATACATTTCTGACATTCAAAAACAAAACAAAAACAAATCAGTGACCAATATAGCCACCTTTCTTTGCAAGGACACTCAAAAGCCTGCCATCCATGGATTCTGTCAGTGTTTTGATCTGTTCACCATCAACATTGCGTGCAGAAGCAACCACAGCCTCCCAGACACTGTTCAGAGAGGTGTACTGTTTTCCCTCCTTGTAAATCTCACATTTGATGATGGACCACAGGTTCTCAATGGGGTTCAGATCAGGTGAACAAGGAGGCCATGTCATTAGATTTTCTTCTTTTATACCCTTTCTTGCCAGCCACGCTGTGGAGTACTTGGACGCGTGTGATGGAGCATTGTCCTGCATGAAAATCATGTTTTTTTCTGGAAGGATGCAGACTTCTTCCTGTACCACTGCTTAAAGAAGGTGTCTTCCAGAAACTGGCAGTAGGACTGGGAGTTGAGCTTGACTCCATCCTCAACCCGAAAAGGCCCCACAAGCTCATCTTTGATGATACCAGCCCAAACCAGTACTCCACCTCCACCTTGCTGGCGTCTGAGTCGGACTGGAGCTCTCTGCCCTTTACCAATCCATCCATCTGGCCCTTCAAGACTCACTCTCATTTCATCAGTCCATAAAACCTTAGAAAAATCAGTCTTGAGATATTTCTTAGCCCAGTCTTGACGTTTCAGCTTGTCAGTCTTGTTCAGTGGTGGTCGTCTTTCAGCCTTTCTTACCTTGGCCATGTCTCTGAGTATTGCACACCTTGTGCTTTTGGGCACTCCAGTGATGTTGCAGCTCTGAAATATGGCCAAACTGGTGGCAAGTGGCATCTTGGCAGCTGCACGCTTGACTTTTCTCAGTTCATGGGCAGTTATTTTGCACCTTGGTTTCTCCACACGCTTCTTGCGACCCTGTTGACTATTTTGAATGAAACGCTTGATTGTTCGATGATCACGCTTCAGAAGCTTTGCAATTTTAAGAGTGCTGCATCCCTCTGCAAGATATCTCACTATATTTTACTTTTCTGAGCCTGTCAAGTCCTTCTTTTGACCCATTTTGCCAAAGGAAAGGAAGTTGCCTAATAATTATGCACACCTGATATAGGGTGTTGATGTCATTAGACCACACCCCTTCTCATTACAGAGATGCACATCACCTAATATGCTTAATTGGTAGTAGGCTTTCGAGCCTATACAGCTTGGAGTAAGACAACATGCATAAAGAGGATGATGTGGTCAAAGTTTGCACTTTCTTAAAGGATATTTAAAGGTATAGCAGCATTCTCTTTGTATTTTTGCACATTTAAAGGGATATCCAGTTTATTTGAGATCTCCACTCATAGCACCTTTATTCACATTTTTGCACATTTATAGAGAAACTTTGTCTTTTCCAGATTTAAAGGCATAGTACCATATATTTATATGTTTATATTTTTATTCTCTATTTAGTAGTATTTTAGCCATTAGTCACCTAGCCAGTTTCTGGTATTCCCACTCTTCTAGAGAGTTTTTTTCCCTTACACCTCGAAGATGACCACTGGCTTACTAAAGAAGCTGAAGATAAAGGTGATGGACTGGCCAAGCATGTCTCCAGACCTAAACCTTATTAAGCATGTGTGGGGCCTCCTCAAACAGAATGTAGGGGAGCGCAAAGTCTCTAACATACACCAGCTCCGTGATGTCGTCATGGAGGAGTGGAAGAGGACTCCAGTGGCAACCTGTGAAGTTCTGGTGAACTCCATGCACATGAGTGTTAAGGCAGTGCTGGGAAATAATGGTGGCCACACAAATTATTGACACTTTGGGCCCAATTTGGACATTTCCACTTAGCGGTGTACTCACTTTTGTTGCCAACGGTTTAGACATTAATGGCTGTGTTTTGAGTTATTTTGAGGTGACAGCAAATTTACACTGTTATACAGGCTGTACACTTACTACTTTACATTGCAGAGAGTAATTTCTTCAGTGTTTTCACATTAAATGATATAATAAACTATTTACAAAAATGTGAGGGGTGTACTCACTTTTGTGAGATTCTGTATATATAATAAACTCTCTCTCTCTCTCTCTCTCTCTCTCTCTCTCTCTCTCTCTCTCTCTCTCTCTCTCTCTCTCTCTCTCTCTATATATATATATATATATATATATATATATATATATATATATATATAGGCACTCACGGTTCTTCTTGTTGAAGAATTTTTTTTATATTTTATTTCATTTTACAAACAAAGTTGATGTTTCGGACCTCCGTCGGTTCTTTCTCAAGATTAATTTAGTTTTGAGAAAGTACTGATGGAGGTCCAAAACATTGAATTTTCTTGTTTGTAGAATAGAATGGAGTTTAACTTTATTTCTGCAACAAGAACACTGTGAGTGCCCATACATATATTGGTTTATGATGATCGTATTGTGGCTTTGGAGCACAATAAGATTTTGTGTAAGTGCATGCCGTCACATCCTGTGTGTTTTATTATTATTATTACTATTATCATATATACACCAGGCAAATATATGAACCAGGCTGCATTAGGCCAGAGAAAGGGTCTGTGTATATATTTATAGGCCGGGTAACCTCTCCCACAACTTATATATGCATATATTAAAAAAATAATATATGATTAGTAGGTGTAAAATAATATAAAAATTCTTAGTTCTACTATAATGAAAAGCCAGTTAACTGCCAGTTAACTGAGCTACAAATGTTTAATTAGTTATCTTTATTTACTTTATATCTAGAAAGTAGTACTACAATTTGCAGAGTTACGGGGAATATGTATTATGAATCTATTTTTATAGTCAAAGATAATTATGTTATACTGAACAAAATATCAAATATTAAATGATGCTGAAAATCATGTTTTTCAAGGATTTTATTATATACTGCAACGGCTGTAAACTAAGCCTTAAAGTGTCAGAAACTTGAAATTAGTCAGACTAAGCTTGCATAGTGTGAGAAAGCTCATATGAGAACTTTCCCTGCAATACAAAGTCAATAAGTGCTGAATAGACATGTCCAATTAATTTTGCTGCATATCGAATTCTGTTTGAATTCATCTGAATTTGGCGATTCAGAAGTATTAGATTTTCCAATTTCTTTATAAAATTAAACAAATCAAACACTTGATTGGATTTGGAATAAACTAAAACAAATCTTTTCAGATCCATTGATTTTCATAGGAATAGCAATTTACTAAACAACTGAAACATTTTTTTTCTTCATTTTGCTCCTTAAGCTTTTAGTAGATTACCCCCTACTTTGGTATTCTGGAATCCTTAAGTGGGACTTCCGTAAACAAGAGTACCAATTAGGGCCTTATCAAATAAGCAACTAAAAGAGCAAAATAATGACAGGGGGCCTTTTCTTAATTTTGGATATTTGGCTGTTAACTACATAGTTGTATAGTAGATAGATGTGGGATTACCATTTTAAGGATATTAAATTAGGGAGCAATCTACCGAACACATCAGTTTCCTAATGTGGTACTCTTATGTGGGACCCAACATTTAGGATCTTGATGGATGGTTCCTCTCTTGCATCTGGGATGCAACGGCTGCTCAGTTGCTATTTTTTACATTTAGTATATATGCCCCCACCTGCATAAACCATAAGTGAGGTCTTCAACTTCCATTACACTATTATCACATTAACCCCCCATAAAACTTTTAATTTATTTTACATTAATGTGATGGGAGTATAAAAGAAAGTGCATAGGGATGGGCATAGGAGAGCGCAAAGTTAGGAGGGCACTACAGCATACTGTAAATATTGCTTAGAGATTTTTTGTGTTATCTCCTGGTTTAAAACCAAACTCTTTAATATGAACCAAGGGTCAAAAGACTTGCTTAGATGGGAAGAATCTCTAGGTGTGAAGAAGCGCATCAATTTTTATTAAACCAAAGATACTAAATATCTAAAGGTGACTAATGTGTTACTGTATCACTTAAATAAACTTTAATACAATGTTAGTAAACCTGTAAATAGCTGTAGCTATGTCCTGAAATATGTAACATATTTTATAACGAAAAGAGGACTGCACTCAATAATAAAATGACAGGGTGCTACCTGAGTATGAGTCAGGATAACTCATAAATACAGTATAAAACAAAAAGATCTCAGGCACTCACTGTGACAGGAACCAAGCAGATATATTGGATCAAAAAAAGGAACCGCAACATTTCAACCTGCACCAAGGTCTTTATCAAGCTTGAAATCTTTTTGTTTTATACTGAAATATGTAGCAGTCAGAATATATAACCATGCATCACATTGCTTAGGCAACATTGTGCCACGTAAAGAATTTCATTCTGGAATAGGTTTCCACCTCACCACACACACATGGGTAACATGTAAGTGATTTCTATACTTTATTTTCACACTTTTATACTTTATTTGATCATGATAAAGGCTTGAAGTGGATAAAACATTGCTGTAAGGTGATAATCCCCAAATAAATCCTCGAGAAAAATACCTGTGAGTAGTACTTATCGGTATTATTTTTATATATTCAACGCGTTATTGCACCCAGACATAATCTACTTGAGCATATTTTGTTAAGGAAGAGGAGGAAGAGTGCCGAGCTTGGATCTTTTCTTATATATATAGTTAAGACATTGTTAAACACATATCTGCACACCAGTCAAGCCATAAGACTTGTTTTTCCCACATAAATCTCAAATTTGCAGTGATGTTACTACTGCAAGGAATTCTGGGCGGGCAAATGCAAATTAGTTTAACAATGAATCACATTTTTGCCTCATACCATTTTAAGCATGGTTTCCTTTGAGTTTATGTTTGCTGTATACAACAGCTTTGAAACACAACTCAGGAAGAGATAGAAAGCCAGTGCACCACTCATGGACAGCTGCTATTGAGGCTTTGTTGTTACTTGCGGAGCAGAAACCAAATAAGTTATTGTGGGGAAAAAGTGTGATTGAAAACCCCTTACACCCGAAGTCAGTGGATAGTTAATACATTGTTAAACACAGATCTGCATGCCATTCAAGCCATAAGACTTGTGTGTCAAACTCCCCTTTTTAAAGGAGTTTGCCACCAGCTCCTGGAGGAGTCTACTTGCCAGCCTCCTGCCCACAGACTATGGACCCTGTGGGAAATAATGTAAAAGTCTCTGTTTGTGCCTTTTTGGAGTTATATGGCCACACTTCGAACTTTTGAAGTAGCACTTCGAATCACTGAACAACTGCACGAACCAGAGACCACTCTGGAGCTTGTTAACACCTATTAACAACTTGGAACGTTTCTCACCGCAGTGTTCTAATTGTTCGTCTGGGTGGCTGCAATTCCTATAGACAACAATGAGGCGGCAGCCATCTTGTTCGCATGAACGCAGGCAGCGGTGTTTGGGCATGAATCTCTTGGAACTAAAATTGGCTATAGAAACTCCTGAACACCACTGGACTTTCATCATCGCCTCGGTTCGGTTCTATACAAGTTACAAGAGCACTGTTCGGTGGGATCATTCGTCTGGATGAAGGGAACAAGCTCCGTGGTAAGACTATTGACTCTGTTCGTCAGTTTGTTCATTTTCAAACTACCGAACTAGACCGACCATACGCCCTGATTCTCTGGAACTGTTTTTGGCATGGGGCCATGCCTGCGGTCGGTCAAATAAATGACTTCCATAGAATTTCTGAACCCCTGAACTGATCTGGGTGATTTTTGGATATGTTGGTGACCCAGATCAGGGCTATCAGGGGATGTAATTTGTGGGGATATCATGTGTTTTGGGGTACTTCTGGCACTTTTTAGAAATTTCTGTTTTGTGCTTGGAGATAATGGGATTAAAATTAGTACAGTTACTAACCCAATTATCTCCCAAGCAGTATCTCCCAAGCAGAACGGAGGGATTGTGTGTCATGTGTGGGAGAGCCTTACATTGTAAATGTATTATTATTGGTTTGCATGTTTGTGTTTCTGTCCCCAACAAGGTCCATGTGGGCATATCCCTTGCATGGGAACTGTCATAAAAGGCCAAGTGTAGCTCTTTAAAATCTATTCCAGCCTACACTCCAAAACTGTGTGTCGTCCTGTTATTGGAGGGAAAGAAAATTTGCTCTTGTTTCTGCTGTTCCAGCTTGCAGGGGATTCAACGGGGAAAGTCCTTGTAGGGACTAGAGCTAATTCCCCATTCGGCTCCAGGAAGGAGCAGTTCCAGGGCCCCAGTCAAGCCACGGCGACTGTGGGCACAAGTGCTGCGGTTTGTCCCCTGTTCCAGCTAGGAAGCGGTCCTTAGCAGAGGTACCCAGTCAGGGTACAGGGAGCTCTGCTACAACTTGCTTTTCCCACAGGTGAGAAATCTTCTTTCTTTCAGTCTAAATGCATGACCTCATTCTGTTTGTGAAGAAATTCACAATGGTTTGTATTGGCCCTGGATATATTTGTAGATTGGTACCATATCCCCTTTGAGGTGCCATTTTTCTAAACTAAAGAGGTTTAAGTTTGTTAACCTTTCTTCATAGCGAAAATGTTCCATTCCTTTTATTAATTTTATAGCCCGCCTCTGCACTTTTTCTAGGCCTGAATATCCTTCTTTAGAACAAGTGCCCAAAATTGCACAGCATACACGCTGTTCCAAATTATTATGCAAATGATATTTTTCTCATTTACTTAAATAATTGATGTAAATAAGAGTCAGCATAATTCGCATGTTATCGACTATTAAAGCGGCACTGTCATGCCGAATCCCGTTTTTTTTTTAACCCCCCTCCCGCCTCCACTACATCCAATCGACCCCCTAGTCACCCCCAAATGCCCCTAAGCCCCCCACATTACCTCTTTTTAATTCTTTATCTTCTGCCCCGATCTATATTCAGGGCGCCGCCATCTTTGTGTGGGTAGGTGAAGTCCCTGTGGGACACGTCATCTACCCACACTACACAGACTGTGAGATTCCCGCACATGCCCAGTGAAACACCTGGACATGCGTACGGGAATTTCATCTATTCATTCATTCATCAGACAGACGAATGAATGAATAGAAAAAATCAGATGAACAAACTAACACTGTGTATCAGTGTTAGTTTGTTCGTTCAGTTTATTACAAGGAGGGAGCTACCGGCGTGCAGCTCCCTCCTTGTAATATGTAACTATAGAAGCGGCAGGGATCAGTGCTCCCCACCACTTCATAAGCCCCCCAGGTCCCCCCCTCACTCTATGGGGGTCAATATGACCCCCATAATAGCACAAGGGAGATTAAAATCTCCCCAATGCCCCTACTCGCTATACCGCGAGTAGGGGCATGTCCACTAAACAGTGAGCAGCCTGTGGCTGCTCACTGTAAAAAAAAAAAAAAAATGGTAATAAGGGGGGGACCTACTGTCCCCCCCCCCGACCCCCACCCCTGCGCGGTGGGTGGGGGCCCTAATAAAACAATAAGGGGGGGGACCTTCTGTCCTCCCCCCCGGCCCCCACCCCTGAGCGGTGGGTGGGGGCCCTAATAAAACAATAAGGGGGGGACCTATTGTCCTCCCCCCCTGGCCCCCACCCCTGCGCGGTGGGTGGGGGCCCTAATAAAACAATAAGGGGGGGGACCTATTGTCCTCCCCCCCGGCCCCCACCCCTGCGCGGTGGGTGGGGGCCCTAATAAAACAATAAGGGGGGGACCTACTGTCCTCCCCCCCGGCCCCCACCCCTGAGCGGTGGGTGGGGGCCCTAATAAAACAATAAGGGGGGGGACCTACTGTCCTCCCCCCCGGCCCCCACCCCTGAGCGGTGGGTGGGGGCCCTAATGAAACAATAAGGGGGGGGGACCTACTGTCCTCCCCCCTGGCCCCCACCCCTGCGCGGTGGGTGGGGGCCCTAAATGACCCCCCCCATCAAGGTGACTAGGGGTCCCAAGCCCCTAGTCACCCCCCACCCAAAACATTCTATCCCCTACCTACCCCCTCACCCTAAAAATAGTGAGGGGGGAATAAAATAACTAACCTGTAAAAAAAAAAAAATTAAACTTACCATTTGACGTCTTCTTTTTTCTAAATTCTTCTTACTTCAGCCCCCCAAAAGGCCAAATAAAAATCCATAAACCCGTCGCACTAAAAAAAAAAAAAAAAAAAAAATAAATTAATCCATCTTCACCCATGGAGGGCACGCCGCGTACTGAGCTCCGCAGGGCGGGTCAAGGCTTATAAAGCCTTGCCCTGCCCTGCAATTAGGCTTAGAACACAATGATTGGTTGGTTTAAGCCAATCAGAGTGCTCTGTGTCATTTTACACAGCGTGGGAAAATTCAAAAGAACTTTCCCACGCTGTGTAAAATGACAGATCACTGTGATTGGATGGTTTTCAAGCCATCCAATCACAGTGCTCTGTGTCATTTTACACAGCGTGGGAAAATTTAACTTTCCCACGCTGTGTAAAATGACACAGAGCACTGTGATTGGATGGTTTGAAATCCATCCAATCACAGTGCTCTGTGTCATTTTACAAGCGTGGGAAAGTTCTTTGGAATTTTCCCACGCTTGTAAAATGACACAGAGCACTGTGATTGGATGGTTTGAAAACCATCCAATCACAGTGATCTGTCATTTTACACAGCGTGGGAAAGTTCTTTTGAATTTTCCCACGCTGTGTAAAATGACACAGAGCACTCTGATTGGCTTAAACCAACCAATCATTGTGTTCTAAGCCTAATTGCAGGGCAGGGCAAGGCTTTATAAGCCGTGACCCGCCCTGCGGAGCTCAGTACGCGGCGTGCCCTCCATGGGTGAAGATGGATTAATTTTTGTTTGCGCTCGGTTTTTTTTTTGGTTTTTTTAAAGTGCGACGGGTTTATGGATTTTTATTTGGCCTTTTGGGGGGCTGAAGTAAGAAGAATTTAGAAAAAAGAAGACGTCAAATGGCAAGTTTATTTTTATTTTTTTTTACAGGTTAGTTATTTTATTCCCCCCTCACTATTTTTAGGGTGAGGGGGGTAGGTAGGGGATAGAATGTTTTGGGGGGGGGGTGACTAGGGGCTTGGGACCCCTAGTCACCTTGATGGGGGGGGTTCATTTAGGGCCCCCACCCACCTCGCAGGGGTGGGGGCTAGGGGGGAGGACAGTAGGTCCCCCCCTTATTGTTTTATTAGGGCCCCCACCCACCGCTCAGGGGTGGGGGCCGGCGGGGAGGACAGTAGGTCCCCCTCCCCTTATTGTTTTTATTAGGGCCCCCACCCACCGCGCAGGGGTGGGGGCCAGGGGGGGAGGACAATAGGTCCCCCCCCCTTATTGTTTTATTAGGGCCCCCACCCACCGCTCAGGGGTGGGGGCCGGGGGGGAGGACAGTAGGTCCCCCCCCCTTATTGTTTTTATTAGGGCCCCCACCCACCACGCAGTGGTGGGGGCCAGGGGGGGAAGGACAATAGGTCCCCCCCCTTATTGTTTTATTAGGGCCCCCACCCACTGCTCAGGGGTGGGGGCCAGGGGGAGGACAGTAGGTCCCCCCCTTATTGTTTTATTAGGGCCCCCACCCACCGCGCATGGGTGGGGGCCAGGGGGGGAGGACAGTAGGTCCCCCCCTTATTGTTTTATTAGGGCCCCCACCCACCGCGCATGGGTGGGGGCCAGGGGGGAGGACAATAGGTCCCCCCCTTATTGTTTTATTAGGGCCCCCACCCACCGCGCAGGGGTGGGGGCCAGGGGGGGAGGACAGTAGGTCCCCCCCTTATTGTTTTTATTAGGGCCCCCACCCACCGCGCAGGGGTGGGGGCCGGGGGGGAGGACAGTAGGTCCCCCCCCTTATTGTTTTATTAGGGCCCCCACCCACCGCGCAGGGGTGGGGGCCGGGGGGGAGGTCAGTAGGTCCCCCCCTTATTGTTTTATTAGGGCCCCCACCCACCGCGCAGGGGTGGGGGCCAGGAGGGAAGACAGTAGGTCCCCCCCCCCAATCTTTAACCCCCGCGCAGGGGAGGGGGGGTGTTTATTAGTTTTTTTTTGTTTTTTGTTTTTTACAGTGAGCAGCCACAGGCTGCTCACTGCTTACTAGACATGCCCCTACTCGCGGTATAGCGAGTAGGGGCATATTATTTACTAATACTAAGACCAATTCAGGTATTTTAGCCTTTTAGTAGATAGCTCCCTGATACCGTGGGAATTAGGGAGTTATCTACTAAGCGGCTGCAAGATGCAGCCACAGCAATGAATAGGATCGGAGTTTCATTCATTAGAATGAAATTCCGATACAAACAAAGTACCGAATTGCATCCTAACACCAATGGAGAATTCTGTTAGGATGCAATTCGGCAGTTTTGCCGGCGTTCTGTCTAAGTGACAGGACGTTTGGCAATACTGACAGGAAGCATTGTGGGAACAGGGAGGAAAGCTAGGGATCATGGGAAAATTGCTCTGACCAGCGGAAATGAAGCACACTTTGCTCCTCCGCTGGTCAGAGCTGGTCAAGCGGAGGAATCCCATAAGACAAAGAGTCCCTACTTTGTCTTATGGTTTTAAAGAAAACTAAAGAAGACAGGAAGAAAAGAAGAACAGATCCTGAGAGAGGGGGAGAAGAGGAAGAGATTGAGGAAAGGTAAGTTCGGCATGACAGTGCCGCTTTAAGAGTACAATTCAAATTTTATTGAACAAACCTCCTAATGATAACAGTAATTTTTTAAAACATAAAAAACTTACAATGCACTGTTCCAAATTATTATGCACAGTAAATTTCAAAACACTTTTTAGGTTGTAAAGAACTGAAAATTGTCATTTGTTGTGTTTGCAGCATATAGCAAAAACTCTTTTAATCAAACTTATAACAACATTTTAACTTTTTAAACATTTTAACAGGGTACGTTATATTTTAACATAGGACCCCTTATTTGATAGCAGCTTCACAAGTCTTGCATCCATCAAACTTGTGAGTTTTTGGACAGTTTCTGCTTAAATTTGTTTGCAAGATGTCAGAATAGCCTCCCAGATCTGCTGTTTGGATGTAAACTGCCTACCACTCTCATAGATCGCACCGACACCTCATGTCCGTGGGACTCCAGAGGCACCAGCAGCTTCAAATATCTGTTTGCTGCTATGTAATGGTATTTTAGCAGCTGCTCTCTTGATCCAATGCATGGATCTGGCTGAAATCTTCCTCAATGTGCCTTTATCTGCACAAACCCGTCTGTGCTCTGAATCAGCCACAAATCTCTTAATAGTGCGATGATCACGCTTAAGTTTTCGTGAAATATCTAATGTTATTAGATTATTATTAAAGGCATGGAACTATTTCACTCTTTTCGGCAGCAGAGAGATCCTTTTTCTTCCCCATATTGCATGAAAATGGTGTTCTCCTTAATAATGTGGAACACCCTCCTTTGGTAGTTTTTCCTTAAATTGGGCTCACCTGGCAATCTAATTATCACAGGTGTCCAAGATTGTTTTCAGTGATCAAAAGAGCCCGGAGACACAATGCCATCCATGAGTTAAACTGAAAAACAAAATATTTAATCTTTGTGACACTTAAATAGAAATTGCATAATAATTTGGAACAGGGTGTATTCAAGATGCGTTCTTACCAGTGAGTTATGTCAGGTATTTTATATTACATTTTGTGTTAAGATTGAAATTAAAAATGTATACTGTAAGTCACCACTTAGCAGATGTGACTCCATTTTGTAACACAATGCAAAGTTCAGACACATTTTTTTTCACGCTAACTCTATTCAAACACTGACCAGAGGAATGTAGCTAACATAAAAACTGACCAGAGATAAGGTTTCTTCTTTCAGTATAACTAAGAAAACCAGACATATTATTACCAGAAAGAGATAATGCTTAAGTAATTAATTTAACTTTTTAAATTTAATGGATATCGTACTTCATGGCCCAAAAAGGAGACGGTCAGTCTAAGAAAATACGTTGAAGACTGACAGTTGATGAAGGGTACCCATAAAAAAATAAGATTTGTGACGTCAAATCATCACAAAATCCAATTAACCCCTTATACAATTTGGTAGTTGTAATTTGTAATGATAATTTCTTGTGGTGTTACAATGCCATCTATTGATCAAAGTTTGGAAAACAATCAATAGAAGAAACAATCAATAGAAGAAGTACACCCACCTGATTCCATTGGTCACTTTAAATTAGTGACGCAAAGAAAGCTAAGATAAGGTTTTCCTTAAAAATTGACGATAGCCAGAGACAGGAGATCAATGATCATTAACCAAAAGCTAGACACACCTAACTCTCTGCCTTTTCCAACTCAATTCTGGAACTTGAAAACCTTACACTCTCTCTTATTCAAACTGAATCCTGGGACTTAGTTAAAATCCAGAACTTTCCTATATTTACATCCTCTATCTAAACATACTCATACTTGCAGCCACCATTCATGGAATATATCCCCAAGCATAAATAATTTTATAGCATGACAGGAGGCTTCATATTTGCTTAAGTCTCTCTTTACTAGAACTCCACAGCAGCACATTAACATAGAGAGATAAACACCAAAGACAAAAACATAAGGTATCTATATAAGGCTCCTCCTAAGCCACCATTTCCTCTTTCTTTGCTGCTCTGCATCAGTACAGGTCAGAGTACCTCTGCCTCCTGCTTCTTGTGGTGGCTTTGGGATTTAGTGTGATTTATTTATGATTGTTATGAACTATGCTTGGTTGTGAGATTTATGTGCCTTTCTGGCTCTTTTATTTTCTTTGGTGAATGTTTCCTTTACAATACTGATAGTTTTTTTCATGTGTTTATTTATACAGATTACTGACAGTTTGCCATGTGTTTAGTTATACAGATTACTGGTAGTTTGCCATGTGTTTAGTTATACAGATTACTGACAGTTTGCCATGTGTTTAGTTATACAGATTACTGACAGTTTGCCATGTGTTTAGTTATACAGATTACTGACAGTTTGCCATGTGTTTAGTTATACAGATTACTGACAGTTTGCCATGTGTTTAGTTATACAGATTACTGACAGTTTGCCATGTGTTTAGTTATACAGATTACTGACAGTTTGCCATGTGTTTAGTTATACAGATTACTGACAGTTTGCCATGTGTTTAGTTATACAGATTACTGACAGTTTGCCATGTGTTTAGTTATACAGATTACTGACAGTTTGCCATGTGTTTAGTTATACAGATTACTGACAGTTTGCCATGTGTTTAGTTATACAGATTACTGACAGTTTGCCATGTGTTTAGTTATACAGATTACTGACAGTTTGCCATGTGTTTAGTTATACAGATTACTGACCGTTTGCCATGTGTTTATTTCTTTGTGCCTGTTTTCTCCTTGGGAGTTTTGTTTTACCCTGTTGGCTTTATTGTTTGTTCTGTTTCCTCTGGCTTATTGGCCGTGGTGGTCGCCGAGAAGCGGTCTTCCGACCGCTCCCCGTGCCGACCGCCGGGACCGCGGAGAAAGACTCCTGCGGTCCCTCGTGTGTTGCCTTTGATTCCCGCCCGCCAGCTTCGTCCGCCGAGCGGGAATCCCCGTTTTGTTCTTTACCCTGCCCGCGTCCCCGCTCACTCGCTAACACTGTTATCAGAGTGGGGACGGAGCAGGGATCTACTCATTTGCCGCGGGAGCCTCCGCTCCCGGTCACCTTCTCCGCGACCGCGTGGTCGGGCAGTGGGTGCGCGGCTCCCCACTGTGTTAGCCGCGCGCGTCACTGCCTTATTAAAGGTACAGTGACTAGCTGGTCCGGTGTGTTTCCCCATCTTCTGGGCTGTTTGGGGGTGCGTATTTTTTGGTGACGGCTTTCTTTTCTGTCCATGTGAGGCAGCTCTGTGAGCCCTTGCATCATAAATTATGCCCAATATATGAGGGTCGCAGATTCAATCCCCCTCACCTCCCCAAGTAACTAAGCAATAGACCTTAGTTTTTGATTCTTTGCATGTGTGCTTGCCCTGCATTTTTTTCTATGGACATGGTTTTACGGTTTACTGGTTTTCCTGACTTCCACATGGCACTGCGTGCCTCCTGCAGGTGTCCCTGCCTGGTGTCCTTACCCACTTATTGAACTAGGACTGCTCTAATCAAGCCTCAGTTGCCTGATGGAGGTCGCACTGGCGTCCAAAACCAGGGATTGTGGGTTCAGGCCCCATCTGGGTGGTTGAGCATGGCTCTCGTATTTTATGGCCTAATGGATTAGGCACAACCATATCAAAACTAAAGTGTTTCGCTATCTTGAAGAACCTTGCCTATAAGGACCCAGCTTCGTCTCTACCGTGCATCCTAATAGTCAAGATTCTACTACATGTCTAAAAGGATCTAGGTTTCCGCCTGCATTATACCTCTGGGTCGGTACCGCCCGTACCCTTATACTGGCCTGCCTTGTCTGTGCCTTTATAATTGGCCTGCTTTGTCTGTGCCCCTTGATTGGCCTGCTTTGTCTGTGCCCCTTGATTGGCCTGCTTTGTCTGTGCCCCATGATTGGCCTGCTTTGTCTGTGCCATACTATGCATGCTATTGGACTGGTGGCTCCATACCCTGGATACGGTTTGTTGAGCCTGCATGCATTATTACTTGCCTCTGCCAACACTAGGGGTGCTGCCCCTTTTGCCTGCTAATGATACCTGTTTTCTAGCTTCGTAGGTATCAAGTATCATAGACTCAGACTTTATGGACGCCTCTGCACAGGAGCAGAATTTGCAGGCTTTACTTAAGGCGGCTGTGACCGCATCTGTTGAAAAAGCCCTGGCTAGGGCCCTCCCTCAACCACATACGGACAGGGGTGTGTGTGGAACCCCTCATTTGGCAGAAGACTCGGATGAGTCAGACTCTCAGGTGCGAGAGCAGGCAAGTGCGCGAACGCGCTATTGAAAGGGTGAAGACCCTGAACCACGCTCCCGGACGGGCAAGACTCCGGCGAAGTGACGTGGTTTGAGGTTGACAACCTCGCCGGCCAGGCGCCACTGCCTATCGGGCGCAGGGGAGGAGGCCTCCTTACCCCCCCCCACCTTGGCCGCGCTGGATGTGTGGCGGGCAGACCAGCCTCCCTCAGATGGAGAAAATGTTTGGGTTGAGGACCTTGGCGAGGGTCCCGGTGGACGCTGGGAAGAGGAAGACGCGCCACCGACTAGGGCCCCCACGACAATGTTGGGGGACGATACCCTTTTGGGCACTACTGGAGAACCTCTTGTTAGAGCCTCAATCTATCCGACGCCCCAGGTCCTCGGACAATTCGTGCGCTACTGGGTCCGTAGACCCCTTGGAAGTGAGGCCTGCAAGAAGCTGCGGGCGGAATGCCCCAGACCGGTACTGCCGGACAGGGTGGCGGTTACCCCGGATGTTGGCCCTAACAGACGAGGCCTTCATAGAAGGTAGGGCTCTGGACCCAGCCACCATGAGGGACTGGGCACTTCGTTCCATTTGCCTGCTGGGCAGTGCCACTGTGGCCCTTTGCACGAAACCCAGGAAGACGGCACTCTTCCATATGGACAACAAGCTGTCGGATTTGGGAGCCGAAGATGTGGGTCCCCTGGCTAAAGGTCTGCTGTTCAGGGAGCCTTTCGTTGAGGAACTGCAGAAACAGGTTATTCTGTTTACCTCCCGGGACAAAGCGAAGTCTTCGATCGCGAAGGTCTTCCGCCCACGGTTACCTTCAGACGTATGGGTCCTTGGGACAGTGCGGAGTTAGGTCACAGACTTCCACTCTTCCCCTACACAGGTTGGATGCCTGAGGATCCCCGTCATCACAAGAGGCCAACAGCCCTTGTTGGAGGTGGAAGTTCGAGCTCCGCTAGCCAAAGGCGCGGTCCTACAGGCCCCGGATTTGGGGGTTTCGTCAGCTCGATTTTCTCCTGGTAAGGGAGAAGTCTGTAGAATTCCGTCCAGTGATCAATTTAGGAGAAATGAACGCCTTCGTGGTATACAACCACTTCGAGATGGAGGGCATTCACCTTCTTAGATGCCTTCTCTGGCCAGTAGACTGGGTCACGAGACTGGACCTAGAAGACGCTTACCTCTCCGTCCCGGTGGACGGGGCCTGTCGCAGTCCCCTCTGATTCGTATGGAAAGACTCTCCGTACCAATTCCCATGCCTCTCCTTCGGCCTCAGCTCGGCCCCTTGGTGCTTCACCAAGCTCCTGAAACCGGTGGTCACCCAATTCAGATCAGAGGCCGTACGCTGCATCATCTATCTGGACGACTTGCTTATCTTTGCGAGGACCCCGCCGGGCTCAGATTTCGGACGCGCTCTGCGTTTTCCTCGTTGGAATGCCTGGGGTTCGTGGTCATTCTGAAGAAATCGGCCTTGGAGCCTGCGCAGACGGGGGAATTCTTGGGTTTCGTAGTCGTTGCGCAAGACTGCATTCTCTGCCTGCCTGTGGCGAAGATAACGGCCATTTGGAAGGAGATCAGACGTGTTTTCGACAACACCGGACTCCCCTCTGGAGGTTGGCTCGCGTGGTGGGTCTCCTCTTGGCCTCGATACAGGCGTTATACCCGGGCCCACTACATTACAGGGCCATGCAGCGGCTGAAGGCGCACTCTCTACGCAAGAGACCCTCTTAGGACCAGATGATCTCCCTGGCCTCGGACGTGCAGGCCGGATTGAGCTGGTGCCTCCTGCATATATCCGCCTGGAACAGCAAGGCGATATTCTGGATGACCCTGGACTCTTTCAGGGGTGCCTGGAATGTCGAGGCGTTATCGCAGTCGGCTAGTGGCCTTCTCTGGGATTCCTGGGCCTCTGGGATGAGGAGGTGTTATCTCTCAACATGGAGCTCCTGGTGTCGCTGGTGCTTGGAACGAGATACTGATCCCTTTACGGGTCCTGTATCTAGCGTGCTGAATTTCTTGTCTCATCTCTTTGACCTGGGTCGGTCATATCGCTCGGTTATCGTGGTTAGATCAGCTATCTCGACGGCACATGTCCCGCTTCGAGTTTTTCCCCATCGGCCAGGATCCGCTAGTCTGCAGACTCCTGCGTGGAATGAGACTGGTGCGCCCTCCGGCGCCCAAGTATTCTTCCCTCTGGGACGTGCGTTTGGTTTTGGCGTTCTTTCGGAATTGGCCTGATAACCAGGACCTTTCTCTTCGCCAGCTTTCAGCGAAATTTGCTCTCTTGTTGTGTCTGGTCTCGTTCAGACGTGTTTCGGATGTCCGGGCCTTCGATGTCGGCGCTTTCTCGTTTTTCTCCAGAGGGGATCTCCGTCAAGGTGCTTAGACGTACCAAGTCGGAATCGACGGTTGTATCATGCCCTTACTTCTAGGACTCGCCTAAGCTTCGTGTAGCGAAGGCACTGGCGCAATGGATAAGATGTCTTTTGGCTCTGGCGGGCGTGGATGCGACCTTCGGAGCGTTTTTGGTTAGGGGCGCCGCAGCTTCCGGAGCTTTTTTGGCGAGCGCTTCCCTTCAGGACATTTTGCGTTCGGCGGACGGGTCCCGTGTAGAGTTTTTTCGCCTATTTTACTTTAGACCGTCGGAACATGCTTCTTTTGCTTTGCTGTCGGAGCGTTAAAACAGCAAATATGAAGCCTCCTGTCATGCTATAAAATTGTAGATTATACTAGCTTTAGTGTAACTATAATCTTAATTTTATTAATGACAGGAGGCGAATATTTCCCACCCAATTTGATTTCTTCCCCCCCTTGTTTTGGATGGATTGCATTGATTGTGTTTCTGTTGATTTGTCTGATTATCTGGGCTCGGTTGGTTAGTCTGGGGTGATGTTGTGGGAAGTGCATGTTATACTGTATTGACGGTCATTAGTATGGATTTCGTGTCTTTATTCTATCAGTACTGGATCGTGGGATTTATGTTTTATCAGTACATTTCGTTCACTAATCAGTGTTTTCGATTCTGTTTATTTCGTTTCAGTTTACTGGTTCGACTTCAGTTCATAGGATCGGCCGTTTGGCGGGATAAAGATCAAGTTCATCCATTATCCAAAGTTTTTCCAGATGACATTCATCGTTATGTTGTGAATTTTTCTTTATTTAGTTATTGTCATTGTTGTGTACGTTACGTTGTCGCAGCGTGAAAGAGGAAATGGTGGCTTAGGAGGAGCCTTATATAGATACCTTATGTTTTTGTCTTTGGTGTTTATCTCTCTATGTTAATGTGCTGCTGTGGAGTTCTAGTAAAGAGAGACTTAAGCAAATATTCGCCTCCTGTCATTAATAAAATTAAGATTATAGTTACACTAAAGCTAGTATAATCTACAATTTCTACCAAGAAAGCTGGTAAATATGCTGGTTTAATTTAAATTTTTTACTAAGTTTGAAATATACCTGGATAATGCTGGTTAGATTTCAAACCTTTGAAATCATGATTAGCTGAGGAAATATATAGCTCCACATTCCATTCCTGCAGGTGGAAGTAATAAACAATATATTTACTTGTAATTTGCAAAGTATTGGTTATTATCCAGAAATTTTGACTTATCTGAATTTAGGGATAGTTAATCTTTAATCAGGAAATAATCATCTATAATGGTGAAATTTGATTAGACGTATTCTATTGGTTTACTGGATGGAAAAGGAAAATAGTTAGACTGACTTCTTGTGTGAGAAACATTGTATCTGTTAATTGCAATATTAAAAGTGTTTTCCCTGTTAGAATTGTAGTCAGCACTAAGTGAGTTAACTCAGTGTGATTTAAACTGATAGTGAAAGTGTTTACAACTGGAAGCTGTGCTGTGTGCTCTGTGTTATGTGTTGAGGAATTCCAAATCTGAGAGACTTCTGTAGTAAATCTTGTTAAAAAAATTGCATCTATGTGGATATAACTATTAATTAAATTCTAGAGGAATTATTTGTAATTGTAGATTATACTAGCTTTAGTGTAACTATAATCTTAATTTTATTAATGACAGGAGGCGAATATTTGCTTAAGTCTCTCTTTACTAGAACTCCACAGCAGCACATTAACAGAGAGATAAACACCAAAGACAAAAACATAATGCATCTATATAAGGCTCCTCCTAAACCACCATTTCCTCTTTCACGCTGCGACAAAGTAACGTACACAATAATAACAAAAACTAACTAAAGAAAATATTTCAACATAACAATGAATGCCATCAGGAAAAACTTCGGATAATGGATGAACTTGAACTTCATCCTGCCAAACAGCCGATCCTATGAACCGAAGTCGAACCATAAAACTGAAACGAAATAAACAGAATCGAAAACACTGATTAGTGAACGAAATGTACTGATAAAACATAAATCCCACGATCCAGTACTGACAGAATAAAGACATGAAATTCATCACTAATGACCGTCAATACAATATAACATGTACTTCCCACAACATCACCCCAGACTACCAAACCTAGCCCAGATAATCAGACAAATCGACAGAAAAACAATCAATGCAATCCATCCAAAACAAGGGGGGGAGAAACCAAACTGGGTGGGAAATATTCGCCTCCTGTCATTAATAAAATTAAGATTATAGTTACACTAAAGCTAGTATAATCTACAATTTTATAGCATGACAGGAGGCTTCATATTTGCTGTTTTAACGCTCCGACAGCAAAGCAAAAGAAATATAGTCCGACGGTCCAAAACAAACTGGCGCAAGAAAACTCCTCACGGGACCGGACCGCCACACACAAAAAACGCCCCGAAGCGAAACACCCATCAAGGAAAAACTCGGAGGCAGTAGCGGCGCTAACCGAATGCACTCTAAGAGTCGCATTCCCCCCGCCAGTTGCAATAACCATGTCATCCATCGAGATTGGATAGGGGTGAAGAATCGGACATCAGAAAGACGTCTGAACGAAACAGGACACAACGAGGGCAAAACCAGTAGAAAGCTGGCGAAGGGAAAAAACAAGGAACTCCGGCCGGATCTCGAAGAAAACGCTAAAAACCATACTTACCTCCCAGAGGGAAAAGTATTTAGGTGTTGAAGGACGTGCCAGCGTCATCCCACGTAGGAATCTGCAGACCAGCGGGTCCTGACCGAAGGGAAAACACCTCCAAACGGGACACACGCCGTCTAGATAAATGACTAATCACAAGAACCAGGAAAAACAGAGAAACTCCGTGAACCCGACCGATCTCGCCATAGCGGAGCCAACAACACTAAGGGCACACGTCGACCACAGACTAGAAGTAACGCCCGGGAGATAAAGGCGAATGGAGGAAACACCTATGCTTCCTGAGAAAACAAACGCACCTGTCGAAACGCGACCACCACCGCACACGCAGGATCCGGAGCCAACCAAAGCACGTCCGAATCCGATGGTCCGTCCGGCGGCGAATAGACCCACCATGAACAAACCCTAGCGACGCACGAGTACGATGAAGATGGGTCGAAAGAGTTCCCAGTCGCTGGCATCCTTCCAAAGCCAGGAGAAACGAATCCGCCGTCAGGTTCGATTCACACAGTAGATACTTCGACTGTAATGCGATGTTGCGCTGGAAGCAGAAAGTTGAAAATCTCCTTCGTCACCTCTAGTGTGCGAGATCGAGCGCCTCCCAAGCGGTCAGTATATTGTACCGCTGAGGCCTCGTCCCTCCAAAGGAGGGTGCAACAGTCCGACAAGTGACTTGCCAGTCTCCGAACTGTCAATGAACTCGCAATCAATCCAGGCAATTGATGTGGAATTCCGATTCCTTGTCCGACCACGGGCCCGGTCACTCACGTGGCACCCCAACCCAAAGGCGTATAGTCGATTCCAGTACGAAATCCGAAGTTGGTCCGAATATTGCCTCGCCGTTCTATGCGGCCATGCGGAGAAAACACCCGCGCAGTCCGGCCATCCCGTCCGGGAGCATAAAATCATCCGGTCTGAAGAAGGACACATGCATAGAACAGGGGCCTTTAGCCGTAGCGTGGTCCTGAAGTGTAGTGGGCCTGGGTATATAGCCTGTATCGAGGCTGAGAGGAGGCCCACCACGTGGGCAAACCCTTGAAGGGGAATCCAGACTTTCCGTAATATCCTCCTACTCACTTCCTGGGCGGTTGTCCTCAGTGCCAAAGGCAGACGTGGAACGCATTCCACCGCATTGACCCCGACCCCCAAGAACTCCACTGTCTGGGAAAGGTTCCAAAGCTGATTTCTCCAGATGAACTATGAATCCCAGGAGCTCCAATAAGGAGGTCGCCGAACACATTCGAAATCTGAGCCCGGAGGGATCTTCGCAGAGGACTAGCAAAACCATCCAGAAAATAACAGGGAACGGACGCCCCTGGCCAGAATCGGGCGACCACCAGCGTCAGCGGCTTGGTGAAGCACCAAAAGCTGAGCTGAGACCTAACGGGAGGAATGTGAATTGGCGAGCAGAGTCCGAACCTCCGAATCCATCAAGGGACGTTGAACCCTCGCGATGACGGAGACACTTGGAGGTCCAACCTGCGTCAGTGGGGAGTGGAAATCCATGACATAATCCCATACGACTGATGGACCCATGCATTTGAAGACACTACCTGCCACCTGTCCCTGCAGTGAAACGATCTGTCTGTACGTAGTAGAGGGGAATAGAAAAGGTGGCAGGAGTTGTACATATCCACAGGAAATCTCGCTCGTCCTCAGGCACGGTCTCCACGACCTCTACCCGCCCTTTGAGTGTAGTGAGGTCTGGGCTGGTATGGTGGAAAAAAGGGATGGGCCACGGGATCTGTGGGTCCGAAGACCAGCCGGGATAACCGTGAGCGAAACACCTTCTTTATAGAGGACTGTGCTTCATCCAGGGAAGCAAATAAATCGATGCGTTTCTGTAGCTCCTTAACGAAAGGTTCCCCAAACAGTAGGTCCTATGGCCAGGGGGCCCAATTATTTGAACCCTGGCTCCGATAGCCTAGCGTCCATACGAAACAGAGCCGTTTACCTGCGTTCGGTGCAGATCAGCATTACCTAGAAGGCAAATGGAGCGTAGCGTCCAATCCCGCCTGACGGCCGGGTCCAGGCTCGTACCATCCGTGTAAGCCACGTCCGTCAGGGCCAACAACCTGCACAAAAGGGCCCAGCCTAACCAGCTGTTCATCTAGTGCCGGGCGGGGGTGACGCTCGACCCCGTACGCGGGGTCCCAAGCCGTACGATTCAAGTACGAGGCCACCAGGGGTACAAAATCCGGGACCCCCGCCACCTCGTCCGTCAGGACGGCCAGGGGCATTCAGCCCGAAGTTACTCGCGGGCCTCCCTTTCCAGGGATCTACGGAACCAGTAGCGCACGGATTGTGCTAAGTGGTCGGGTCGCGACCATAATGAGGACCTGGGGTGCCAGACAGAGCGAGGGTCAGACCGAGGTTCACCTATAGCATCTAGAAGGGTGTCGTCACCCGGCACCACCGTGGGGGCCCCTGTTCCCGCCGCGTCTTCATCCTCCAAGCGCCAACCTGGGCCGAACCCACGGTCTTAGTCCCCATCATCAGCTACCATTGAAGGGAGTTGGTCTGTCCGCCACTCATCCAATACGGCCTATGATAGGGGGGGGAGCAAGGAGGCCTCCACCCCAGCGCCTGATAGACGGCGGCGCGAGGCCGGCGAGGTTAAGAACCTCGAACCATGACGCTTCGCCGGAGCCTTGCCCTCCGGGAGCGTGGTTTTAGGGACTTCGCCCTTCCAATAGCGCATTTGCGCACTTGCCTGCTCTCTCCCATGAGAGTCTGACTCAGCCGAGTCGTCTGCCAGGCGGGGGCCCCACTTGCCCCCTGTCCGGAGGGCCCTAGCCAGGGCTGTCTCCACAGAGGCGGACCCCGCCGCATCCATTGATGCCTGCAAACTCTGCTCCTGTGCAGAGGCCTCCATAACGTCTGTGATGTTGATACGCGTTACCTAAGGAGATAGAGAATGGGTAACACCAGCAGGCAGTAGGGGCAGCACCCCTACAGTTGGCAGAGGCAAGTAGTAAACGCATGTCGGCTCCACAAACAGGGATCCCGGTAACGGAGCCGCCGGCCCAGTAGCATGCGTAATATGGCACTGACAGCACAGGCCAAATCATGGGGCACAGACAAAGCTGGCCAATCAAGGGGCACTGACAGAGCAGGCCAATCATAGGGGCACGGACGAAGCCGGCCAATATATGGGCATAGGTAGCACCGGCCCAGTGGCATATGGAGGCAAAGTGTTAACCTGTAGAGGTGACAGGCAGACGAGTCTCGGTACGGAGGTATGTAGGGAAGCTGTACCAGGGTCCCCCAGTCAGGTCCAGGACCGTGAGAGGGAAAGCGTCACCAAGCAGGGTCCCATGCAGATGTAATGCAGAAACTGTAATTGAGTTTATTTTTTTAAGAGACCTGGCTGGTTTTGAACTCCCCGCTTCAGCATTCCGGTCAGGCACTCTGCCATGATATCCACCGGATGGCCAGCTCAATCCTTAAATAGTCCAGGCAGTATGAATAGCATAAGCAGTAAGGGTACTGAGCCCCTGCTCAGAGAGAAATACTGCAATCCGTAGTGTACAACGCAACCTGCAATGCACTGCTACCTGCAGTGAGACGGGGGGAAACACGCTCCAATTAAAAACCTCAAATCACCATATATGCACCTAGGGGGAAGATAGAAAGTATGGGACCTAAAAACAGAAATGGAAACCCCAAATACATAAGGAGGTCTGCCAGAGAACAGACGTACAGTATATAAAAGAAAAAAAAAAAAAAAAAAAAAAGGAATGAAGCAAAGCATAGCCTAGCACGTGTCTCAGGCCCAGAAATAGGACATGGCCGACACTGTTAAAGGAGGAAACAAGAAGGTATTCCGCTATAGCATATAATGTACAGCGTGTTCTGTCTTGACCACATTGCACATAACTGAGACATAGGGCCATGACTAAATCTCATAAATACCAGAAGCTCACCAAACTACAGAGCCAAGGAAAGGCATATACCCCACTATAAAAATCTTAGGTGAATCAGGATGAGAGGCTAAACAAACACCTATGGTGCTACAGAAGTGTGGCACCAAGAAACATCTGAAATGGATAGAATGGAGCTTTTATTTCCAGACATTTCTTGCATCAAAACATAAATTATGAAAATAATAATATATATACAAAGATAAATGGCTAACCGGAGCATAGATATCTATGAGGAGAACTTATGGCCGAAAAACCACAATGTCCTGCGCCCTTAAGTGAAGGGCGCACACGCGGCAAGCACCTAGGAAGCCGCGCACCCCCGGACCCGGCCACGTGGCCACGGAGGAGAGGGCTCATGGAAGCCGCCACCCGCGGCAATAGAGAAGTGCCCAGTAGCCTCCCCACGCTGCCCGGACATAGCCGGAGAGTGGGCGCGGCGTGGAGGGGGAAACCGGGGAGCAGGATGGGGATTCCCGCTCGGCGGACGAAGCCGGCGGGCGGGAATCAGTACACGGCGCTCAAGGGACCGCTGGAGTCGTTCTCCGCGGTCCCGACGGTCGGCACGGGAGGCGGTCGGAAGACCGCTTCACGGCGACCGTAAATGTGACAGGCACACATAAAAACGGAAAGCACAAAAAGGAAAGGAAAATAGTCAAAGTAAAATACAAATTACCACCTAAAAACGCAAAGGATAGAATACATTTAGAAAAGTCTGTTAACATAGAAGAAAGCAAAAGCCTATGCTATGTTACCAATACAAACACAGTAAAATAGAGAAAAGAATTAATCAAACATGATGCAAAGCAAAAAGGGAAACATATATATAATAAATACACAGCCACCCAGGAAAAAACCAGGAGGCAGTGGTACTCTGACCTGTACTGTTCTGCGGAGCAGCAAAGAAAGAGGAAATGGTGGTTTAGGAGGAGCCTTATATAGATGCATTATGTTTTTGTCTTTGGTGTTTATCTCTCTGTTAATGTGCTGCTGTGGAGTTCTAGTAAAGAGAGACTTAAGCAAATATGAAGCATCCTGTCATGCTATAAAATTTTACATGTAACTCCTTTAAAGGTTAATTTAACACATGTGCTGGATATGTTGCTATTGAGCTATATTTAATTGTGTCATAACTGCTGCCATATTGTATACTTATGTTATACCTAAATATTCATTGGTTATTGTCACACAAGTTACATATTATTATGATTATTATTCATTATTTGTCATAATAAATTATATTTTTATAACCAATTGTGATTAATGTTTGAAATACAAATCCTCTAATAAACATACTCTAGGGTCTTTAACCCCTTAAGAACCAAACTTCTGGAATAAAAGGGCATCATTACCTGTCACACATGTCGTGTCCTTAAGGGGTTAAGATTTAAAATAGTGGGTAACTCTTTTCTTTAAATCAATCAGGGGGAAACAGTGCCAATATATTTATTTATTTATAAAATATTTTTACCAGTATGGATACATTGAGATTTCTCTCATTTTTCGTTCACAAATCTGCCTAAATCTGTGTTAGTGAGCACTTCTCCTTTGCCGAGATAATCCATCTGTTACGGTTACCTCCAGGCTAGCTGGAAGGCTATCTGGAAGGGGGGCTTTAGTAAGGGATTTAGGGTGGAGAACTAGGATTAATTCACATTCTAGAGATCCACGGAGAAATCGATCAAACTCCACAAATAAACCATATGGAATCTCTAACAGGGAAAACCCCCCTAGGTCCCCATATCTACGGGAACCCAGTAGAATGTATGGAGGGAATACCCGTAGATCACCAACTAGACAGAGGGGCCCGTCACCAAGAGGACATAGGGGTTTATCACCTGTGAGAGGGGAAACAACTAGGCCCTATACACAAATAGTGAGGAGCAAAAATAGTTCAAATGATCATGTACCCCAATATAATGATTCCACTGTAAATTTTCAAGGGAAATCCAGCGGTCCCAAGGAAAAGACCATTACCAACTATTTCCGCCCCAGAGCGGAGACATGGGAACATCCCAATCGGTTCTCAGCTCTATGTCAAGATTCTCCACAGAAGAGAATCAGAACAGCCCTAAGTCCCATTTTTTTCCAACATATAGTAAAGGTCCCTTTATAGAAACTTTTGAACATATGGTAGATCAACAATTTCGTAATATGACTAAAAATATCAATAAAAAGAGGAAGAATTATAATCAAAACCTTAGTAAAGAGGAGGAAAGGACACTCAAACAACTGATAAAACAAAATGATATGCTAATTAGGGAAGCGGACAAAGGGGGGGGGGATAGTACTAATGACCACTACATATTATATTCAGGAGGCAGCTCATATCTTGGGGGATGAAGACACATATAGTAAACTGAGGGGTGATCCCACTAAACAATTTAATACAGAGCTCCAAATTATTTTGGATGAAGCTAAACAAAGAGGGACTATTTCACAAAACAATTATGATTTTCTCTTTCAAAAAAATCCAATTATTCCAATATTTTACTTTCTCCCCAAGACACATAAGCGCCTTCCCAACCCCCCGGGACGATCTATTATCAGCGGTATTAATTCGCTGACCGCCAACCTATCTGCTTATGTGGATTCCCGTTTACAAAAATATGCCCAAGAGTCACCATCATTTGTAAAGGATACCAAGTCTTTTCTCCAGAAGATGGAGAGTATCGAATGGGATCCAGAGTACAGTTGGGCCACACTTGATGTGACCTCTCTGTACACGGTGATTAGCCATAGATTGGGTCTAGAGGCGATTAATTATTTCATGGAACAAGATACGAAATTACTAGCTGATTTGAGGGACTTTGTTTTTTCCTTTGTTAAATTTATTTTACATCACAATTATTTTTTCTTTAATGGTGATTATTTTTTGCAAACCACGGGGAGCGCCATGGGAACCAAGTTCGCCCCCAGCTATGCCAACATGAGGAGGTGGGAGGAGTTATTTGTGTGGTAGGGCATGACTGGAGGGTGAACTTGGTCCTATGGCGGCATTACATTGATGATGTTATTATTATTTGGAAGGGGTCTTTTACTTTATTTCAGGATTATGTTAATTTTCTGAATACCAATGAGTACCATTTGTTTTTTTTCTCCTGTATGGAACAAGGATGAGATCAATTTTCTTGATCTTACCTTGTCCCATGATTCAGGATACATTAGGAGTAAATGTTTCTTTAAGCCCACAGATGGTAATGGGTTTGTTCACCGTAAGAGTGGTCACCATCAGCCCTGGCTTAAGGGAATTGCTAGAAGCCAATTTACTCGTCTAAGACGGAACTGTTCAAATATACAAGAGTTCTATTCCCAATCACTACATGTAAAAAAGAAACTGGTTGATAGAGGATATAATAACAAGGAGTTAGAGAGAGAGAGAGATATCTGGAGAATTGGTGATATGGAAAGGAAAACTCTATTGGAGAATAAATGATGGCCCTCAGATACTGGGAAAGGTTTCCGTTCAGCATTTATCACTCACTTTAATACTGATCATAACAAAATTAAGAGAAGCCTTCAGGGCCTTTGGCCTATTTTGTTACAGGACCCCATTTTGGGAGCACATTTATCAGATAATCCTGCAGTTATATATAAAAAAATAAGAATATGCTGGCACCTAGCTATGCCATTAAACCACCAAGAGTTGATAACAAAAGAACTTCCACCCAATTAGGTTCTTCTCAGGGCTGCGGTTCCTGCAAAGGTTGTGCTACGGCATCAATTACATATACACATTCTTTTTCAGGTTCAGTTACGGGGGAGAATTTTCAACTAAAAGATTAAATTAATTGCCACACGGACTTTGTGGTATACTTATTACAATGTCCGTGTGGCATACAGTATGTGGGACGAACCAAGAGGATTTTAAAGGTCCGTTTGTTAGAACATCTCAGCAATATAAAAAGGGATTACTGACACACTCAGTCCCTGCCCACTGCATACAATGCCCTTTCTTTACATTTAAAGATTTTAAGTGTCTGGGAATTGAAAAGGTATCCCCTTTTTGGCGTGGGGGAAATAGAGTCCAGAGACTAGCCCAGAGGGAGACTTTCTGGATTCATAAACTACGAACCCTCACACCAAGGGGTTTAAATATTGACATTGATCTATCCTGTTTTTTGGACTAATATGGTCCTAGTAATATTTGATATTGATTTTGCTTGGATAGATTAGGTATGTGTGCTTGTCCCCATTGTGGGACACTTTCTACAGTTGAGGACTAACCCCTATTGGGAAGGTTTATGCACCTATATTGTTTAATAAAAAAAAAAATTGTACATTTTATTTTTTATCTTAATATGGTTATTAGTTACTTTAAGGGTCTGTATAGACTTAGTTACAGATTTATGTAATAGCAATAATTCTTCATATGCACTTTATCTTTGTATAAAACAACATTAAAAAAAATGGTGTATCTATATAAGATTACTTTATTTTATTTTCATTTTTATTTTTATTTATTTATTTCTGATTTAATATATTTATAATTTTTTATGATAAAATAGTGATCAATGCAATTTAACATGTGCTGCGATCATTCAGTATGTTTTGAAAGCAATCTCAAAGACTCCTGGTTAACATTCCTTTCTTTAGCAGAACTTGGAGCTATAATTAGTTTCCTTTTATTTTACACACTATGATTGAGACCATCATGTCTGGTTGCTATGGAGATGATGCGGTTGGAACGCATATTTGAACGCCCGTGACGTCACTTCCGGTTTCGGCAATGATGACTACTTCCGGTTTTCGCTGAAGAAGGGCGCCTTTTTTTGGGATTAGAAGAGTGAGAAACAGCTGATAGAGGTGATTCTCTGCTCCAATCAAAGAAGAAAAAGGATCCACACCCACTACATCCACCAATGGACTCAAGGGATTAGCCCTATTTAAGGACACAGGGGAGGGGGGTTATTCTTAGGATATGTTCATTTTGTACTCTGTATTTATACATAGTGATTATTTTATTGCAGTCCCTGAGGAAGTTCATAACAAACAAAAAGCGTAGGACCTTTTTTCTGCATTTATATCCTATGCTGAATTGTTGACTGCTTATATATTCAAATTTATTTTTATTTTAAATACATTTTCTTCAAATTTCTTAAATCCTGACCTGTGGATGTCTTTTGATGGAATGAGAATCTGAAGGTGAACAAAAGGATTGCTTGACCCCCCATTATACCTGGGGAGGCACCCTAAGAGCGCTTATACCTACTTCTATCTAGTGAGTGCAACTGATTGCTGCGCACAGTATAACATATTTGTTACAATATTACACTATGTTTTGTTTTTGTTTTATGTTTTCTCTGTAGATTTACACAGCTATTTCCCGAATAGCTTTTGTTGTGGTTTCCTAGCTGGAAGCTGGACTGCTTGGATAGTCTGGTTCCCAGGTATAGAGAGAGAGAGAAGAGCCGCTCTGGTGAACATACCACGGAAATCCTGAAAATGTGAAGTAATCCCACTAGCTATGGTACAGCTAGGATACCCTTTTCCCCACAAAACGGGTCGAGGCTGCAATTGGAGAGTCAAGAATAAACTAGCTTTAATGGCATGCAGGCATGGCAATTTATGCAAGTCCCCAGGTCCAGGGACAACCCCCTCTGGACCTGATGGGATACATGGACAATACAATGTTTTGACCAATGGTATTATAATGTATCATTTAAAATAGTGACCGCCCAGCTTGGAGATAATGAGTCCAACGGTTATACAATCTAATTATCTCCAAACACCCAAAATACCACGTTTTATTCTGACATGTAAAACAACATAAAAATGCATAACTTTAACATTTTTATAGAAATATATCCCATTCAACTATTCGTTTGGTAGCTCAGATCTGCACGCACCAGGTATACGAATTGCGCTCAGATCTCCCAAATAGAATAGACGGTTTCTGCCATACAGATATGTTTGTTACTTTTGTCCCAAACCCGGGATGGCAGCCATGTTTTAAGGTCGGTTAATAGACAGCGGTCTCTCGACCTAAACTCAGAGTGAGTGGCGAGCAAATATTTCCACAAACCCCCGCTCTTATGATTGTTGTCCCAGCTGTTTGGGAAACGAACGGAGACTGCCTGGAAGGGGGGTACTTAACATGCAGTTAACCGCAAAACCAACGTTCTAATTGAGGCCACACGATCATGAGTCCTTCGGTAGTTTTTAGTTAGGGAAATTGTACACGAACGTGGATGCCCTGGGACCGTCAATTAGGCTGTGGTTAACTGCAGACGCAGCTTCCTTGGTGGTTTAGAGGCACGCTCCGCTCATAGGGTGGTCGGTTGTTCGGGTGTTTGAAAGGTGACAAGGGTTAAGTGGTGGCACACGCCAGGGGCCCGTTGGTCCGTCGTTCGTATATACGAATGAGTAGGGATGGCTGTTCGGGGATTAGGCTACTAAGTTAAAATATCGAAACAGGGCTCCTTGTGGAAACAAAAGGAGCAATATTGTAACAGTCTGCAGAGCTCTTGTAACACCATCCAGCTCACAGGTGTGGCATTTCAAAATGCTGATTGGACAGCATGATTATTGCACAGGTGCACCTTTGGCTGGCCACAATAATAGGCCACTCTAAAATGTGCAGTTTTATCACATAGCACAATGCCACAGATGTTGCAAGTTTTGAGGGAGCGTGCAATTGGCATGCTGACTGCAGGAATGTCCACCAGAGCTGTTGCCCGTGAATTGAATTTTCATTTCTCTACCATAAGCCATCTCCAAAGGTGTTTCAGAGAATTTGGCAGTACATCCAACTGGCCTCACAACGGCAGACCATGTGTAACCACATGAGCCCAGGACCTTCACATCCAGCATCTTCACCTCCAAAATGGTCTGAGATCAGCCACCCAAACAGCTGCTGTAACAATCGGTTTGCATAACCAAAGAATTTCTGCACAAACTATCAGAAACCATCTCAGGGAAGCTCATCTGCATGCTCATCGTTCTCATCGGGGACTCGACCTGACTGCAGTTTGTCGTCGTAACCGACTTGAGTGAGCAAATGCTCACATTCGATGGCATCTGGCACTTTGGATAAATACCGGTTTTCACTGTACAGAGCAGATGGCAGACAGCGTGTATGGAATCATGTGAGTGAGTGGTTTGCTGATTTCAATGTTGTGGATTGAGTGGCCCATGGTGGCGGTGGGGTTATGGTATGGGCAGGCATATATTTTGGACAATGAATACAGGTGCATTTTATTAATGGCATTTATAATGCACAGAGATACCGTGACGAGATCCTGAGGTCCATTCCACGGCCATCACCTCATATTGCAGCATGATAATGCACAGCCTCATGTTGCAAGGATCTGTACAAAATTCCTGGAAGCTGAAAACATCCCAGTTCTTTCATGGCCAGCATACTTACTGGACATGTCACCCATTGAGCATGTTTGGGATGCTCTGGATTGGCGTGTACAACAGCGTGTTCCAGGTCATGCCAATATCCAGCAACTTCTCACAGCCATTGAAGAGGAGTGGACCAACATACCACAGGCCACAATCAACAACCTGATCAACTCTATGTGTAGGAGATGTGTTGCACTGCGTGAGGCAAATGGTGGTCACACCAGATACTCACTGTTTTTTGGACCCCTCCGAACCCACCCAATACAGTTAAACTGCACATTTTAGAGTGGCCTTTTATTGTGGCCAACAGAAGGCACATCTGTAAAATAATCATGCTGTCTAATCAGCATCTTGATATGCCAGACTTGTGAGGTGGATGGATTATCTTGGCAAAGGAGAAGTGCTCACTAACACAGATTTAGACAGATTTGCGAACAATATTTGAGATAAATAGGCCTGTTGTGTACATAGAAAAAGTCTTAGATCTTTGAGCCACTTTATTTTTGTATTGCAGTATGCTAAATATTGTGCAAGTACTGGATTGGAGGTTATAGGAGGTGGGAACAGATGGGGAGAGCATTCTACTCAGATAGGGAGGGTTGCTTCCCAGAAATGCTCTTATGCAACAGGCTGGAAAGATGAAGAGTGCGTTGGGATTCCAGCGATAGCCAGTTTAGCTCTTTTAGCATGTTACAGTGGTGGGTAAAGTAATTACATGCTAGTACAAAGTGGCAGAATGAATTATATAACGTATTAGGTTTATTAAGGTGGGTTTGTGGTATGGGTGCATACACTATATCCCCATAATCAATGACCGGCATTAGCATTTGTTGCATTATGTGTTTCCTTACTGTAGGGCTTATGCAGAATTTGTTTATGTACAGGGCACCTAGTTTTGAAGAGATTTTTTTCAATGTGAAGGTCAAAAGATAGCCTGGGTTCTAGCAACATACCTAAATATTTAAAAGAGCAGACTGCTGTCAGTGTTCTATTTGAATTTGTTCTGATACACAGTTGTTGATTTTGTAGTTTACGGAATTTAGGTACAGTTCCAAAGATCATTGCAACTGTTTTATCAGTGTTTAGGATGAGTTTGTTATCCGCTATCCACTTTTCTACCTCTGTGAATTGGTTTTGTGCTGCCCTAGGCATAGATTACAGTGTCGTCTGCATACATGTGTACAGTTGAGGATTTGCAGAATTTTGTGAATAGCAGGGGGCCGAGTATGGAGCCTTGGGGAACACCACACGTGACTGGAAGAGGAAGGGAAGCACTATCAGAAATGGCCACATATTGCAATCCGTCTGAAACATCTGATCGAAATCAGGTTAGGGGACGATCACCAATGACTGTGTTTTTAAGTTTTTGCAAAATAATGTCATGGTCTACTTTGTCAAAGGCCTTGGAAAATCATGGAAAATAGCTCCACTTAAGTCTCCTTGTTTCAAGCCAATTTGGATGTCTGATGACTTTTAGGAGGGTAGTCGAAGTTGAGTGATTTGGACAAAAGCGTGATTGATAAGGGGTCAGATAATTTGATCGTTGATAATATTCACATAGTTGCGTGTGGACGCATTATTCCAAGATTTTTGACAATACTGGGAGCAATTATATCGGGCGATAGTTAGATACCAAAGTATTGTCACCACTCTAATGGATAGGTACACCTTTCGCAGTCTTGCATAGTTTGGGTATGTATCCTGACACCAGGGATTCATTGATTGGTGGTGACAGGTTTAGCAATTGCTGGTGCACTGAGCTTCAGCAACATTACTGGGATTTGATCTGGTCCACACTAGTTTTTCATTTTGAAATTATTAAGATGTGATTTAATGACACTAACAGGCACAGGTCTAACAGAATTTCTCTGTATGAAAATTTTGAAGATTTGGCAGGGCCTAATCTTTATTTGTGGTCTGAACATGAGTGTAATTTGTTATCTTAGCAACCAGGGTGGTAGCACATCCAACAAAATAATTATTAAAAGTATTTGCTACATCTAGGAGGTGTTGCATTGTTTTTGACAGTGGAGGGTTGGGAGTGGATTGTGGGGGTTTATATGCCCTTATGTGGGGGTTCATATGCCCTTATGAATTTTCAGATGTTACTTGGGTTTGATAGGTTGTTGTTCAAATTTTCACTGAAATATTAGGCCTTTGCCATTTTTGTTTGTTTTGTGCATGCATTTCACCATTGTCTGTAAGTACTGTGATCGTTCATGTAGCCAGTACGCTTGAACTTTGACTACAGTGAATCTCTAAACTGGTACATTTGAATGAGGTCAGCTGTAACCCAGGGCAGGTGTGTCCCTTTTAGTCACACTTTACACAGAGGGGCATGCAAATTACAAAAATGCAAGAGTTTGGACTGAAAAAATGCAGTTGCAGAGTCTAAATCTGGTATTAGACCTAATCTGTGCCATGGTATGTTCTTGAGATCATTTAGAAAGGATTCAAGATTACATTTTTTGAAAGACCTGGTGATTATAATATTGGGAGGGTATTTAGTGGCTTTATTCTGCGTATGCAATACACTAGACAGTGGTCACTGAAACTGTTAGGGAGAACACCCACCTCCTGGATTCTGTCAGGACAACTGGAGAGAATCCAATCTAGCAAGGTATGGTTCTGGCTTTTAATATTAATGCAAGTTGGGGAGGAAATTAATTGTGTTAGATGCAAGTTCTTAAACATATTTTTTTTATATTGATAAAAGTTATTAAATTAATTTTTGATAATTTTTATAAAAATATTATTTTGAATATTTATCACCCCATAAATATCCTCACAGTTATAAAGAGGCAAAATTATATTAGCATCCAGAGAATGAATGCCCTTTTTTATGCATGACAATACCTTACGTGCCTTCGCCACTGCTGATTGACATTGTGCATTGTTCTCTAGTTTGTTGTGTATAAAAATTCCCAAATCCTTCCCATGTGTTCTTATCCCTAATAATGGAGACGCTGAATTTTCTTCATAGAGTTGCATTGATTGAATGCATCTCTATGAGGAGGTGCTGATGGGCCAAACAGGTATTTGGCCCCACCCTCATCCCGCCTCCTTGCCAATTTCAGTTAACCAATGCTTTCCAAATGGTAAAGCATTGGATTAGATAAAAATCATAAATTCTGATGATGTCACCAAAAATGCAGTACAGGGCAGGGCCAGAGCTGGCGGACCCGCACAACGCTGGAAATAAGGTACGTTTTAACCCCTTCTAAAAGGGTTAAGAGGACACGCCACCTAAGTGGTGGTTTTACTACTATAGGATCAGGAACACATGTTTGTGTTCCTGACCCTATAGTGTTCCCTTAAATGTCAAAAGTCATTCTTGGTGTTCTAATAAATAAGGTTTTGATTGAGGTAAGGAGTTATGTTATTGCCACCTCATGTAAAATATAAGAAGAGAAGAAAAACCAATAGTGCATCCCAGTATGTTCAATATGTCAATAATGTGACAAAAATGAATACACTTACAAGGATTGGGCCTCCAATCAGCTCTTAGATAAGGCTCTGAGTAGTATAATCCTCACTCAGGGATAAAACTAGAATTTGGTTTTTTTCTAATTTTAAGAGCACATGTTGTGATGGTTCCTGGCGAGGCTCCTTTAAGATGATACAATAAATGCAGGATAAAAAAATTAAAAATACAATTTTGAGGGTAAAAACAATATTTATTGTAATATACCTTACAAAATGAAATAAAAGCAAAAATAAGAAGTACTTCTGAATAGTCACAACCGGTTTCACCCTTGGGCTTTCTCAAGTGATCAAAAACATTAGTCCTGCATGTGGCCCTTTTATAGGGCTTTTTTAAAAATTAACACGTTTTAATAATAACACATTATTATGACATCATTAGGTCACATGGTTACCATTTCCATGTGTATTGTATCAGATAATTAGTTGTGAAACCAAAGCATTTAAAAACCAAATTGTTTTATGCGTAGATAACTACTAATACCATTAGGTACACATTAACATACTTTATTTCTTCATAAACCACTTAAAATAATAATTATTTATAAGATCGCCATAAATTAACCTCTGAAAAGGAACTACATTTCCCATAATGCTTGTAGGAAAAAAAAAGACAAAGGTCACATTATTATGACATAATTAGATCCCATGGTAACCATTTCCATTTGTATGATATCAAATAATTAGTTGTGAATATATATATAAAATCATGGTGCTTGCGCTCCTGGAGTATGGTTAGAATGCCCGGTGCTGGTCAGGCACAAAATATAGAAAAACTGGAAATGACTGCACTCAAAGAACTTTATAAGGGTTATAGTAAAATTTTACTTTTAATTTAGATTATTAAAAAATCAGCAACATTTCAGCCCCAATACATGGGCTTAAGCAAGCAGTAACTGGTAACTATAGTTACCTAAATAATAATGATAATAAAGTGCTATGCAAGTTATAAGAGGGAAAAGTGTCTTCACACTGAGACCTATACATTATAAAGTGTGTACCAGTAAACAGAGACTGTCATAAATGGTGTTACAGTGATGAATGGTTATGGTATTGATGCCATAAAGCAAAAAAGCTAATTGAAAACATGTTAAAGATTAATACTTAATCAGAAGGAACTTGCTTAAGGTGCTAAGGTGCTTGGTAGGGTAGCTAAAAAAGCTATCATGTGTAATTATATTTTATGTAATATGACTGTACCTATAACTCTGGTGATATACCATTAACCCCATAAGGACAAAACTTCTGGAATAAAAGGGAATCATGACATGTCACACACGTCATGTGTCCTTAAGGGGTTAAGGGGTTAAAGTGCTAATTAAAAAAAAAATGCTTATACAGGGAGTGCAGAATTATTAGGCAAGTTGTATTTTTGAGGATTAATTTTATTATTGAACAACAACCATGTTCTCAATGAACCCAAAAAACTCATTAATATCAAAGCTGAATATTTTTGGAAGTAGTTTTTAGTTTGTTTTTAGTTATAGCTATTTTAGGGGGATATCTGTGTGTGCAGGTGACTATAACTGTGCATAATTATTAGGCAACTTAACAAAAAACAAATATATACCCATTTCAATTATTTATTTTTACCAGTGAAACCAATATAACATCTCAACATTCACAAATATACATTTCTGACATTCAAAAACAAAACAAAAACAAATCAGTGACCAATATAGCCACCTTTCTTTGCAAGGACACTCAAAAGCCTGCCATCGTTGGATTCTGTCAGTGTTTTGATCTGTTCACCATCAACATTGCGTGCAGCAGCAACCACAGCCTCCCAGACACTGTTCAGAGAGGTGTACTGTTTTCCCTCCTTGTAAATCTCACATTTGATGATGGACCACAGTTTCTCAATGGGGTTCAGATCAGGTGAACAAGGAGGCCATGTCATTAGATTTTCTTCTTTTATACCCTTTCTTGCCAGCCACGCTGTGGAGTACTTGGACGCGTGTGATGGAGCATTGTCCTGCATGAAAATCATGTTTTTCTTGAAGGATGCAGACTTCTTCCTGTACCACTGCTTGAAGAAGGTGTCTTCCAGAAACTGGGAGTTGAGCTTGACTCCATCCTCAACCCGAAAAGGCCCCACAAGCTCATCTTTGATGATACCAGCCCAAACCAGTACTCCTCCTCCACCTTGCTGGCGTTTGAGTCGGACTGGAGCTCTCTGCCCTTTACCAATCCATCCATCTGGCCCATCAAGACTCACTCTCATTTCATCAGTCCATAAAACCTTAGAAAAATCAGTCTTGAGATATTTCTTGGCCCAGTCTTGACGTTTCAGCTTGTGTGTCTTGTTCAGTGGTGGTCGTCTTTCAGCCTTTCTTACCTTGGCCATGTCTCTGAGTATTGCACACCTTGTGCTTTCGGGCACTCCAGTGATGTTGCAGCTCTGAAATATAGCCAAACTGGTGGCAAGTGGCATCTTGGCAGCTGCACGCTTGACTTTTCTCAGTTCATGGGCAGTTATTTTGCGCCTTGGTTTCTCCACACGCTTCTTGCGACCCTGTTGACTATTTTGAATGAAACGCTTGATTGTTCGATGATCACGCTTCAGAAGCTTTGCAATTTTAAGAGTGCTGCATCCCTCTGCAAGATATCTCACTATTTTTGACTTTTCTGAGCCTGTCAAGTCCTTCTTTTGACCCATTTTGCCAAAGGAAAGGAAGTTGCCTAATAATTATGCACACCTGATATAGGGTGTTGATGTCATTAGACCACACCCCTTCTCATTACAGAGATGCACATCACCTAATATGCTTAATTGGTAGTAGGCTTTCGAGCCTATACAGCTTGGAGTAAGACAACATGCATAAAAAAGGATGATGTGGTCAAAATACTCATTTGCCTAATAATTCTGTACACAGTGTAGTTAATAAAGTGCTTAGTGTTAAAAAAGTGCTATCAAAGATAAAGTGCTAAGTGCATTGAAGAGAATATAGACTGTGCGTTCTCCTAAATAAAAACATTATGATATTCCAAAATATACACTATTAAAATCAAATATATCCAAGCCTTCAGGAGTTTAATCTTATTTATGCTAAGCTGGCTGAAATTAGGGACATAGCCCCATTTATGTGGAACATTCTCCATTCAATGCCTATTACAGACTACTTAAATTTGTCGACATATTATATTGTGAAGACTCATAGCTTAGACATGTATGTTACTATACACCTATAGCAGAAATATATTCAATAAATATATTTCAAAAACAAATATGATTATACAAAATCTAAGAAAAAAATCTACAAAAATGCAAGCATAAATACAAATACTCATATTGTCAAATTATAAGAAGGACTGGTAAGCTAATGTTTCATTAAGTCACTTTGGGGATATAGTGTCATGTTCATGTATCCAAAAGGCTTCTTTGTTTAATAACATTCTACCATGGTCTCCACCTCTCCTTGGTGCTGGAATGTGATCAATGCCCACAAACTTTAAAGATGACAATGGATGATTATGTTCCAGGAAATGCTTTGCAACAGGCTTATCTGAAGCTGAATCTCTATAAGTCAGTCTGATACTGGAACAGTGCCCCATGATGCGCTCACAGAGGGCTGTCTCCATCTTGCCAATGTACATTAAACCACAGGAGCACATGAGTTTATAAATCACAAAATCAAATATTTTTACATTGAAAATGGCCAGGTTGGTTACGTTGCCTTTGAGAGCGTATGGTAGCCCAGGAATGAGAATTACCCCCATGATGGCATACCATTTGCAAAAGTAGACAACCCAAAGTATTGCAAATGGGGTATGTCCAGTCTTTTTTAGTAGCCACTTAGTCACAAACACTGGCCAAAATTAGCGTTGAATTTAGTTTTTTACTTTTTTCACACACAAACAAATATGAACGCTAACTTTGGCCAGTGTTTGCGACTAAGTGGCTACTAAAAAAGTCTGGACATACCCCATATTGAATACCCTGGGTTGTCTACTTTAAAAAAAATATGTACATGTGGGGTGTTATTCAGCGATTTATGACAGATAATAGTGTTACAATGTCACTATTGATACATTTTAAAAATGTATGTTTTGAAACCGCAATATCCTACTTGTACTTATAGCCCTATAACATGCAAAAAAATAGCAAAAAGCATGTAAACACTGGGTATTTTTAAACTCAGGACAAAATTTTGAATCTATTTAGCAGTTTTTTTCATTCGCTTTTGTAGATGAGTAAAAGATTTTTCACATAAAAGTAAAAAAACATGTATTTTTTTAAATTTTTCATCATATTTTTTCATTTTTTTTAATTAAATTACATGAGATTATATAAATAATGGTATGTAAAGAAAGCCCCTTTTGTCCTGAAAAAAACAATATATAATTTGTATGGGAACAGTAAATGAGAGAGCGGAAAATTACAGCTAAACACAAACACCACAAAAGTGTAAAAAGATGCCTGGTTGCAAATGTACAACATCGCAAAAACAGTCCAGTCCTTAAGGGGTTAAGTGTAATCTCACATACCGCATCAAGGCTAAACTCTCAGGTAAGTCTACTAATATAATGTAATTTAATTTAATATAACATAAAACATCATAATATATTTTGGGAAGCCTCCTTTTAAACTTAGGCATAATACATTAGTAGCACTTACTGTGTTTCTGTGTGCTGAACATGCAAGAGTGCATAAGTTTACTAACTAATATGTTGGCCTATGTAAAATAATATATTTAGTACATGTGATATATGTAAACAATGTTTGTTTTTAACTGATTTAATAAAGATCATAATAAACAAAGAAAATATATTATGTTCATACAGGATCTGAGCCCCAGCAGCCAAAGTGAGGAATAGGTGGTTAAACTAGGCTCTAAGGAAACTTACTTAAAGGAAAACTATAGGCTAGGAATACAAAATTCTATTCCTAGCATTATAGTTCCCTATAGTGCCCACTTGCACGCGCCCCTCCCACCACAGCACAGAAAAGTAAAAAAAAAAAAAAAAAAAACCTTAACTCACTTACATGAATCCAGCGCTGATGTTTCTCAACAGTGGGTCATGCTCCGCCTCCCTTCCTACTTCCGCAATGTTGGCCACTGTTGGGGACCTAAAGCCATACTCTTATTAGCACAACCCACTGAATCAATGCTTTCCTGTGGGGTTTTAGATTATGCTGACTGTCCTCATGCATAGCGTAAGGATGTCCAGTGTCAGTTAGAAGACCAAAAGTCACCTAACAGCACAGATGCGACTCTAGTGGCCATCCTGCATAGTAATTATTGCAGTTTCTCAACTGACAGGGACAATGCACCCAGACAACTTCAATAATCTGAAATTCCCCAATCTCTGCACTGTGTGCGTCTGGAGAATGTGTGTCCCAATCACTGCTCTGCGTTTGTCTACAGAAAAGGTGTGTCCCCCAATAGCATAATCATGTGTGTTTGCTGAAGCATAACAGAATTTTCTAGGTTTCCAAGCATAGATAAATGATTGCCTTGTCCTGTATTCTCAAGTCTTTAAATCTGAAAATAAGGAAATTTCAAAACTACATCTGCAAAATAGAAACATCTAACCTACCTTAAATTACAGTTCTGAAGTAATTTGATGAAAAAGTTCTAACTTTTTGTTTGATGAGAAAAGATTGCTCAGATGAATATATTGACAAAAATACATCTTGTCCATTACATTTGAAATTGCCTTCCATATAAAATTATTTACGGAAAAAAATGGAATCGTTATTAATTTTGCTGGAAGCAATCCTGTTTAATATTCCTATCATTTCTATAAATGATAGTATTTTTTTTTTTTTTTTTTATATAAAGCATAGCTCAACAAAGAATCTTGTAATAATACTGTGCATTTCTCTGGTGGGAACATTTCAATTTCATGAACTACATTTGTATACTATGCTGTGAATTATAAAATAATAATTGTCAATTTGTATAAATGTGCATGAGGTGTCATGTCTTGTATACAATGTTCCCATGCAGAATTACTCCTTAAACCACTTATGTAAATTTCAGCTTATTCCTTTAGCTTAAATGGACAATTTAATATTTTTATATAAAACTTTGCAAGGTACATGTTTCACTAATGCCTTAAATATTTCACTAGAAAAACAAAACAAAGTAGTGTTATATGGTTCTAAAATATTATAAATATAATAAAAATGATGAATAATGGGAATCTGACACTTTAACAAAAAAGTTACTACATTACAGTCGATGAAGACAATTAGACCCGTATAAAAAAACACCTTTGCAAACTTTAGTACTTTGTGATGATTTTACACAGAATGATTGTCATGGCCTCTGGCTCGCGGCTGCAGGTGGTCGCACCCGATCGATGCAACCGTGCTGACAGGCTAAGCTTACCTGCTCGCCGACAAGCCAGGAGCCGTTGCACTGGGGTCTCCGTCCCCTCTGCCGCAAAGCAAAATGGCACCGATCATGCGGTTGCAGCCATTTATAGGCCCCCCCCCCCGGGTCACGTGAACGTGCGTGTGACATCACAACGTCTCCGCACATGCACGTTCTGGTGTCAGAGGTCAAGCTCTGATCAATCACAGCACAAGGAGGGATATTTAAATCCCTGAAATTCCCTAGCACATTGCCCTGTCATGGCTTCAGTTCCTAGCTCCCGAGAGTGAGTTTTCTTGTCTTGTATTTGATCTTCCCGGTATTTTGACCTTGGCCATCCTTGACTATTCTGATTTCTGTTTCCCTTGACTTGGCTTTCCATACAGTTCTCATGTATTTCTGGCTTCCTTGACCTTGACTTTCCCTTTACCATTCTCTGTCTGTCAACGTATTAATCCGGCCATTCTAAGGACCAGTTTACGTTCTGTCTTTTTGCTATTCTGTCTATGTAGATATTACATAATTCTGAGTGCTAGACCATACTAGCAGTCGTGACATTACAACAGGGTCATGGTTCCTTCAGAACTATGTAAGCATATGATAGCCTGTGAGTGCAGAGTGGAGGATCTGGATCACAGGTTAGATCAATTTGCCCAAGCATTCCAGACCTTGCTCCAAGGATGGCTCATCTTGAGTCACCTCAGGTACAGCCAGTTGCTCTGCCACCAGTACCTATCATTTATAAGCCCACCTCCATAACCCTTTCTCGTCCTCCTCATTTTGGAGGAGATCCTAAAGAATGTAGAGGGTTCTTTAACCATCTCGAATACCATTTTGACGCTTCTCCTGGTTCTTTCCCAACAGACAGGTCTAAGATTGGTTACCTTATGAAACAGCTAACAGGTAAGGCCGTAATGTGGGCTAACCCTTTATGGGAAAGTGGTAATTCTATCACTCATGACTAGAAGGTATTCCTAGCTGAATTCAAGGCAACCTTTGAACCCATGGGGAAAGAGAAGAATTCAGCCAAAGCCTTAATGAGAATTAAGCAAGGCAATCATTCTGTTTCTGATTACGCTATTTAGTTTAGGACATTAGCCTCTGAAGTAGACTGGACAAACAGTGGTCTAGTTACTGCCTTTTCAGAGGACTTAGCTGAAAACATACTAGATGAGACCACAGCTAGAGACCTTCCTATTAATCTTAATGAACTTATCACAGATATGATTGACATAGATAATAGGTTGAGAGGGAGAGAGAAAATTAATCAACAAACAAGACATACCAACCTATCACTGGCCCCTTGTTTCTCTAATCGGTAGTATCTCATCCTGTTCTGCCTTCAGAGACTGAATCCATGCAGTTGGGCACAGCAAAACTTACTGAGGCAGAGAAACAAGGGTTGATGTCTCTATTTTGGTAAAAAGGGTCATTTAAGAATTTCATGCCCGGTATGTCCGGAAAACGTGCGCACCCAAGGTACGTTCGGGGACCGACCTTAGGTGTGATGTATATGTCCCCTAAATTGACTACGAATCATTTCCTGGTGAAACTGAAAATTCAGTCCAATAACATTACTATTCAGTGTGAGGCTATGATCGACTCTGGGGCAATGGAGGATTGAATTGATTGGAAATTATCTGCTAAGCATCTCTTGCCACTATGGCAAAGAGACAGACCAATAGCAGTAAAGGCTATTGATGGGAGGCCACTTACGCAACCTCTTAACACCCAGGAAACCTTGCCTATCACTGTTCTAGTAGGTGTATTGCACTCTGAGGAAATGGCCTTCCAAATTATTTCTTCTCTTTCTTGTCCCATAATCCTTGGTTTCCCGTTGCTCCAAAAGGAAGACTAAAGGAGTAATAGTAGGATGGGGAAGGATTGCAAGGGTCATTGTAAGAGCTTTATGCCACAACTTATTGGCACTATTAATGTACCTACTGCACCTCCCTTGTCTACAGACGTTCCACCTCAGTATCTGGAAGTGAAGGAGGTATTCAGTAAAGTACAGTCAGAGACATTACCACTTCATCTTATGACTGCACTATTGACCTCCTACCAGGAACCATGCCTCCTAAAGGAGGAGTTTATGCCTTATCTCCTCAAGAAACCATCTGTATGGAGGAGTATATAAAAGACGCTCTAAGCAAGGGTAATATACTGAGATCCTCCTTTCCTGCTGGGGCTGGGTTTTTCTTTGTCTCTAACAAAGAGGGAGACCTACGCCCTTGCATTGACTATAGAGGTATAATGTAGCGATTCCCCTTATTTCTGAACTATTTGACAGGCTCAAAGGTGCCAGAATAATCAAAAAACTCGACCTTAGGAGCGCATATAATTGAGTCAGAATTAAGGAAGGAACAATCATTTCAAACTAGTACAAAATCAGAACCCAGAAGGCCTATTTTTTTTGTGCAATAAAAGAAGTAAAGAAGGATTGGTGAGGAGGCGATTATGTGAAAAGATTAGATAGAGAGGAAATTAGGTTTATAATCAATTTCCATACATTAATACCATATGGATTGAATTCTGATTTTGAAGTGTGTCATTTTTAGCTATATTTTAATTTTGCACCAAATCTTTTTATACTTTTAAGTATTATGTAGTTTTGCTCATTAAACTATTTTTATATATCTGGGTAAATAATGAATAATATTTTTTATGCAGTATTTTAATGGAAGCTCAGTGCTTTTATTATTCTAAATATTTTTATATATTCAACATTTAATTTAATATATTTGTTTTTTGTGATGTAGCCCAATATATCCTTCTGCACTGATTGTTTTTCATATGTTTTTTTTAACATGTAGATATCAAATACAGAATTCATTTTTTTCCCTTCTCTTATTTAATACTGTCAAATCATGTTATAGAATCACAATGTGAAAAAACACTTATTTATTATATTGCTCCTATTCCTTTCCGACTGATTCCTCTTCTGCAACTGTCACTAGTCTAATACTATCCTTACCTTTTGTGTCATTTTACCCCACTCCCTCTAGCATGTAAGCTCATTGAGCAGGGCCCTCAACCCCTCTGTTCCTGTGTGTCCAACTTGTCTGGTTACAACTACATGTCTGTTCGTCCACCCATTGTAAAGCGCTGCGGAATTTGACGGCGCTCTATAAATATCATAATAATAATTATGTGCTATATGTGTAATTGTTTATGGACAAACCGCAAGTGAGTGGTGGAACACAGAAATGCGTTCCAAATAAGGCAGGTAGAGAAATAACATACAGGAAGTCAACATGATCGTGGTGGAATGCAAGGATGCATTCCAAACTACATTGGGAAACCCAGAGGTACGTCGGACGCAGAGAGACACTGCACACGCATTCCTGGAAGAGGATGTAATAGCCCGAAATTACAGATACCGGACAAACAGCAGGAATTCATGCATTTAAAAGACAGCAAGAAGACACACTACAGCAACTGAGGAAGTCACCAGGAGGGGTGAAATGCGTTTTGCACTTTAAGAAGGACTTACTACTGAATTGTAAGAACTTTCTGGTTTTACATTTACTGTTTTACTACTTTTATGCCAATAAAGCATTTTTGAAACTCACTGGAGTGGTGACTACTAAGGATAATCTAATATTTCAACATACAGAGGAGGGAGTGGGACCCTGAAAAATCCCACAACGCTTATAGATTGAGCCAACACTTACTGGATCTACACTTGTAAATGTAAATATCTATTTTTATTCACTTAATGTTTATATTCAGACAATATTGCACTCATATTTGTTTTCCTTGTTTCAATTATAGGATAATATTCCTTAAAGACTAAAAGCATTTGGAATTATATGTAAGATATTACACCTTATTCATGTTAAAGAATTAAGGAAGGACATGAGTGGAAGACAGCGTTCAATACCAGAATGGGACATTATGAGTATCTGGTTATGCCGTTTGGTTTGTGCAACACTCTAGCAGTATTTCAAGATCTAATTAACGATGTCCTTGGAGAATACCTCCACACGTTCATGTTGGTGTACCTGGACGATATTCTCATTTATTCTCCAGACCTTCATACCCATCACGAATGTGTAAAAATAGTGCTAAAAACCCTGCTGAAAAACTGCCTCTTCTGCAGGCTAGTTCCAGTTTGATCAAACCGAAGTACAGTTCCTCAGATATGTTATATCTTCCTCTGGTTTTAAAATGGATCCACGCAAACTGGAAGCAGTATTACAGTGGCCCTTACCCAAAGGTCTTAAAGCCATAAAGCACTTCATTGGATTAGTGAATTACTATTGCAGATTAATTAAAGGCTTCTCATCTGTAATCGCTCCTATTACTAATCTCACCTGAAAAAGAGCTAACTGTAATTCATGGCCAAAGGAAGCAATACAGGCATTTGAAAAACTTAAATCTTTATTTGTTTCAGCATCCGTTTTAGCACATCCCACCAAACCTTTTTATTTCAGAGGTTGATGCATCAGAGACAGATGTAGAGGCCATCCTGTCTCAACAAGGAAACCCTGATATGCCTCTGCATCCCTGTGGGTTTTTCTCCAAAAAGTTATCTCCTGCTGAGAAAAACGATGACATTGGGAACAGAGAGTTATTGGCCATTATTCTAGCTCTTAAGAAAGGATCCAAGGAGGCACTTTTGAATTTCACGGATCATAAGAATTTGACTTATAATCAGGGACACTAAGAGATTGTCTTCCAGAAAGGCTAGATGGTCACTTTTTCTTTCTTGATTCAATGATGTTATCACTTATAGATTAGGCACTAAGAACACTAAGGCAGACACGCTGTCTAGGTAGTAGGATACAGGTGAGATATCTGACCAAGAGACATCTCCTATTGTCAGGGGCGGGCTGGACCAGGGGGCAGGGAGGCAATTGCCCCCCAGGCCGCCCTAAATTCTTTTAAAGCCGGCCGCTGCGGGCCGGTCCTAATGCTGCAGCCGCCTGAGCGCTCTGTTAAGAGCCTCAGGCGGCTGCAGTTGCTTCTCTCCTACCCTCCCCTCCCCTGTAGCATGTCCGAGCTCCTCTCACTGAGCGTGCACCTTCCTATCACTCCGGCCGGGTACCGCGGACCGGAGAGGAGCTCGGCCACGCTACAGGGGAGGGAAGGGAAGGGGAGGGGAGTGGAAGGGGGGGAGAGAGTATCAGAAGGGGGGAGAGTTGCAGAAGGGAAGAGAGAGTAACAGAAGGGGGAGGGAGAGAGTAACAGAAGGCGGGGGAGAGAGTAAGAGAAGGCAGAAGTGGGATAGAGTAACAGAAGAGGGGGAGAGAGTAACAGAAGGCAGAAGGAGGGAGAGAGTAACAGAAGGGGGAAAAGAGTAACAGAAGGGGGAGCTCTATAGGACAGGGGGCAAGACAGGGAGCTCTTTCACACTACGCGCGCACACACACAATGCATCCCTATACACACAGAAAAACACAATGCATCCATTACACACAGAGAAACACACAATGCATCCATTACACACACACACACAATGCATCCCTTATACACAAAGACAATGCATCCTTTGCACACATACACAGAAACACACAATGCAAACGCTTAATCACACATGCAAACACACACTGCTTTTCTTACATACACACAGAAACACAATGCATCTTACACACACTCAATGCACAAACATACAGACACACACCTTTCATCCCTTATGCATACAAACACAGATTCACGCAACGCATCCCTTACACACAACCAGAAACACACAATGCATCCCTTATACACAAATACACACTGTTTCCACTACACACACACACACACTGCATCACCTACACAAACTGGTATCCCTATACACTACATACCATAAGCACACATATTAGATCCTCTACAATAACACATAACACATCCCCTACACACTCCACTCCCTGTGAGCAAACTCATGGGTAGGTGGAACATATAAGTGGACTTATGAGTGGGCCTTGTGGGCATACTCACCATCAGGCCCTGGGGCCCAGACCTTGAGCTGTGTAAGGGGCCCCCCAAAAATGGAGCTGCTTCCAATTCTCCCAGAACATTGAATTTTGTGACCACAGTTGCAAACAGCCTCCAGAGATCCTGTTCTACACCAGACCAGTGGAGCCAAACTGCAGCCCATCATCATCCTCATCTGGTTGTAAGTAGACAATCTAGTATATTATTAGTGACACTAATCTATCATTTACCTTACATTAAAGGGACACTATAGCTTAATGAAGTGGTTCTGGTGTCTATAGCCGTTCCCTGCAGGCTTTTTAATGTAAACACACACTGTGTGCAGCACTGGTGTTAGTTTGTATGGCAGATCATATGGATGGGGCATTGTGATGTCACATGGGGGGGCGGCAAATTCAGCTGTTCCCCATGCAGCCACAGGTGCCGCTGTGCTGGGAGATTGTGATTACTCTTCACTTCCTCCCAGCCTACAGAGCAGCGCATGGGAGAGAGAGGAGAAGGCTTGATTTAATCTTTATAAATTTGGGGGGATCAGCTCTGTTTCCACAGTTTATTGGTGTTTACTCTGATGTCTGTATTAAAATTGAGGGATTTCTAAGTAGTAACATCAGTGTGTGTCAGCAGGGACAGCCGTTGGGTTGTGCAAGTTGTGCGATCACGCAGGGTGCCATGACAACAGAGGTGCCTGGCGGACAACACAGCACACCAGCATATTCAATTTAAATGATTCGCTGGTGGTCCACTGGTGCACACCAGCAGTAGGAGCAGTCAGATTATATCCTCTCCTTCGTGGTTCCGGCGCTCAGTTAGTGAGTCAGAGCACAGGCTCAGAGATTCTCAGCCTGCGCTCTGACAACATTGAAAGTCAGAGCAGTGAAGGAGCGGGTATGGCAAAGAGCTACTGATTAGCATAACATCAATATCCGTTATAAAACCAGGAAAAGGTGGGCATGGATGGTGAACTGATTTGGTGGTGCAACTTGACTGGTTTTACCCCCCAGGCCTAAGGCTGCCAGCCCTCCCCTGCCTATTGTGTCTTCTGAGTGTCTCATTGCTACGACAGTTTCGGATGAGTCTTCTCCGCTCCTTTGTGCTATAATAGCAGACCAATCTCAGGCACCAGCAGAGAAACCACCCAACAAACTGTTTGTCTCACCATTACAATGATCTGAGATACTCAGGTTATACCATGATAATGTGACAGCTGGACATCCTGGGATACACAAAACCCTCTCTGCTATTACTAGAAAGTTTTGGTTGCCGACACTTAGAGGTGATGTCAAAGATTATGTGGGAGCTTGTCAAATATGCACTGTTTCCAAGGTTTCTCACAGGTCAACTCTTGGGTTGTTACAGCCACTTCCAATTCCAGAGATTTCATTGTTGATCTCCCTAAGTCAAATGGATACAACACTATCCTTATAGTTGTGGATAAATTATCCAAGATGGTGCATTTTACACCTCTCAAAAAACTGCCATCATAACAGGATCTTGTCCAAGTATTTTTGCGTAAAATCTTTAGGCTACATGGGATACCGAAAAACATAGTCTCTGACAGAGGTACCCAATTTGTTTCTAGATTTTGGCATGCTTTCTGTAAACAGTTGGGTATTGAACTTTATTTTTCATCTTCGTATCACCCTGAGACCAGTGGGGCAGCGGAGGAGCCAATCAAGCCTTAGAGTCTTATTTATGTTGTTTTATCGATGCCAATCAGACTAACTGGTCGGACATTTTTCCTATGGCTGATTTTGCTAGAAACAATGCAACTTATGAGTCCTCTACTTTCAGTCCTTTTTTTGTAAATAATGGTTATCACCCCACTGTATTATCTTCTGATTTTTCAAGCACTGACATTCCTGCTTTAGACATCCATTTGGCCCGTGTCCATGACACTTGGGCTGCGGTGCACGAAGCCTTGCAGTCAGCCTCTAAACGTACCAAAGTCCAGGCTGACAAGCAACGTGGTGCCAAACCTGTCTATCAAGTTGGGGACAGGGTCTGGCTTTCCACGCGCCATATACAGTTGAAAGTACCTTCCATGAAACTGGCTCCTTGATTCATAGGTCCTTTCTGTGTACGTGAACGCATTAATCCTGTGACGTACTCACAGACTCTTCCAGCACATTTCAAACGGATTTCAAACATGTTCCATGTATTTTTGTTAAAACCGCTTTCTTGCAACCGGTACACAAAATGGTTTGTGCCTCCTCCTCCTCTGGTTGTTGGTGGACAGGAGGAATTTGAGGTCCGTTCCATATTGGATTTCAGGATATCTAGAGGTGTATTATCTTATTTGGTAGATTGGAAGGGTTATGGCCCTGAGGAACACTCTTAGATCCCTGCTGATGGAGTCCATGCTCCTCGTCTAGTCCGGTTGTTTCACAACCGGTTTCCTAACAATCCTGCTCCTTCCTGTATGGTGGTCGGTCTTCGAGTGGGGGGTACTGTCATGGCCCACGGCTCGCGGCTGCCCTTCGTCATACTCGATTTGTGTGACTGCGCTGACAGGCTGAGCTTACCTGCTCGCGAACAAGCTGGGAGCCGTCCCGCTGGTGTCCCGCCCCCTCTGCTGCAAAGCAAAATTGTGCCCGCCATGTGAAACCCCACTGACAGGCTAAGCTTACCTGCTCACTGACAAGCTGGGAGCTGTCCCACTGGGGTCTCCGCCCCCTCTGCTGCAAAGCAAAATGGCGCCGACCATGTGGTTGTGGCCATTTATAGCCCCGCCCCCAGGGTCATGTGGAAGTGCGTGTGACGTCATGATGTCGACGCACACGCACGTTCTGATATCAGAGGTCACGCTCTGACCAATCACAGCACAAGGAGGGATATTTAAATCCCTGAAGTTCCCTGGCTCATTGCCCTGTCGTGGTTTCAGTTCCTGGTTCCCAAGAATGCATTTTCTTGTCTTGTATTTGATCTTCCCAGTATTTTGACCTTAGCTATCCTTGACTACTCTAATTTCTGGTTCCCTTGACTTGGCTTTCCCTTGACCATTCTCTGTCTTTCAACGTATTAATCCGGCCATTCTAAGGACCAGTTTACGTTCTGAGCATGAAAGGCCCAAACCAAATGTTCAAATCAGAAGCGGATACCCAGAAATGCTCCTCCGGGCTGTAACCCTTCCAGTGAACAATGTACTGCAAGGTACAACAAGAAACTCATGAGTTAAAAAGAGACTTCACTTCATATTTGTCACTGGAGGTTATATGAACAGGACCAGGACGAATTATGGGCTTGGTGTACCTGTTGCATACTAATGACTTCAAAAGGGATGTGTGGAAGGTGTTGGGAATATGCAAAGATGGAGGCAAGTAAAGGGAGTACTGGATTGATCCTACTGAGGACTTTATATGGACCAATATATTTTGGAGCCAGTTTCATAGGCACAAGTATTTTTTGGAGAGCCAAACCCTATCACCCACAACATAGCTAGGTGCCGCAGCCCTCAGGCGATCAGCGAACCTCTTTTGAGACACGGCTGCCCGAGACTGAGCAGAATGGACTCAACCCCACATCTCCCATAAAGTGGCAAGGTGAGCATCCAAAGCAGGAATTCCCTTTTCAGAAAAGTTCTGTACAATTCTGTCTATGTAGATATTACATAGTTCTGCGTGCTGGACCACACTAGCAGTCGTGACAATGATAATGTAATAGAGGTTATATCTTATTTTAAAACCTTCTAAATATTAATAAAAAAATACATAAAATATAAAACAAAAACTGTACATATCAATATATTAAAAAATTATATTAAAAAATGTACTTAAAAAATGTACTTCAAAATCATAGTCGCATGGTTACATAGTTATATAGCTGAAAAGAGACTTGTGTCCTTCAAGTTAAGCCTTCCTTTTTCAAATCATCATTAAGCCCATGTAATTGCATAGTGTAAAAGTAAAAAATGTGAATATATGTCGAAAACATGATATTATAAAAAGTGACATAATTCAAAATCATCATTTAGCCCATGTGGTTGCATAGTATTAAGGTTAAAAATCCATTGCATCTCCGTTTGTTTGTTTTGTTTGATTTGTTTAATCAGATCTCCCCCTCTCCAATTCATGGTTATTCTTTGAATACCCAGAAATTGCATGTGGTGGGGATCACTATTATGTTTGTTTTTTAAATGTAAAGAGACGCTATGTTTTTCAAACCCTTTTCTAATGTTCTTTACGTGTTCCTGGATTATAGTGTGAAGTGCCCTAATTGTACTACCTATGTGTGCCAACCCACAAGGACAAGTTATTATGTATATTACTCTAGTGGAATGCATATGATAGTTTGTTTCATTTTAAAGATCTTTCTACTATCTTGTGGGTGACTTTCTACGGCTTGACAAGAGGAATACGACATCTGAAGCCCATTATCCAGGATCCTTCTGTGTTTGGTGGTTCGTGATGCACTGACTCCAGCCTCAGTGCACTACTTGTGAAAGTCCCTGTTACGGTTACTCCCAGGCTAGCTGGAAGCTGGACTGCTTGGATAGTCTGGATCCCAGTTTAGACTGAGAGAGAAGCCACTTTAGCTCGATATCCAGAAGGATCCTGTAAGTGTAGAACAATCCCACTAGCTATTTTACAGCTAGGATACTCTTTCCCCACAAAAAGAGTCGAGGCTGCGATTTGAAAGTCAAACAAGAACTGGTTTTAATGGCACACAGGGATCGGTATTTATCCATGATGGGATACATGGATAACACAAGGGTGTCAACCAATAAGAATACATTGTATCATTTGAATTTGCTACCGCCCAGCTTGGAGATAATAAATCCAACGGTTAGAGTAATACAATTATCTCCAAGCGCCCAAAACCCACGTTTATTTTACAGACAGAAAACAGATTAAAAATACATAACTCTAGCATTTTAATATATACTTCGGTACTTTCACCATTCATTTTGTAGCTCTGGTCTGTGTGTACTAGTTCACCGAATAGCGACCCAAACTCACGAACCCTCTGCTTTATTTTGTCATTATAAAGTCTGTTAGTGTATTTGGTCGCAGGCTGGAGATGGCGGCCATGTTTTTTGGTGCAACAACAGGCAGCGGGACCTCGGCGTCAACTCATGGAACTAATAACGACCAGAGTTGTGCCCGAATCCCCGCTCTCTTGCTGGATGTCATCGCTGTTCGGGATACGAATTTAGCCTGCCGTGAAGGGGCACTTAACCTGCGGTTAACCGCAACATTCCACATTCTAATTGAGGCCACACGCCAGGTTCAAGGTAGTCTTCATTCGTGACCCTTTCGATAGTTTAAGCATCGGTAGATAAGGCACGAACGGATATATCCTGGGGCCGTCAATTAGCCTGCGGTTAACCGCAAACCGCAACTCCCTGGGTGATCAATTGGTGGCACACTCTCCCAGCTGAGTGGTCGATCGTTCGGTAGTTTGAGAGGTGACCGGAGTTAAGTGGCCGCACACGCCAGGAGCCGGTCGTCGGTTGTTTGTTTAAAGAACCGGTGTATATATAATACATTCAGGAGAGGGTGCAGAATTCAAGTACCGAAGCCATAGTATCACAAAATAGCCAACATAATCTGTGTTTGTAACAGTCCCCAACACATTTTAATGGCCTTTTCCTGACAATCCTCTCCAGGCTGCGGTCATCCCTGCTGCTTGTGCACCTTTTTCTTCCACACTTTTCCCATCCACATAACTTTCTATTAATGTGCTTTGATACAGCACTTTGGGAACATGCAACTTCAAACCTCCTTCACAATTTCTGTACCAATGTACATGTTACCCAATGTAAAAAATAAATACATTTGTGATGGTCGGAGCAGGAGATTCAGACTTAACAGCTGAAGAAAGCTATGTATGTAAGATCAACAGTAAATAACCAATGTTTACAGCTGTGTAACCTGGTAACCTGAACCATCCAATTGTACAATATGTGATGTCTGTAAACTCTGTGAATTGACTGCCACTACAAATAAATAAATTTAAAAAAAAAATTAAAAGGGTACTCCTGTGACCATAACCTTTCTAGTGCTTGGATTGTTTCTAGAAATTACTTATTTATTTTTAGGTACAAATATTTAGGAACCGAACCTTTCCCTCCTTATGGAGGGTGTCAATGATGGTTGTTCTGCACATCTGTCAGGTCAGCAGTCTTCCTCATGATTGTTATTCCTACTGAACCAGACTAAGAGACCATTTAAAGGCTCAGAAACCATTTGCAGGTGTTATGGCTTACTTAGCTGATTAGAGTGGGACACTGTGAGCCTAGAATATTGCACCTTTTTCAAATATTTTAATTTACTGAGATTGTGGATTTGGGGTTTTCATGAGCTGTAAGCCATAAGCATCGCACTTATGACAAATCATGGCTTAAACTATCTTGCTTTGCATGTAATGATTCTATCTCATATATTAGTTTCCCCTTTTATGTTACATTATTGAAATCGCGCTGTCCATGTGAAGTAGGATACAGCAATCAGATCTCCCTTTCGCTAGGCTTTAAATAGCGAAGGCACCTGCCAATAGTTCCAGGGAATGGATGTGCAGGGGGAGTTCTTCTGTCGTCCATACACCGCCTGTGGCCTTCTGCACCAGAGTGGTCACAAACTCAATGCGATAACCACAAACAGTTTGTAGAACCCATTTATCTGACAAAAGCTCTACCCACTTCGGGAAAAATGAGAGGCGACCTTCAGGGGGTGTCATGGTTAGTACAGAAGGCATAACAGTTATACAATGGTGGTCCATGGCAAGCACTGCCTTTGCTGGAGCTTCGGGAATACTGGAAGGGACTAGAGTATCTGGGGCCTGATGGCCAGAAGCGACTGGTGGCATGACTCTTCTGCAGACCAGCCCGTCCTAAAACACCCCTTTGTGTGTTTCCAAGAAACACCCTGTGTAATGATGTCTGCACTTTATTCAGGGATGTAAACATGTTAACGTGTTTGTTCAGTTCTTTCATGAACTGATCGCCAAAAATTGACCTCGAGCTTGAAGGCCCAACTCTTTGGCCCCGAGGTCTACCAATTTGCATCTCTCCAAAGAGAGAGCCACATTTGTGTTGTACCTGAAACAAAAGCATTGTTGGGCCCACTCACAGATGTTGTCCAATCTCATATGTCTACTGTAAACGTATCGGCTTGAGCATATGCCTCATCTGCCAATGTCATAACACGGCTAAGTGGTCCAATCGTATCCAGGAGTTTGTCCTGGACTCTTTTAAACCCCTTTTTTGACTCCCTTCCTTAGGTCTCTGCCTCCACTTGCCATTAATGTCAGCATCATTTGTTCAAATTCAGGGGTGTATGCAACCTTATCTGGTAGTGAAGGTCAGGGCATTCGGACCTTAAGCGTTTGCGAACTTCCTTGTCCAGTGGCTTGCGCAGCCAAAAGTGCATGAATCTTAGCAGATGAGGGGGTGGCGTCCAATCCCCTGAGCGGTATGGTGAATATTCCGTTGGTCGAACATCCGTTGGCCCTTGAAGTCAAAGAAAATCTCACCGTCCGGTTGTTCTGAATCCAGTTCCTCGGTCATGTCACTCATCTGCTGGGGCTCACCCAGGAATGTTTCTTTAATAGTGATGTACCGAACTGTCCGCCGGCGAACAGTTCCCGGCGAACTTAGCGCGTTCGCCACGGCGGGCGGACACATGCGCAGTTCGATCCGCCCCCTATACGTCATCATTGGGCAAACTTTGACCCTGTGCCTCTCGGTCAGCAGACACATTCCAGCCAATCAGCAGCACTCCCTCCCTTCCACACCCTCCAACCTCCCTCCCAGCATCCATTTTCGATTCATTCGGAAGATGCATGCTTAGTGAGAGGAGGGAAAGTTTAGCTGCTGCTGATTAGATAGGGAAATTGATAGCTAGGCTAGGGTATTCAGTGTCCACTACAATCCTGAAGGACTCATCTGATCTCTGCTGTAAGGACAGCACCCCAAAAAGCCCTTTTTAGGGCTATAACATCAGGATGCTTTTTTTTTTTTTTCCTGTGTAATGTAATTGCAGGTGCCTGCCTGCCAGCTTCTGTGTGAGGTTCACATTGGATACTGTGCCTACTTGCCCAGTGCCACCACTCATATCTGTTTTAACAATAGGTTAAGCTTTACATTTAAAATAAATATTTTTTTTTCACTGTAATAGAAGAGCAGTTGCCTGCCTGCCAGCTTCTGTGTGAGGTTCACATTGGATACTGTGCCCACTTGCCCAGTGCCACCACTCATATCTGTTTTAACAATTGGTTAAGCTTTAGATTTAAAATAAATAATTTGTTTTCACTGTAATAGAAGAGCAGTTGCCTGCCTGCCAGCTTCTGTGTCAGGTTGGATGCCTTGCCCATTTGCACAGTCAGTGCCACCACTCATATCTGTTTTAACAATTGGTTAAGCTTTAGATTTTAAATAAATATTTTTTTTCACTGTAATAGAAGAGCAGTTGCCTGCCTGCCAGCTTCTGTGTGAGATTCACATTGGATACTGTGCCCACTTGCCCAGTGCCACCACTCATATCTGTTTTAACAATTGGTTAAGCTTTAGATTTAAAATAAATAATTTTTTTTCACTGTAATAGAAGAGCAGTTGCCTGCCTGCCAGCTTCTGTGTCAGGTTGGATGCCTTGCCCATTTGCACAGTCAGTGCCACCACTCATATCTGTTTTAACAATAGCTTAAGCTTTAGATTTTAAAGAAATCTTTTTTTTTCACTGTAATAGAAGATCAGTTAGTTGTCTGCAAGCGTCTGGGTGTCAGGCCTACTTCAGCGTGTGCTCTGCAGACCTGTGCCAGCGTGCTTTGACAGTTGCTAATCATATCTGGTGTCTCTTTAGCGTGCTTTTACAAAGAAAAAAGGTTTCCAGTGTAAGCTAATAGCAGACAGTCAGTGTCCTTCAAGCGTCTCTGTCAGGCCTTCCTTCAGCGTGTGCCCTGCACAACCCTGCCAGCGTACTTTGACAGTTGCCACTCATATCTGGTGTCTCTATAGCGTACTTTTACAACCAAAATTTTTTTTTCACTGTAATAGAAGAGCAGTTGCCTGCCTGCCAGCTTCTGTGTGAGGTTCACATTGGATACTGTGCCCACTTGCCCAGTGCCACCACTCATATCTGTTTTAACAATTGGTTAAGCTTTAGATTTAAAATAAATAATTTGTTTTCACTGTAATAGAAGAGCAGTTGCCTGCCTGACAGCTTCTGTGTCAGGTTGGATGCCTTGCCCATTTGCACAGTCAGTGCCACCACTCATATCTGTTTTAACAATAGCTTAAGCTTTAGATTTTAAAGAAATCATTTTTTTTCACTGTAATAGAAGATCAGTTAGTTGTCTGCAAGCGTCTGGGTGTCAGTCCTACTTCAGCGTGTGCTCTGTAGACCTGTTCCAGCGTGCTTTGACAGTTGCCAATCATATTTGGTGTCTCTATAGTGTGCTTTTAAAACCAAAATTTGTTTTTCACTGTTATAGATTGAATAGCAGTTACTTGTCTTCAAGCGGGTGTCTCAGGCCTACAGTGTGTGCTCTGCAGAACTGTTCCAGTGCACATTGCCAATCATATCTGGTGTCTCTATAGCGTGCTTTTAAAACCAAAATTTATTTTTCACTGTTATAGATTGAATAGCAGTTACTTGTCTTCAAGCGGGTGTCTTAGGCCTACAGTGTGTGCTCTGCAGAACTGTTACAGTTCACATTGCCAATCATATCTGGTCTCACAGTAGCTTGCACGCATAGTACCACTAATCCCCAAAAAAATGACAGGCAGAGGCAGGCCACCCCGCAGGGGCCGTCGTGGTCGTGGTGCTGTGATTCCCTTTTGCCCTAGAATAATGCCCAGTTTTCAGAAGCCACGTACCCTGAACTTGAAAAGTTCTGAGGACATAGTTGACTGGCTACCACAGGACACCCAATCTTGTACAGCCTCCGCTCGGAACCTTGACGCACCATCCTCCTCCAGCTTAGCTTCAGGCACTTCTCAAGATACCACTCACCCGCCTGCCGCCACCACCAAAACTAGCACCACAGCCGCTTTACTTGGTATGTCAGAGGAGTTATTCACACACCCGTTTGAAGAAATGAGTGATGCGCAACCATTATTGCTAGAGGATGTAGATAACAGGGATATGTCTCAGGCAGGCAGCATTAAACACATGGAGGTACGGTGTGATGATGATGATGTTGTACCCGCTGCTGCTTCCTTTTCTGAGTTGTCAGATACAAGCGAAGCGGTTGATGATGACGATGCGTCCATGGATGTCACATGGGTGCCCGCTCGGCAAGAAGAAGAACAGGGCGAAAGTTCAGATGGTGAGACAGAGAGGAGGAGGAGACGAGTTGGAAGCAGGGGGGGGTCGTCGCAAGGAGCTAGTGGCACAGTCAGACAGCATGCATCGGCAACAGGGGTCAGCCCGACAGCACGCCAATCAACGCATGCTGTGTCCACCACCAGAATGCCGTAATTGCAGAGCTCAGCAGTGTGCCATTTTTTTTGTGTGTCTGCCTCTGACAACAGCGATGCCATTTGCAACCTGTGCCAAAGGAAACTGAGTCGTGGGAGGTCCAACACCCACCTAGGTACAACTGCTTTGCGTAGGCACATGATCTCACATCACAAACGCCTATGGGATCAACACATGAGTACAAGCAGCACGCCTACTCTAAGCCGCCATCCTCCTCCTGGTCCAGCATCTTCAGCCCTGTCAACCACTGCTGTCCTTCTTGCCCCCTCTCAACCATCCGCCACTCCGTCTCCCGCCTTGAGCAGTTCCCGCTCATCTGCCCACAGTCCTGTGTTTCTGTCAAGGACATGTTTGAGCGTAAGAAGCCAATGTCACCAAGTCACCCCCTTGCCCAGCGTCTGACAGCTGGCTTGTCCGAACTATTAGCCCACCAGCTATTACCATACAATCTGGTTGAGTCTGAGGCGTTCAAAAAATTTGTAGCTATTGGGACACTGCAGTGGAAGGTACTCGGCCGGAATTTCTTTTCACAAAAGGCAATCCCCAACTTGTACTCGATTGTGCAAAAGGAAGTCATGGCATGTCTGGCACACAGTGTTGGGGCAAGGGTCCATCTGACCACTGATACCTGGTCTGCAAAGCATGGTCAGGGCAGGTATATCACCTACACTGCGCATTGGGTAAACCTGCTGACGGCTGACAAGCAAGGAATGCGTGGCATTGCAGAGGAGTTGGTGACACCGCCACGAATTGCAGGCAGTCCTGCTGCCACCTCCTCTACTCCTCCTACTCCATCCTCTTCCATAACCTCCTCGGCTGAGTCCTCTTGTGCCGCTGCTTCTTGCTCCACATCAACGCACCCCCCCAGCTCCCCAGGTACTATTCCACATCCCGGATACGGCAGTGTCACGCCGTCTTGGGTTTGACTTGCTTGAAAGCAGAGAGTCACACCGTACAAGCACTCCTGTCCGCCCTGAACGCACAGGTGGAAAAGTGGCTGACTCCGCAGCAACTGGATATCGGCAAAGTGGTGTGTGACAACGGAAAAAATTTGATAGCGGCATTGAAGTTGGGCAAGTTGACACATGTGCCGTGCATGGCACATGTGTGTAATCTGATCGTACAACGCTTTGTGCATAAGTACACAGGCTTACAGGACGTCCTGAAGCAGGCCAGGAAGGTGTGTGGCCATTTCAGGCGTTCCTACACGGCCATGGCTCACTTTGCCGATATCCAGCGGCGAAACAACATGCGGCGAAACAACATGCCAGTGAGGCGCTTGATTTGCGACAGCCCTACACGTTGGAATTCAACACTCCTAATGTTCGACCGCCTGCTCCAACAAGAAAAAGCTGTTAATGAATATTTGTATGACCGGGGTGCTAGGACAGCCTCTGGGGAGCTGGGAATTTTTTTGCCACGTTACTGGACGCTCATGCGCAATGCCTGTAGGCTCATGCGTCCTTTTTTTTTTTTTTTTCAAAATGTATTAAAATTTTTAGTATACAAATGTAAAAACATATCCCATGCTTTACCCATTTTACAGTACAACTGTACACATGCAACATAAAAGAAATCACTGAAATTCAACAACACAAAGCTTACATGGGCTTTGAGGTGTTTGCCAAAATGCATGTATTTGTAGCCCAGATATAACAGTGGCTATAATTAACCTATGTAAACTTGTCACATCTGGCACACTTATACATCACTAAACACAGAATAGTAGTGAAATTAAAAAATTCTGGTATTTGAAGAATATATTCAAATCATTCGTTTTCTGCCTACATTTTGTCATTCAGTTTTCAATTCAGTACAAATAGATGTTCAGGGAATAAACAGCTTAATATGGGGTTGTTGCTTGCTAAAAACAGACAGTTATGCTTTCTTCAGAAAACAATTATTGAACATTTGAAACTCCCATAGAAAGTATGGCTTTCAACTTACTGAGACAAATTAAAATTTCAGCTTTGATGTTCAGCACATTACATGTATTTTTTTCAATATTTCGCTAAAACATAACAGTTAAAAAAAAAAAAAACATAAATATAACAAAACTACAACATTTATGCAAAAGGTTGAGGTCCTGCAGTAAAATGTTGATCAGATAAGAAGTTAGGTGGTATTATTTGTGAAAGCGGGTAAGAGAAGAGATTGGCTGGGTCAATGGACAATGGATTTACTGCATGAGTAGGGGGCAACATACCATGCCAGCCAGGGTAGGCTGCTTCTGGATTCAATAGAAAAGATGGATATGGGAGACCTGCTGGAACAGTATTTGGCACATGGAGAGGTGGCATAATATTAGCACCCTGACTCTCTCCTATAATTACAGAGAATTCTCCTGGGAACTGAAGGCTATTGCTCATATTTTGGAGCATATTCATGATCTCAGGCATGCCAACTTCCTCTCCTGTATCCTCAGATGTCTGATTCCACTGCTCAAAATTTGGGAAACCTGGAGGAGGGAGCCCTTGCTCGGCCATTTGTCTCTCCTCTCGTTCAACATCTGCTAATATGTCAGAGAAAATATCATCTGGGATATCCAAACCTTCTTTATGTTTCTTGGAAGATTTTTTGGGATAAGCTGTCCAGGAAGGATGGCTTGGAAGAAGCAAGATCAGAAGCCGAATAGGATGGTTGTCTTCCAAACCTGGACCTCCCAAAGGACGCAATCTTTGAGGGATGGGTTGGCCGGCAGGTAGAGGCACTAGGAACGCCTCCATGCCATGACTTCTGATGATTGCATATCTCAGCTTCCGATTAAGATAAGAATACAGCCGAGCATATGAAACTGCATCACTTGACGTTCTTTGATTCAGTCGGATCACACACACATGTCCTTGGTGCACTCTGGCCAGATACGATCCACATATTCCCAAACAGACTCTTGCAAAATGCATCCTTCGGATGTTAACACTTTTGGTAAATCCTGGCAAAGATGACTGCTATAACCAGACTCTGGCGTGGCTGTAACTTTAAACTGCTTTATAGAGAACATGTGAAGGAATCCCTTCCACACACTTGAGTCTGCTGGATCTGTGAGTCTAGTATCTGGATCATACAATTTCTTGTTCTTCTTTTCAATGCATGAAGAATGTTGATTGCCATTAGTTATATGGTGTTTCCATATTTTCTCTGGTTTCTTGGTAATTACCCATTGGCTTAAGTCAGCATCACCTGGGGGGTTTATCAGCCCTTTGCATATAAGGCAGTCCTGATCTAAAAGGTGGCTCTTGTGTTGGGATGTTGTGTCCCTTTTCTCTGAGATGCAATCCTGCTGAGAATCCTGAGGCTGCCACACAGAATCAGACAGATCCTCTAGGGTCAAGTTCTGATCGGGCACGGTATCAATTTCAATTAACCCCTTGTGTGTCAGCTTTGTCATCTGAATCTGGTATGGCTGTCTTTCCTCTTTCTCGATTAGTTCCAGTGCATGTTTTCTCTTTTGAATTCTCCAGTTGGCCAGCTCCTGTGCAGCCATTTACGTTGCACTCATTAGAACCAAACACTGTGGGGTGATTTATGGCCCCCACCCACCGCGCAGGGGTGGGGGCCGAGGGGGGGAGGACACTAGGTCCCCCCATTGTGATTTATGGCCCCCACCCACCGCACAGGGGTTGGGGAGGACAGTAGCTCCCCCAGTGTGTATCATGGGCTTTGAGGACAGGTGTCAATCCATACCTGCCAAGTGACCCTATGTATGGGTAACAGTCCCTATTCTGCTCTGTGTCAGTGTGTATCATGGTCTCTGTGGACGGGGAACAGTCCCTATTCTGCTCTGTGTCAGTGTGTATCAGGGGTTTTGAGGACAGGTGTCAATCCATATCTGCCAAGTGACCCTATGTAGGAGGAACAGTCCCTATTCTGCTCTGTGTCAGTGTGTATCAGGGGCTTTGAGGACAGGTGTCAATCCATATCTGCCAAGTGACCCTATGTAGGGGGAACAGTCCCTATTCTGCTCTGTGTCAGTGTGTATCAGGGGTTTTGAGGACAGGTGTCAATCCATATCTGCCAAGTGACCCTATGTAGGGGTAACAGTCCCTATTCTGCTCTGTGTCAGTGTGTATCATGGTCTCTGTGGACAGGGAACAGTCTCTATTCTGCTCTGTGTCAGTGTGTATCAGGGGTTTTGAGGACAGGTGTCAATCCATATCTGCCAAGTGACCCTATGTAGGAGGAACAGTCCCTATTCTGCTCTGTGTCAGTGTGTATCAGGGGCTTTGAGGACAGGTGTCAATCCATACCTGCCAAGTGACCCTATGTAGGGGGGACAGTCTCTATTCTGCTCTGTGTCAGTGTGTATCATGGTCTCTGTGGACGGTGAACAGTCTCTATTCTGCTCTGTGTCAGTGTGTATCAGGGCTGGGCTTTGACGACCGGTGTCAATGTTAGGTGATTTCTGCCCTTTATGGATTAAAAGCAGACTCTGCATCAACTGTGCAATTTTCCATGGGAGTTTTGCCATGGATCCCCCTCTGGCATGCCACAGTCCAGGTGTTAGTCCCCTTGAAACAACTTTTCCATCACTATTGTGGCCAGAAAGAGTCCCTGTTGTTTTTAAAATTCGCCTGCCCATTGAAGTCAATGGCGGTTCGCGCGGTTCGCGACAACACTATTCTTTAATAAAAGAATTGTGCCATCATCTAAATAGGAGTCATCCGCTTGCCATTCATCATAGACAAATAGTGAGGGAGACATATCATGCTCCTCGTCCGAGATGACAGTATAGGTCGTGGGGAGCACTGGTCGTGCCTGTCTTCCCTTCTTAAGGAGAGCCTTACCTTTTGAAGGTTTTGACTTGGACCCTTCGCCCTTCCAATGGCATTTTGCCAGTCGTCTATGGTCCTTGGACGATGATTCTGAGTCGTCAGATACTTCTCTCCTTTGAGAGTGCTTAGGCCCTTTGGCAGCGCCGTAGCCAGGGGCGTATTAGCTGTGAGACAAACAAGGCATTGGCCTTGGGTGGCATTTTCCAGAGGGCGGCAAAAAAAAGCCGCCCCCAAATGCCCAAGGCAAATGTCTTGTTAGCCTCGCGGCTAACAAGACATGCTGGGCTGCCGGCGGTCGGGCAGCGCTGCTGGGCGGCTGGCGAGGGAGCACTTCCTCTGAGCTGTCTGCTCAGCTCCCTCGCGCGCCGCAGAGTGAGGCTGGGAGCTGGAATATGACGTCAGACAGCTCAGAGGAAGTGCTCCCTCGCCAGCCGCCCACCCGCCCGCCCGCCCAGCAGCCACTGGACCACCAGGGAGGAAGAGACCCCCCCCCCAGCATTCCCAACGGTAAGGAGGCTGGGGGGGGGGGTTAAATACATTTAAAAAAATGTGTTAATGTGTGTGTGTGTGTCTGTTAGTGTGTGTGTCTGTTAGTGTGTGTGTCTGTTAGTGTGTGTGTCTGTTAGTGTGTTTCTGTTAGTGTGTTTCTGTTAGTGTGTTTCTGTTAGTGTATTTGCCTGTGAGTGTGTGTGTCTGTTAGTGAGTGTGTGTGTCTGTTAGTGAATGTGTGTGTCTGACTGTGTTTGTCTGTTAGTGTGTGTGTTTGCCTGTGAGTGTGTGTGTATGTTAGTGAGTGTGTGTGTCTACTAGTTTGTGTCTGCTAGTGAGTGAGTGTGTGTCTGTTAGTGTGTGTCTGTTAGTGAGTGTGTTTGTCTGTTACTGAGTGTGAGTGTGTCTGTTAGTGTGTGTGTGTCTGTTAGCGAGTGTGTGTTTCTGTTAGCTAGTGTGTGCGTATCTGTCAGTGAATGTGTGTGTGTATTTAGAATGCGGGGCGGGGGAAAGGTTGGGTGGGGGTGGCGCGGGGGGCGCCTGAGTTTTGTCCTGCCTAGGTCAGCACAAAACCAGGATACACCACTGGCCGTAGCCAAGGCTTTTCCATCAGTGCTTAAAGATCAGAGGACATCTGAGAATCTGTGATATTAAAATAGTATTGGGGCTGACCAAAATTAAAATCTGTGATTAAGTAAAAAAAGCAAATTGGTGACAGGGACTGCCTGGGATACAGTGGTCAAAAATGTGATGCACAATAATGCAGACTGAGGCAACATCTGGGGCTCACCCAGCAGGGCACGGCGCTACCCTATAGGCAGACTAGGCGGTGGCCTAGGATGCTGTGTGAGAGGGGGCGCCCGCAGGGGCTGTAATACTGTCTGAATCACCTGTCAGAATATGCTGGCCGTGCTCACTCACTGAGAGCACAGAGACCCGCCTCCGCCTGTGATACAGCTGCTGGCGCCCTCCCCTCACTGCATCAGCCCTCCTGCTTGTATTTCAGATGCTTTCAGCTGATAATAGGAGTTACGATTGTAACTCCGCCTCTTCCCGCCCACAAACACTTAACCCCACCCATCCCACAACGAACTCCGCCTTTCCCCACCCCAAAAATTCTAACTCTGCCCCCAGTCTGCCTCTTCTCCCTCCTCCCAAGACCAGGAGGTTAGAAGAGGAGGGCAGTGTGCTGTTCCCTCTGTCCTGTGCCTGAGGAGCAAATGGAAGAATGACAACAGAGGAGGTACCACAGTGCCTGACTGGGCTGCTTCCAGTGCCCCCAGCCCCCATCTGGTGTGTGTGTGTATGTGTAATAGGCAGTGTATGTAATATGCAGTGTCTGTGTGTATTAGGCAGTGTCTCTCTGTGTGTATGTATCAGACTGTGTGTGTGTGTGTGTGTAATAGGCAGTGTCTGTGTGTATGTATCAGACTGTGTGTGTGTGTGTGTGTGTGTGTGTGTGTGTGATATGCAGTGTCTGTGTGTATAAGCAGTGTCTGTGTGTGTATATATCAGACTGTGTGTGTAATATGCAGTGTCTGTGTGTATTAGGCAGTGTCACTGTGTGTGTGTATGTATCAGACTGTGTGTGTGTAATATGCAGGGTCTGTGTGTATTAGGCAGTGCCTCTGTGTGTGTATGTATCAGACTGTGTGTGTGTGTGTGTTTTATATGCAGTGTGTGTGTGCGTATCAGGCAGTATGTGTGTGCGTATGTAATAGGCAGTGTCTGTGTGTGTATATCAGGCAGTGTCTTTGTGTGTGTGTATGTAATAGGCAGTGTGTGTGTATTAAGCAGTGTATGTATGTAGTACATGTATGTAATCATATATTGCAATTATGCATAAAGCACGCAGTTTGTATCAGGGATGTGGAATTTATATTGCCCAACTTCTGGGACATGCAATTCCAGGAGTCGGATAGAAAGATTTTTTTTTTCTTTTAGGGCTAGAATCGGGGAAGCTGGTGCCAAGCAGGGATGTATCGCTGACAGGCATGCCGGGATGCTGTAACTGGGCCTTGCTGCAGCTCACAGGGAGGTGTGAAGAGTGGCAGCATCCAACCGCTCCTCACAGTGGTTTCCAACCCATTCCACAAGTCTAGAGCAGTGGTTCCCAACCACCCCCTACCAGTCCAGGATTTAGGGATTACCCTGTTGTGTCTAAAGTGTTTATTTAATTATTTATTTTTTCTAAAAAACACCTAAACACATCTGTGTAGTCCCTAAATCCTGGACTGTTAGGGGGTGGTTGGGAACCACTGCTCTAGATTCATGGCTGCCGAGACTCGATGTGACGCTATACCCGGCAGCCAACAAAGGGCAGAGTGAGCATGGGACACTTCTCCCTTTCTCAATGAGCTGAACTAGAGCTCAATGTGAAACATAGGAAATCTGTGATTGAATGTGCATGCCCTAGAACAGAGGCTTCTCAATCAGAAGCTTCTAATTGGAGGACTTGCAGAAAAAAAAGCATATTTTCTTTTGGGGTACATCTACTAAATTGTTCAAGGAAATCTGTGGAATGTTTCCTTTTGGAGTTCAGTGCATAAACTTGTGACACGATGGAATGATCTTATGAGGGGGCGGCAAAATTGATCTTTGCCTAGGGCGGCAGAATTCCTTGCACCGGCCCTGTCACCCAGTAATATGGAGACTGAAAGCACAGCTCCACTCAGCAGCACAATATGTGGGGGCTCAACCCAAGCTGGGTTACTAGGTCAAGACCTGACCGGCTGACTCACCCCAAGGATGCAACTAACTTGGAACAGGTCCCTGTGGTGGGTAGTACTTAGCAGAGTGAAATATGTACAGTTTTCTAAAAAAATTGTTGCAGACAAATTATTTCCGACTATCCTGATGAGACTCCTAATAACCAACAAGGTTTTGACTAGCCGCTGCAGATCTCGCAAAGTGAAATCCAAAATGGTCACGGAAAAAATATGAAACACGGTTCATGGAGAAAATTTGCAAAACTTTCGCAAAAAAAACATGTGAACGGAGGTAGAAGAACATGAACGGAGAAAAAACGAATGCGAGAACAGACAAGTGAATGTCAGAAGGCTGCGAATGACAGAGAAATCCAGAGGGAAACAAACGCAAAAGTTGAACGCATGTGGTTCTTTATCGCGGTCGGTAGAGTACTGCTCCTGTAGCAGGCGAATGCTAACGCAGGAATGAGTGCGAAAGTGGATGCAGGGTGTGGCGAAACCAACCTCGCCACTAGGCATTGGAGAAGCCTGTTTGCCCGCCTCCTGCCTATTTGGGCATATTGTATTTTATTATGCTGCTGCTGGCCCTTTAAGAACCATCTGGGGACATGCTGTGACCTTTGGGAACAATGCCCCTTTAAGACGGTGTCCCCAGTGTCCCCAGACTTATTTGGGACAATGCTCCTTTAAGACTTTGTCCCCAGTGTCCCCAGACTGTTAATATACTGTGTTCCTGGCTTTCTCCCACTTGGTTCAGTAAATGGGGCTTACTGAACCAAGTACCACACAGACGGACCACCCAGAAGTGGAAGTGTGCAGGTAATTTACCTCCCAGGCTGGGAGCCTGCTGTAGGTAAATTGCCGAACACTGGGTGGCCGCCGTTCGACAAACGAACACGTGGCGGCGGTCATCTTTAATTCAGCTGAAGTTTTACCTTCTCCAGACTTCAATGCATTCCACAGTTCGAACGCCATTCGACAGTTGGACAGTTCGACAATTTGAATGGTTGTCGTTCGTCTGTTTGAACTGACTTTAACATGGGAAAAAAATTCCTGGTGGTCGCAGTGGTGAGAGTGAACTCTAGCCCCATAAACACACTGCCCCCACACACCATACACATTCACACACTGCCCCCATACACCCATACACTCCATACACTTTTACACACATTGCCTCACACACACACACACACATACACTGCCCACCCATACACACACAGCCCCCCATACTAACATTGCCACACACATAAGCCCCCCTCATACACACATTGCCCCACACACCCTACGCATTCACACACTACACCCCTCACACACACTGCACCTTTCACACACACTGCACCCCTTACACATTGCACCACTGCTCCTATACCCTACTACAGCCTCATATCCCAACAGACCCCAGGTAAGTTGTCAAACTGTTCTTAAACGGTTTGACTACTTACTCTGAAAGGGGGGTCCAGCCCTCCTGGCACCATAACGACTACACAGAGCAGTAGTGGTTATTGTGCATGGATTATTTTTTTAAAATAATCTACAAGTTCCCCAGTAGCCAGCAAGCCAGCCAGCCCACAAGCCGGCCAGCCAGCCAGCCAGCCCACAGGCTGGCCAGCCAGCCCACAGGCCGCCAGTTAGGCTTACAGCCAGCAAGCCCACAGCCTGCCAACCGCAGCCAGCAAGCCACAGCCAGCAAGCCAACAGCCTGCCAGCCGCAGCCAGCAAGCCAACAGCCTGCCAGCCACAGCCAGCAAGCCCACAGCCTACCGGCAGTAGCCAGCAAGCCCACAGCCTGCCAGCCTGCCAGCCGCAGCCAGTAAGCCCACAGCCTTCCAGCAAGCCCACAGACTGCCAGCCAGCAACAGTAATTAAGGTAAGAGGAGCTAACTTGGCCTAGGTATCAGTGAGCTATGTTGTGTTGCTATATTGTGAATAGGAACCAGTAGTCTCTAATGGGACCTGGAGGAAATTCTTTCTAACACACTCTCTAAAGGACACTGAGATAGCCTCTGCTAGAATGCTCTCCCCCTCCATGGCCCATTAGCCCTCAATTGTAGTCTCTACTGGGGCCAGGAGGCGACTGTTTCCAGCAGGGATACTGAGATGGCCTCTGTTAGAAAGACCCCCTTCCAAGCCTATTAGACTCCATTGTAGTCTCTGATAGGGCCTGGAGGGGATTCTTTCTAACACACTCTCTAAAGGACACAGAGATAGCCTCTGCTAGAAAGACCCCCCTCCATGGCCCATTAGCCCTCAATTGTAGTCTCTACTGGGGCCTCAAAGGGATTATTGCACTTTTGTTCCTTGTGTCTAAAGATTGTGTAGGGTGTGGCTGGAGGCGGTGCATGGAGGCGGGACATGGGTGGCGCTTGCTGCGGAGTATGGGTGGGGCCTGTAAGGGGGCCCTTGATTTATTGTGCCCGGGGGCCCTGAGGGTTCTCAGTCCGCCCCTGCTTATGGCCAGTGTGTCCCCCTGAGAGCCGGGGTTAGTCCCGAAGGTTCCTGTGCTAGTCCGTCGTTTGGGGTATGTTTGTGTGGGTTGCTCGGTCCCCTTGTACCCTTCTGCCCTGGTTGGGGGGATGTGGGTCGTCATTCTGGCCCCTTACCGAGGGGGCAGCGGGGGGGGGGGGTGCGGTGTGTGTGGGCCTGTTCCTGGGTATACAGTCTGTGCACTATGGTTAGATCGGTACGTGCTAGTCTATGCTATTTCACCTCTGTGTTAGGTCGGCTGTCTGTGGGTAGCCTGTCCGTTGGCTGTCTGGGATGTGTTGAGTGTGTGATTAAATGAATCAACTAATAAACTTTTTAAACAGAGTTAAACAACTAATGTGGGTTAGCTTGTTACGGTTCAAGTCCCTGGGTTCCGGCCGGAACGAACGGCCTAATGTTCGAAATGTCCCAGGGGTGATCAGGACGGAGCCTCTGCTCCTCCGGGGGCCTGTCCACCAGTCCGAGTGAGGCCAGGAACTGTGGTGCCTCTTCTGGTGCCGTAGCTCTGTAGGTCTTGTCCTCCACTGTTGCTGTTAGGTCCCTTGGGGTGGCCCAGCGATATGCGATGCCTTCTTCTTGCAGCCTCTTTGTGATAGGCCTCATGGCTTGCCGCCATTGAAGTGTGGAGCGGGTAAGATCTTGATAGAAGGTCAGGCAGTGTGTTTCAAAGTGGAGAGGTGTTTTGTCCCGTAGTGCCTGCTGGAGTCTTTGTTTGTTGGCATACGCTTGGAAACAAATTATAACGTCTCTCGAGTAGGCTGTGGGTGCCCTGGGTGATTTCGCTATGCGGTATACAACGTCTAGCTCAATTGATTTGGCCGATTTTGCTGGCAACACGGAGGCTATTAGGCGTCTAATGAGGTGGGGCAGCTCCTCTGACGCTACTGTGTCTGGAAACTCCTGGATTTTCAGGTTTTTCTCTCGGCCTTTATCTTCGAGGGATTCCAGCCTGAGAATCGTGTTGCTGTGAGCGGTTTGTATCTTATGCGTCTCTCCTCCAGGGCTGAGAGGCCTCTTTTGAGGTCGGTTACATCCTCCTCCGTAACAACCCGTTCTATGATGGCTTGTATCTCTTCCTTCACCAGAGGAATGTCCGCGTCAAATAGCTTTTTGATGCAGTTGTAGAGGTCTGAGATATCCTGTTTGGTCAAGGGATCGGAGGATTGCGCGTGTGCCGGTTCCCCTTGGAGCGGTCGGAGGGAGCATCTAGGCCCACTAAGGGGGTCGGCCATCTTCGTCCTCCGGTGGGTCAGTGGCAGGCTCTCCGTCTGCCCGTTCTGCGGGCGCCTGTTTCGTCGGACCGGAGAGCATTTCACCAATGTCTCTCCCCTTTTGCAGGCCTACTTGGGTTTTGGGCTTTGTGCGGCCCATCGGTATTGCGGGCGATTCATCTGCAGGTGGAGGTGAGTACCAGGCCCAGTTTGCAAAGGCCTCGGCGTATTCTGCGGCCCTCCTCAAGTCGTGAGGACTGGGCGTTTTCTTGAGCTTGCGGGCTGATTTGGCCTTCGAGTCGTAGGTGAAGGGCATGGGTGTGTTCCTCGTGTGCTTGTGCACCTAGTTCCCACTTCACCGTGAGTCGATGGGGCCTGGGTCTAGTGATATTAAGTAGATTAGTTACTTTTGGGTCCGGAGCCCTGAAAGATGGCGTCTGCTCCATCCCGGTGCTTAGCCCCGCCCCACGGTCACACGTTTTGAATCTTACGGTCAACGAGAGGCCAACACCCTGCCACCATGTTCAAGTGGCAACAAAATTCCCTCGGCCCAAATCATAGGTAAAGCCTCTTTCCGCCACTTGGCACTAGCAGGGTCTCACCTGTCACTAGGTTCTAGCTAAATTATTCGCCTCGGCACTAGCTAGCAGGCCAGTTCTCCGAAGGTCTCATCCAGACCTCTAAGACACATTACTTATCCAAAACATTATTCAGAATGTCACAAGAATCCATCCTAATATTCAGTCTGCTGTTGGACGAAATACCCAGCACGCCAGTCAGACCTGGGTCTCCAAAGGAATCCCTCACCCCTTCTACCCTCAGTTACCTGGGATTCTGGACCATTCCTAAAATATCAGCAGAGCTCAGACTCAGGGGTATCCTCTCTCCAGCCACTGCCAGTAAGGCAGAACTACACAGGCTCACGACGGCTCAGGCCAAAGTTCACAAGGGCCGTCAGCTTAATCCTCAGATTCCACTCAGGAGACCCCGGTCGCTATCCCGGCCAGCCTCCAAATGACCAACAGACTGGTAAGTGGAATCAGCTATAGCCACACCAGGTGTCTCGTTAAGCCTGTCAGGCCCTCCCCTGGCGATCTCAGTCATACAGTCTGGTTTACCCCTCATTTCTGACCCCGTCCACCACCACCCACTATCACTACTCCATACGTCTCACCGGCCCACTCTGTTCCAATTTCCATGGAGAAGGAAATTCTCAATGGAAAGGACATTAAACTAACATCACTACTTAACTTCCCAAGACACCCTACAGTACAAAAGTTATATTTATGGTGACATTTCAGTAGTTCTAAAGTAGTTCTAAAGAGTGAGCTTTGCAAAGCTTTCCATGGGTGCACTATCACTTTAATGCTGGGGCATGCTATTTCACTACAGGTAGGGTATCGCACATCTGCTCCAGAGCCCACACCTAGTCCACATATACAGTCCGTCTGTCACCTAGGATACGCCTGACTAAGGTTAACATTGTTATCCTAAATTACTATCTGCATTTACACCCAGCTAGGCATCTGGTAGATTGTGGTGCCGGGTTTCTCACAGGGGTTTCACACGGGCCTTATCGCCATTCCCACAGGGACACTCGTATTCCCTAACCTATAATCTGAATCCATTGACCCACTTATGGTGGACCACATTCTGTCCACGGCAATCATACACTGGTTTCACGATCGCATCTTTCTGGTCTTCACACTTCTCATCTTGGAGTACCAATCCCATTGAGGTAGCCATTCACAATACCCTATAATACGTCTGATCATAGACCTCTTCCACACCGCACTCTACATCCATTCCCAGCATTAACTCCCTCATTCCCGCTAAGGAGTTCTCACTGCACTACGCAAATCGACGATGCCATGCAAGCTATCACTTCAGCAGGTAGTAAGGCTCGGTTGAGCAAGACAGACTTATCCAACGCCTTTAATCTACTACCTATTCACCCTTCACTATGGCACCTGGCCTACATTGGGCTCTCGGAGCAGCCCTATGTATTCAACATCTTCGCACAAACCCTCTGCTGGCCGCTCCTAAAAATAATCAGGTGTCTATTAGTCATCCACTATCTGGATGAATTTGTTGTTGTTTTAACAGGTTCACAAACACCTAACAGTGTTCACACCACCACAGCCTCCATTTAACAAAACTCTGGGTCCCTCTGTCACTAGTCTATCATTCCGCAGAGTAGGTCTCTTGTCCCTGGGCTACTTAATTTGCTCCACAAGGTGCCTACTCCTGCCCAACTATTTGGGACGATCCAGCCAGGGCCGTTTTACACACTTGGAGTAGTTTTTGGCCATGGATCAGGATCTCTTAGTTCATTCCCCTACTTTAAGAACACTAACTTTCAATTCACACAGACACAGCAGCACATACAGGGTTTGCAGCCATTTTCGGCAACCACTGGTTAGGGATGCCTGGCCCACTATGATGGATGCCTTGCCGGCCTTTAGAGAGACTTCTACTTTGTCAGAGATCTACCCCATCATGGCGGCCACCCTCACATGAGGTCATCTTTGGACCGGCAAGACAGTTAAATGCTGCTCTGACAACTCTGCAGCCTGCGACATCATTAACAAGGGCGGTCATCCTCGCTAACCATTTTGTGGCTGATTCGCAGGCTGACTTGGCTGGCAACAACCTCTCAGTTCTTTCTAGTCTGCTTTTACACTCCTGGTGTCCACAACACAGCCACTGACACTCTTTTACGCCCAATTTAAGGTCGTCTTTCAGGCACTCCCTACGACCCACTACCTACCATCCAGGATACCACCATTCTATGGGCTTATCTTGGACTAAGCACACAATTACACCTCATACAGGGACGCACGCTTCACGCAGTTTCACGACTACTCTATCACTCACGCCATGGGCTTTATATATTGTACCATGTCACAAGTAGAGTTTGCTTGATTCAAGACTTTTTGCAGTTAAACTATGCTAATTTTTGCCACTTTCTCTAATCCTACAAGTCAAGCATCTTACTTATACCTCCTATGCTGTCACTCTGCTTTTACGTCTCCAAGTTCAACCACACACTATCAGTCCTAATCCATTACGTCACATCTAAACCTTCCATTTAGGTGAGCTACATCATGGCTTCCTTCGCTGGTCTCTCTTTTTCACAAAAGCGCTGCATCAGCAGCTTCAAGCTCTTACACCTCAGTCTACATCACTAAGTGATGGGGCCACCGGTAATCCTCAGCTCAATTACATATATACCTCAATCAGTGTAAAAACTCCTTACAAGCTTTCAGTACCCACACTGTATAAACATGCAATAAAGCGTGTTTTCTTTGAATCCTCTTTTATTACAGGCCTACTCGTACGTTGGTTTCGGCACACCTCTACCAACTTTGCTTCTCCTTCTACATTCCATTACGTATTAGAAATTCCGAGCACAAGTTTGAAGGCCATTTGGCCTGAATTTGTGGGAGGAGTAATGATCCTATTTAAACCCTACCCCCCTACTTACCTTTGTCGTGCAAACTGCTTGTCCCCACCCACCTACACCCATCTATATTAACAATTCACCCTTGTGGGCCCTCTTTTATTACAGGGCTACTCGTACGTTGGTTTCAGCACACCTCTACCAACTTTGCTTCTCCTTCTACATTCCATTACGTATTAGAAATTCTGAGCACAAATATATATATGTGTGTATATATAAAACCATACATTGATATTATGGATGTAGTGTAAAATATATATACCAGCATAATGAGAAGGAGCAAAGTACTGTAGTAGTCAATTATCTTTAAAATTGGTATTATTTTTGTACATTTTGATTTTAAGTCCTGATCCTAAATGGAATGGTCTTTCTACATGAAGTGGTGTCCATCACAGTAATGGTCTTCTTCATGGTGTGTTATAGAGTATATTTGTGCATTCTATATTCCATTACATTTCTTGTAGATCATGATGATTTTATGCCTCAATAGTGGGGTTGTATGTTATAACTAATGGTACATGTCTGGATGATTCTTTCTATTTGTATTGTATCCAAATGATATGTAATCAATGTTATTGTAGTATTTGTAAGGTTTGTAGTTTTGTGTTTCAAGAAATGTCTACTCCAGTTCCGCCATACAATGATTAATGCACTGCGGTCCCATATGTGTACCAATAGTGTTCCCCATTTGTTTGTAAATAGCTGTTCTTGTTAAAGCTGAAGTAGTTATGTTTAAGTTTGAACTTTCCATTCTGTGAAGACTTTGGGGTCTATAATTTTGTTGGTAGTTACTATTTGAGTAAAAATAGGGACAGGCTGTAGCAGAACCCCTTTTATCTGTCCCATCTATTTCTTTTATTGTTGGCACTTCAGAGTTTTTCCTGTGCCTGGAGTATGCAGAATTACCTATTACTGTATGTGGCCATACTATGTTCGGTATAAGGATATACCAGCTTGCAGGTGAATGACTAAATTCACCATACGAGCAAAGTACCGAACAACCAGACCACCCTGTAATTTACCTCCCTGATTGCTTTTCATATTCCCTTGCACGTATGAACACGCTGCTACATTCCCTGGGTGGTCGCCATTTCGGCAGCCGAACACGTGGCGGTGGCCATCTTAAACCCGCGAACAGCGGTGTTTGGTCGTCGAGTGTCTGGAACTCAAAACAGACACTCGACTAACCGAACACCACTAAGACCTCCAGGGCTTCAGAAAACACTGATAGAAACGCACAAATGGCCCTTCGTTCGGTAGGATGAATCCCACGAACTAGGGGGTTCATCCGGTTACCAACGTAACTATGGATGGTATAGCCTTTGGGGACTTTTGAGGTATGAACTGAGACTGACCGCAGGGCCAGATCTCATGGAACTATTTTCGGCTACCTTACCCATGCGGTCGGTCAAAACTTTACCTTTCCATAACTCCCGAACCCCGGGTCTGATCTGGGTGATTTTTGGATATGTTACTCACCCAGATCAGGGCTACCATAGTTAATTTGTATCTCACATGTTTGGGGTACATCTAAGAAGTGGGGAAAAGTATGCATTGTATAATTGTTAACTGCTAATCTAAGGGGAGGAGATGTGTGGGAGGTAACGTCTATGGGATTGGTTACTGTACTAATTTTAGTGAATCCCTCCCTTGCATGGGAGAATCTCATAAAAGCAGGAATGTTGCCATTAAACTTCAGTTCTACTCCTGATACTGTGTGTCGTCCAGTGATTGGGATTGGGAAAGGTGATGGGATACTATTGGATATTATTGCTGATTGTGCTGGATATTCTCTTGGATTTATTACTTGTTCCTGCATCCTCTTAATATATTAGTGGAGTTCCTCTGTGGGAAATCAGCTCTCCGCTACACAGGCATTACTTGCACCTTTATGTGGGATGTTGCTGTACAGGAAGTCTACAGTCTTGGTTACAAGTGAGGTATTGCTGAGCTGAGTTTACTGAGGAGGTCTGTAGTATATTTTATGAAGCGGTTTGGTTTGGTATCCATAGGCTTGAATATGTTTTTCACTATGCCCAAAATCTGTTCAGGAAGTGTATACATCCCAGTAGGTCTGTCCAGGTTTCCTGGTTTAGGAATATGTGGTAACATATAGAAAGGCCAAATGCTAGGACTGGTGGATATGAGCTGCTCCAATTCCAGTTGTGACTACTTTGGACATTTTTAATTAGATTTTCGAGTTCTGTTGTGTAGTCTTTAGTGTTGTCTTGACTTAGTTTCTGTATGATCCGACAATTTCCTGACTCCCTCTTTGATACAGTCCTCCTTCATCACCTCTACTGTTCCTTCTTTGCCAGCTGGTCTGATTGTGATCATGTGGTTATTTCCAAGTGCATTTGAAATATAAGGCAAAAAAGCTGAACTGAACGTGAATGTAAATAGTTGAAATGAACACGGAAATGATGTGAATATTTTTTCTAAATTATCTTTTCTTTGCTTTCATTTTTCTTTGAATTCCTGGCTTCTCACTTTTGAATAACCCTTTTTATCTTTTGTTCTCTAATCCTTGTGTATTATTTTGTGTGGTAGAGATGGCATTAAACCACATTTAATACAATTTCATTCATTCTCAGTGTGTTTTCTTTTACCCTATTTTTTTAATTTTTGTACTTTTTTTTACTCTTTATTTTGATACATTTCCACGAAGGTTACCAATGTCTGGTTTAGTTGAAAAAAAAAAAAAAAAAAAAAAAGTGTGAATGTTTTTCATTTGTCTTGTTAAAAGAAGATGACAAAGTCACATTAAAATCATAAAAGGCCTCAGCAAATAACTAAAATCCAGCAGCGGTTGGACAGTTTTTTATATTGTTGTCTAAAATTAGCTTTGATTGATCATAAGATAACTAATTAAAATTTAGATATTATTCAAACAATTTTTTTAAAAAATGTTTATATCAATTAATCTACCAGTAACATCATTGTGACTTACTTAGTTTTATAATTAATAATAACTCTTTAATTGATAATACTACCTTTAACAACATCATTAAAAGTTTAAAGTTTGAAAACAGTTTTTTTTCTGTTTAATGAGACTCATTATCCCTTTATTTCTTCTTTGCATATTGCACTTTGAATTACAAGAATACAATTATAGCATATTAAAATACTTCTGAAGTCAGGGTTGTTTATTAGACATGATTTATGATAACTTCAATAATACACTGGATTATGCCATAATACAATTTTCAGTTTGCTTGGAAAAGTAAATTACTAGGTTTTCCAGAACAATCTTAAGGTGATACCAGAATTTGCATTTAATTCATTCACAGGTTTACTTTCATATACATTACAGAACAAAATTTAATTTAAGTCCTTAAAGACTCACTCACCCTTATTTATACTATAGGAATGATTCACTTACTCCTACCTTCTTCTACTTTTTATCCTTCTGCTTCTGGCAGATGTCTTCCAAAGTTCTCCTCTACCCACCTACCCACGTCCACTTCACTAATACCAGAAACCCTACCAATCTAATATGTATCTTATGTACTTCTCCCAGTATGTTCACTTTTCACCGTGTACTCTGAAATGCATGCTCTGTGTGCCACATCACTAAATCAGCAGCTCATCATGACCTATTCATCTCACATGGAAACCTGGGTCTCTCCCTCTGATTCTGCTACCCCTGCCTCATTATCCTTTGCTAGAGACGATTTGTGAGGTCAGGTACTGGTATTGGATGAGGAGTCTTGGCTCAGAATCTCCATTCCAGTTTATTAAGGTGTTCGATGGGGTTGAGGTCAGAGCTCTGTGTGGGTCAGTCAAATTTTTGCACACCAAACTTATCCAACCATGTCTTTATGCACCTTGCTTTGTGCACTGGATACAGTCATGCTGGGATAGAAAAGGGCCTTCCCCAAACTGTTCCCACAAAGCTGCAAGCATTGCATTGTCCAAAATGTCTTGATATGCTGACTCATTAAAGGAACAATATAGGGTCAGCAACACAAACATGTATTCCTGACCTTATAGTGTTAAAAACACTAGTCTCCATAGCCCCCTGTCACATATTCATCCACACATAAAAATGTGGTTAATGGGATTTACTGTCCTGACAGGAAAAGTTGTGCCAAGTAACATTACTGTCCTGGCAGGAAAAGTTGTGCCAAGCAACATTACTGTCCTGACAGGAAACGTTGTGCCAAGCAGCAATCATGCTCATGGAAACCTGGTAATTACTTTTGGGGTCAAAGGCCAGTCGTGGCTAATCAAATCCACAGGAGGGTTTTGTGCTGAGCAGCAATCAAGCACATGTAAACCTGGTAATTGCCTTTGGGGTCAGCCAATCAGATCCACAGGAGGGGTATTTAAACCCAGCTCTCCTCTTGCTCATTGCCCTTTTTTGGTTTCATACTTATGGTTATCCGAGATTGTGTTCATGATCTTGATTTTCTGGAATTTGACTTTGGCTTTATTTTGACTTCTCTGATATCTGGTATCCTTGATTTTTGGCTTTCCTTCATGTTTGTGTCTGATTCTGTGTCCCTGACCTCAGCTAGTATTTTGACTATTCTTGGAGACGTTAAGTCCGGCCATTCTAAGGTCCGGTTATACGTTATCCTTAGTCCTAGGTGTGACACAGTACTGTGTGCTGGATCAACTTGTAATCCTGACACCCCCCACAGTGTGCAGTAATATAAACACTGCCTTTTCTCACAGTCTGCAGGCAAAATTATGTACTCACCAGAACAACTTCATTAAGCTGTAGTTGTTTTGGTGACTATAGTGTCCCTATAAAATTTCCCTTCACTGGAAGTAAGGGTCCTAGCCCAACCCCTTAAAAAAAACAGCCCTACTCCACTAAACGTTACAGCTTGCACAATGCAGTTATGATGTATGATTTATCACTTCACATAACACATTTTCACTGCTGCAGATTCCAGTGGCAGGGTGCTTTACACCACTTCTACTTTGTGCCTGAGTTGCTGCTGTTCCTAAACGCTTCAAAAATCAAATTTCCAATAACATCACTTACAGTGAACCATGGAATAACAAGCAGAGTTGAAATTCACAAACTGACTTATTACACAGGTGCAGGGCCGCCATCAGGGGGTGACAACCATGACTGTTGTCATGGGCCCGGCGGTCCTGGGGGGCCCAGGCACCCAGGCCCCCCATTCCCAATGTGCATACATATATATAGCAGTTATCGCTATATACATGTGTTTTGGCAGTGGCAGAACTACCTGAGGGGGCCCATCGGGTGGCCCATGCACTTAGGGCCACCCGATGGGCATATCTCTGAAGGGGCCCGATCAGTGCCGTGGATTTTTAACAGCTAGTCTGGGCCCCTTTAAGGATTCTGGCACTGGCAGTGCAAGTGAGCTCACTTCCTCCCAGCTAACACCCGCGCGGGAGGAAGCACCAGAGAGTGTGAAGAGGAGAGGAGGATAGAGTCAGACCCACACCCACATCAGCCCCAGGCCCCCAGCCAGCAGAGTCCACCCTCCTGCAGCCTAAAGGTAAAAACATGAGGGTGGGAGGAGAGGAGGACAGAGTCAGACCCACACTCACATCATCCCCAGCCAGCAGAGTCCACCCTCTTGCAGCCTAAAGATAAAAACATGAGGGTGGTTAAAAAAAGTGTCAGTGTGTCTGTATCTATGTGTACCTGAGTGTGTGTGTCTGTCTGTATCTATGTGTACCTAAATGTGTGTGTGTGTCTGTCTGTATCTATGTATCTATCAGTGTGTATCTATGTGTACCTGAGAGTGTGTGGGTGTCTGTCTGTATCTATGTGTACCTGAGAGTGTGTGGGTGTCTGTCTGTATCTATGTGTACCTGAGAGTGTGGGTGTCTGTCTGTATCTATGTATCTATCAGTGTGTGTATCTATGTGTTTGTTTGTATCTGGTTGGTAGTCTGCACCTGAGTGTATGTTTTTGTTATTGTTTTATTCTTTGATTTTTTTTTTTTTTTATAGCAGTGCTGCAGCTTTTATGTTCATGGTTTTCTAGTGTCTGTGCTTTTGATTTTTATGTACACTTTTTGTCCACAATCATTTTCACTACTTAGTTGATATTCCCCATTTATTTTAGTTTTAGTTGTGGCTCTATTTAAATGTTTAAACAGATTGTTTATTTGTTTTGGTAACTTTGTTGTAATATATATCTTTTCTATTTGGCGCTGCCTGTCCATGTTGTGTACGTTTTTATCTTGCATAGCCTGTCTTATATTTTATTATGTGCATGGCCCATTTTCGATCGTTTGCATTTATTTTTTAAAGTGTGTTAACTAGTGCAATACATAATTTTTATATATATATATATATATATATATATATATATATATAATATTTTGCTGGAGCGCTCACGCTTTTTGTTTTCTGAGATTCTCAACTAAAGCTGTGTTTATTTGGTGTTAATCTGCCCATAGAATTGATTACTTTATTGTTGTTTTTCTACATTTTTACACATATATTTTATTTATATTTAGTTTTTACGTGTATCTGTTTATGTGTGTCTGTATGTATCTTTGTCAATGTGCACCTGAATGTGTGTGTGTGTGTCTGTATCTTTCAGTGTGTCTGTGTATTTACATGTATGTCAGTGTGTGTATGTATCAGAGTGTTAGTGTGTGCATGTGTATATATGGGTGCCAGATTGCACCTGAGTGTGTATCTCTGTGTGCGTGTATCTGTGTGTCTGTATTTGGGTGTCAGTGTGCACGTGAATGTGTGTGTGTGTGTAATCGTGTCTGTATATTTCCATGTATGTCAATGCATGTGCCTGTATCTCCTATGTGTGTCATGTATGTATATCAGTGTGTGTCTGTGTGTCAGTTTGCACCTGAATGTGTCTGTGTATATGTTTGTATGTCTATGTATCTATGTCAGTGTGAACCTGAGTATATATGTGTGTGTAACTATGTGCAACGGTGTGTCTGTGTATTTGCATGTATGTCAGGGTGTGTATCTATCTGTGTGTGTGTGTGTGTGTATACACTACAGACAAATGCACGCTTGCATTCAAACACCAACATTCAAATACACACATGCTTCATTCAATACCATGTTTATATTCAAACACACATACACTGCTGAGTGCTAAATACAGCCCTGCAAATTGTAGATCCCCAGCTAGCAAAGCATTCTGGGACTTACAACAGATTCAGAACTACATCTGGCCACTTTACACACACTGCATCCACTAAACACACAATGTGCATTGACTACACACACACAGAGACTCTGCATTCACTCTACACACATACAGCATCCTTGTGGGCAGATTCAAGGACGGCCCTGTGGGCGGACTCGTGAGTGGGCTCTAGGGGCCCAGACCTTGAACTTTGTCAGGGGCCCCAAAATTTCTGATGGCAGCCCTGCACATGTGGCATCCTATCAAAGTACCATGCTTCTTCAGAACAACCCATTTGTTTCACAAATGTTTGTAACCGCAGACTGCATGGCTAGGTAAGCTAGCAGAGGCAGTATGACGTTTTAACATGGTTGTGCGCCAGACTCCTCCACCAGGATTTTACTCCATCCTATAGAGTATAGACAGAATAATATCCACATTAGAAGAAGCTTTGACCCAGCTGTCTAAGCATCACTATTTGGCTCTTGTCAAAGCCACTCAGATCTTTTCACTTGACCATTTTCCCTGCTTCTAACAAATATAATCTGCTTCTTGCATATAACATATATAGATTTCAAGAACTGACAGTTCACTTGCTAGCTAATTCATCCCATGGAGTCATGGAAAGCAATACAGAGCTTCACCTGGTACCTGATTACGGGTACATTTATTCTTCGATTTATGCCATTATAATGGGGAGTGGGCTAATTAGTAATGTCCAGTAGTGATGTCACGAACATAAAATTTTCGGTACGCGAACTTCCGCAAATGTTCGCGAACCGGCGAACCGGGCGAACCGCCAAAGACTTCAATGGGCAGGCGATTTTTAAAACCCACAGGGACTCTTTCTGGCCACAATAGTGATGGAAAAGTTGTTTCAAGGGGACTAACACTTGGACTGTGGCATGCTGGAGGGGGATCCATGGCAAAACTACCATGGAAAATTACATAGTTGATGCAGTGTCTGGTTTTAATCCATAAAGGGCATAAATCACCTAACATTCCTAAATTGTTTGGAATAACGTGCGTTAAAACATCAGGTATGATGTTGTATCGATCAGGTAGTGTAAGGGTTACGCCCGCTTCACAGTGACAGACCAAACTCCCCATTTAACGCACCGCAAACAACCGCAAACGGTCCATTAGCACAACCGCAAACTCCCCATTTGCACATGTTTTAGTGCAAACTAGTCTAACTACTAATATAGTTGAAACATGCTACTTTTATTCATGCCAGACAACCATTCAGGCCAGACTAACAAACATGCCAGGGCCAATCATAGTTAACCACCTCAGATAGTAACATGGCTCCCTCCTATATACAGAGTAAGCATGGCTCCCTCCTATATACAGAGTAACGTGGCTCCTTCTATATACAGTGTAAACATGGCTCCTCTCTATATACAGAGTATCATGGCTCCCTCTATATACAGTGCAAACATGGCTCCTCTCTATATGCAGAGTAACATGGCTTCCCTCTATATACCGTGTGTTACAAATCGCTATTTGTAACTGGCCCTTTAAATGAGAAATTGCCCTGCTTCCCTGGATTGTGGAGAAGCCTGTTTGACAGCCTCCTTCCTCATGACTATGGCCCCTGGAAGATTGTGCCCCTGAAAACTTATTAACTTTTATTGGGTGTGTATGGCCTTTTAAGAACCGTCTGGGGACATATTGTGACTTTGCTGAACAATACCCCTTTAAGACTATGTCCCCAGACCTGTAAAATAACTTGTTCCAGATACGCTCTCCTGGAGGAGAGGTCTTCCCCACACGGTCCTGGAGGACAGAAGCCGATCCAGGGTGGAAGGAAGACGGCGCGGCTCCAGTTAAGCTACGGCGGTTGTGGAGCCTGTGGTGGTTGTGGTGTCGTCTGCAGTGCTTGGAGTCCTCTGTAAGCGCTAGGAGCATCCATCAACGGAGGGTACTCGGTCGGAGTGCACGGAGCTCCGTTACAGTGGTGGCAGCGGTGGGATGGCGTCCTAGTGCGAGGAGAAGCAGCTCGGAGACACTGGTAACGTTTGGAATTACAAATTGAGCGCAACGCTTGTATCCGTACAGCGCCCCTGGCTACAGGAGGATGGAATCAGCTAGTTTTTGGACAGCGTTCCATGATGAGGAGGAGGAGGCGGCCGCAGATTACAGGGATGCAGACAGAAAGGAACTCTGGTATGATGCCCTGGAAGACGCCCAGTGGCGGCGAGGTGAGAGTCTCCCCAGTGATGAGCAGCAGCTACAGAAGTGTGTGGCAATGCGGATGTATCTATTGGGAGAGCAGCCCCTGGATGAGTGGGTGACCAGACTAGAGACCCTGGTACGGCGAGAGATCTGGCTAGACAACGCATACCAGGCCCTCTGGTGGCATACCATTCGACTTACCCTCTGGACGGCCGAGCACGACTTACCGGAGGGGGATGATTATGATGGCCTGGGTCTATTATGGGATGCATTGGAGGACAGCATTGATCTTGGCAGCACGGAGTGGTCTAGGTTTTGGGACATCTACGACTACCGGATGGGCATGTATGTCTGGGCTGACGAACGCGAGGTGAGAAAAGACATGACCCACCTGGTAACAAGGGAGTGGGAGCTGGAGCAGGACTACCAACACCTGCTCAGCTTCGTGCAGCCCCAACCTACCCGACAAGCAGAACCAGACCTCACTGACTGGTCCGGCGATGACCTCCAGATGGCAGGTAGAGATGGGACCGAGGTCTCTCTACCGGCCCTACAGGGATGCTGGGCAACCAACCCAGATCTCCAGCGGCAGTGTGTACCCCAGGGGGCCGAAGGTGTCGTCCTCCCCCCCCCCCAGCGGCAGTGTGAACCCCAGGGAGCTGAAGGTGTCGGCCTTCCTCCCCAGCGGCAGTGTGTGTTACAGGGAGCTGAAGGTGTCGTCCTTCCTCCCCAGCGGCAGTGTGTACCCCAGGGGGCCGAATGTGTCGTCCTTCCCCCCAGCGGCAGTGTGTACCCCAGGGGGCCGAAGGTGTTGTCCTCCCCCCCCCAGCGGCAGTGTGTACCCCAGGGGGCCGAAGGTGTCGTCCTCCCCCCCCCCAGCGGCAGTGTGAACCCCAGGGAGCTGAAGGTGTCGTCCTTCCCCCCCCCCCCCAGCGGCAGTGTGAGTTACAGGGGGCCGAAGGTGTCGACCTTCCCCCCCCAACAGCAGTGTGTCCTACAGAGAGCAGAGACAGTTAGTCCCTCTCTACAGCAGCAGGGCAATGTTACGGGAGTGGAGACAGGCGGTCTCCCTCTCCAGCGGCAGCCTGTGTTTCCGGGAAAGGAGCACAGCACCCCCTCTCCCCAGCGGCAGCTTCCCCTAACAAGGGGAGACACCAATCCCCCAGACGGCGCAGATGGGACCGTGGTCTCTGTGCCTGACCTACAGGGATGCTGGACAACCTGTCCAGATCCCCAACTGCTCTCACCGGGACAACAGGAGGAGGGGGTAAGTACAAATTCCCCTCCCCAGCTAACTCCTAGAGTGGCACCAGGGTTAACAGAGGCGACATTAACCTTCACTGACTCCTATGTTTCCCTGGCCACTGAGCCAGACTACGTTACCAGCACCCCAGCAGAAGAGCTGGCAGCTGGGCAGAGTGCAGTCAGCCTCTGCCCTACCTTTGTCCATGGTCCTAATGTCCCGCAGGCTACCCCAGAAGAAGAGATGGCAGCTGGGCAGAGTGCAGTCGGCCTCTGCCCTACCTTTGTCCCTGGTCCAGAGCCTGATGTCCTGCAGGCTATCCCAGCAGAAGAGCTGGCATCAGGGCAGAGCGCCGCTGGCCTCTGCCCTTCAAGCCCCCACAGCATGTTACCACATCACCACAGCAAAATACCCAGGTGCAGTAATTGTGTCTTGTGGGTGGGTCACCCTTGTATCTGTTTGTTGTGGGTGGGCTACTCTGGCATTTGGTTATTGTGGGTTGGTGGATCGACTAACGGAGGCACTGACCGACAGAAGGTCAGGCGCCTGGTTAGTCTTCCCCCAAAGGGGAGATGTGTTACAAATCGCTATTTGTAACTGGCCCTTTAAATGAGAAATTGCCCTGCTTCCCTGGATTGTGGAGAAGCCTGTTTGACAGCCTCCTTCCTCATGACTATGGCCCCTGGAAGATTGTGCCCCTAAAAACTTATTAACTTTTATTGGGTGTGTATGGCCCCTTAAGAACCGTCTGGGGACATATTGTGACTTTGCTGAACAATACCCCTTTAAGACTATGTCCCCAGACCTGTAAAATAACTTGTTCCAGATACGCTCTCCTGGAGGAGAGGTCTTCTCCACACGGTCCTGGAGGACAGAAGCCGATCCAGGGTGGAAGGAAGACGGCGCGGCTCCAGTTAAGCTACGGCGGTTGTGGAGCCTGCGGTGGTTGTGGTGTCGTCTGCAGTGCTTGGAGTCCTCTGTAAGCGCTAGGAGCATCCATCAACGGAGGGTACTCGGTCGGAGTGCACGGAGCTCCGTTACACCGTGTAAACATGGCTTCCTCTATATACCGTGTAAACATGGCTCCCTCTATATACAGAGTAACGTGGCTCCCCTCTATATACAGTGTAAACATGGCTCCCTCTATATACAGTGTAAACATGGCTCCCTCTATATACAGTGTAAACATGGCTCCCTCTATATACAGTGTAAACATGGCTCCTCTCTATATACAGAGTAACATGGCTCCCCTCTATACAGGGGTGTACCTAGAGCATTTGGCACCCAGGGTGGATTCTTTATTTGGCACCCCCCCTCCCCATCTTTGAAATGTAAACAACAACTGCATTTTTTTTAAGTGTGTGTGTGTGTATAGTGTGTGCATAGTGTATGCAGTGTGTGTAGTGTGTGTGTATATTGTGTGTGTGTATAGTGTGTGTATAGTGTGTATATAGCGTGTATGCAGTGTGTGTAGAGTGAGTGCAGTGTGTATGGTGTGTGTAGAGTGAGTGCAGTGTGTATGGTGTGTGTAGAGTGAGTGCAGTGTGTATGGTGTGTGTAGAGTGAGTGCAGTGTGTATGGTGTGTGTAGAGTGAGTGCAGTGTGTATGGTGTGTGTAGAGTGAGTGCAGTGTGTGTAGAGTGAGTGCAGTGTGTATGGTGTGTGTAGAGTGAGTGCAGTGTGTATGGTGTGTGTAGAGTGAGTGCAGTGTGTATGGTGTGTGTAGAGTGAGTGCAGTGTGTATGGTGTGTGTAGAGTGAGTGCAGTGTGTATGGTGTGTGTAGAGTGAGTGCAGTGTGTATGGTGTGTGTGTAGAGTGAGTGCAGTGTCTGTAGAGTGTGTGTGCAGTGTATGCAGTGTCTGTAGAGTGTGTGTGCAGTGTATGCAGTGTCTGTAGAGTGTGTGTAGTGTGTATGCAGTGTGTGTGCAGTGTATGCAGTGTGTGTAGAGTGTATGTTGTGTGGAAAAGTGCTGCCACTTACCTGTCCCTCCCATCCTCCTCGACTGGTGGTCCGGTGGCACAGCATCACTGGGCAGTTTAGAGGGGCCCCGTATTCTCCATGCTCGTTAATAAGACTATCTACCCGAGTTTCCCATCCAGCAGAAGCAGGGTCCTCTGTTCTCACGATCCGCAAGAGCGTTGCTATGGCAACGCGATCGCGAGAACAGAGGACCCTGCTGCTGCTGGATGGGAAACTCGGGTAGATAGTCTTATTAGCGGCCGGTCCCTTGACACAGGGCGGCATTTCACCACCCCTGCGAAAGTTCGCCCCGGGCACCACCCTAGTGAGTGGTACCCGGGGCGGACCGCCCCCGCTGCCCCCCCTTAGTACGCCACTGCCTCTATATACAGAGTAACATGGCTCCCTCTATATACAGAGTAACATGGCTTCCCTCTATATACCGTGTAAACATGGCTCCCTCTTATACAGAATAACATGGCTCCCTCTATATACAGTGTAACATGGCTCCCCTCTATATACAGTGTAGCATGGCTCCCCTCTATATACAGTGTAGCATGGCTCCCCTCTATATACAGTGTAGCATGGCTCCCCTCTATATACAGTGTAGCATGGCTCCCTCTATATACAGAGTAACATGGCTCCCTCTATATACAGAGTAACATGGCTCCCTCTATATACAGAGTAACATGGCTCCCTCTATATACAGAGTAACATGGCTCCCTCTATATACAGAGTAACATGGCTCCCTCTATATACAGAGTAACATGGCTCCCTCTATATACAGAGTAACATGGCTCCCTCTATATATACAGAGTAACATGGCGTCCCTCTATATACCGTGTAAACATGGCTCCCTCTATATACAGAGTAACATGGCTCCCCTCTATATACAGTGTGAACATGGCTCCTCTCTATATACAGTGTGAACATGGCTCCCCTCTATATACAGAGTAACATGGCTCCCTCTATATACAGTGTAAACATGGCTCCCTCTATATACAGAGTAACATGGCTCCTGAGCTGCGGGTGGGGGCCCTATAAAAGAATAATGGGGGGACACACCTACTGTCGTCCCCCCCACCCCCACCCCTGAGCGGCGGGTGGGGGTCCTAAGTTACAATAAGAGGGGGGGGACCTACTGTCCTCCCCCCGGCCCCCACCCCTGAGCTGCGGGTGGGGGCCCTATAAAAGAATAATGGGGGGGACCTACTGTCCTCCCCCCCGGCCCCCACCCCTGAGCGTCGGGTGGGGGTCCTAAGTTACAATAAGAGGGGGGACCTACTGTCCTCCCCCCCGGCCCCCACCCCTGAGCTGCGGGTGGGGGCCCTATAAAAGAATAATGGGGGGGACCTACTGTCCTCCTCCCCGGCCCCCACCCCTGCGCGGCGGGTGGGGGCCCTAACTTACAATAAGAGGGAACCTACTGTCCTCCCCCCCGACCCCCACCCCTGCGCGGTGGGTGGTTGCCCTAAAAACAATAAGGGGGGGACCTAATGTCCCCCCCGGCCCCCACCCCTGAGCGGCGGGTGGGGGCCCTAAATGAAAATCCTCCTCCCCCATCAAAGGTGACTAGGGGTCCCCAAGCCCCTAGTCACACACCCAAATAAAAAGGCCCCTACCTACCCCCCTCACCCTAAAAAATAGTGAGGGGGGAATAAAATGACTACCCTGTAAAGTAAAATTCAACTTACTATTCAACGTCTTCTTTTTTCTAAAATCTTCATTTTTCAGCCCCAAAAAAGGCCAAATAAAAAGCCATCATACCCGTCGAACTTAAAAATAAAATAAAAAACCAGAGCGCAAAAAAAAAATTAATCCATCTTCACCCATGAACATATACCCTATTGTTACAATTGTTACTTGAAAAGCATGAGGAATGCCGTTGGGGTACCACATGCTCATTTGTTATACCTCCATGCACACTAGAGGAGCCATCGAAATCTAAGAGACCAAATGACACTTGGTCAAAGAACTTTTAGAACGGTTTATTTTTCTGTTCCTATAATTATTCTGTTCTTATATTTTATTTTCGCCTTGTTTTGTACCCCCTGCATTTCGTGCACTGATTAGATGTTCCTCACAACACTATTGCACCTTATACGCAGGACAGACACCCAGGCCCCCTTAACGCAACAGAGACTACCCCTCGATAAGAAAAGCTCAACCAATAAGTCAGAGAAAACATGGCGGCATGCCACTCTCCTCGACACCAGGAGGGCTTGCTTGCACACCCCACAAGAACCACCGCTTAACACCCCACTATAACTACCAGCTAATGCCCACACACACTGCCTATAAGCAGTAGCTACTAGGGCCACCAACCCACTCCCACCAAGGAGGTGAGTGATCCTCCCACCCTCACCCCCCCAAACGACCGAGGGAGGCCATAGCAATAATACTATGGGTTCTCCTACACATCGGTACTACTACCCTGTTTTTAACACTGCCCAACATCAGCATCTCTGGTCCTTCAATGCTTCTGAATCATTCATCAGCATCAGTACCCCTTAAATGCTCTCAAAGTCATACATAATCAGCACCCATACTTCTTAAGAGCATCTACAGCCCTGCACCATCAGCACAGGGACTCCTCAACGGTCTATAAAATTGTCCATCGTCATTATATTTAACTCTTAAATGCTTGCAATCCATAAGTCACCAGCACCTACAACCCACACGTGATTTCAGTCGCATGTTACTAATATATATAATCCCTAAATGTTTTTCAAGTCGTGTTTTATCAACACATAAACGCCTTAAATGTTAATGAAGTCATATATTCCCAGCATATATTCTCTTTAAATGTTTCTACAGTCATGTAGTATCAGCATAGCTATCCCCCATGTTTCTCAGTCAAATATTATCAGCATATGCTTTCACTAATTGTTCTCAAAATCATACGGTAATAGCATATATACTTCTTACATGTTACTGAACTCATGCAACACCAGCAGTTGTTCTCTGTACATGTTTGTAAAATCGTACATGGATACTCCATGGATCTGGAGTATATGCAGCCACAGATAGGTATTGGCTAGCCACACATGCTTCCTCAACCATAGGCCTCCCTCCACGCTAGGCCACACACAGCAGCAGTACAATCAGCTAGACTAGCATTGTCATTATAACACTTGGCTGAGCAGACTCCCCCTGCACTTATCTTGCTCCACTGTTTATTTAGTTTTAACTTGTTACCCACACGGCATAGAGTTAAAAATATTTTGTAAAATATATTAAAAAAAAAATAAAAAATAATGTATGCAGCTTCCAAATGAATCTAAAATGGATGCTGTCCAGGAGGTGGGAGGGTCTGCTAGGGAGGGTGTGCTGCTGATTGGCTGGAATGTGTCTGCTGACTGTGAGGTACAGGGTCAAAGTTTACTCAATGATGACGAATAGGGGGCGGATCGAACCGCGCATGTGTTCGCCCGCCGCGGCGAACGCGAACACGCTATGTTCGCCAGGAACTATTCGCCAGCGAACCGTTCGGAACATCACTAATGTCCAGTAGTTCTAAATTAAAATACAGGTTTCATGAAAAAGTGTTGGAGTAACCCTTCTAACCCTTCTCATATCCATCCTAACTTGATATAATGATGGAATGATGATGATGGAAGGAACACGAAAATGCCTGGAATCCTCACCATCAGTGACCTCATTTGCACTCATAAAAATGAGGTTTGGTTTGGAGCATTAGTAAAATATACACTAACCCTTCAGGTCAGCTCACTAAAGAAGTCCTCTGTTATCTATTACAAGCCTGATATAAGGATATAAAACGTAATCTTACAGTTGAGTTGGAACATCAGCTGTTTGGCCTTAAATCAGAAATGAAACCTTGTCACACAGACCTACTAAGGTGAGAGTAATATAGACATCATTGAGATTGTTCATTTACATGACTCTTTACTTTATCTCTTAAAGGAATAATTAATCTAGACAGAATAATATCCACATTCAATGTATGCCTGGAACTTTCACAGTAGATTTTTTTACCCCAACATTTACGGACATTTTTTCATCTCTCTTACCAGCAGCCTTGGCGCAAGAATTCACCATTGATCATGTGCACAGAGCATTATTGTTTCCCATTATCAACCTAGCACCAAAGAATGTAATTGACTGCCTTCTCTATTTCACAATCAAGGAGAAGCTCATTGCTGCATTCCACAGGCTTTTGGAATGGTGACTACATAAATGAACATAGGTTAAGCAGATTGCTAAACATTACATGTCATTTGGTAATGTTACCAAAATGTCTATTCCCATATGGAAAATCTTTCCAGATTATGTTATGACATTATAACATTATATGACTATTCTCCACATGTTAATGAAACTATAGACCCTTTACATCAAAAAATGAAAGAATCCCTAGGCAAAAACACAATTTGTCCTTAAAGGATGAGGTGGTATGCTTTCTTTTGGCAGAATTTACTCCTAAAGACATTTCAGATGCCATAAAATTACCAAAAGCCAACAAAAGTCAAGGCCCGTATGACTTTATATGCTTATAAATCAAGAACTTTTAATCAATCTGTATCCCACCTTTGTAAAAGTTTTGATTTTCTGTAACAAGGCAAGCATTTGCCTGAAGACATGTTGAGAGAGAATATTTAATTTCTGAATGAAGGTATTTAAATATTAAAGTTGCTGCCTAACAGACTTTAATCCTTGGTTGTGAATATTATTCACCTGGATCAAGTAAGATTTATCCCCATTCACCAGACCTGTGATAAGATATGCAAATAATGATTTCTCTAAATAAGGTAAAGAAGAAATGTGAGTCATGTGTGAACAAATTAAGCATTAGACTACCTATGATATGAGGAAAGGCAGAGAACAATCTAGAAAATGCATACTGAAAAAAAATAGTAAATTCAAACCAATGCAAATAATAGGTATGTAGAAGCCTACAACTTTCAGTAAGCCGGTTTCACTAGATAGTATTCAGATTATTTCTTAGGTAGTTAATATATACGCTTTGTTACTACTTTCAATTAGGATTGTTCTCTTATTCACAACTAGCTTAGCCTTAGCTCAAGCTGGCAGGCTTTTCTGACATACACTGAATTCACAAAAATGCAGTTAAATTTGGAAAATAGGCTCTTGCAACAACTTATTAATGCAAATTATAATTATGTCTATTTTAGACTTAGTATGATAGTATATATCATTACTAGTATTTTCTCTTCTTAAAACATCTATTCATTTTGTTTTGTTAACATCAGAAGAAAAACAGTGATGTTTTATTTCTTTGTTTATGGAAAACAAAGCACAGTTGGAAACTGCAATTGTGCTTCCCTGAAAAAAAATATATAAAAAATATATCCAGAGAATGGACTAGTAGTTGCTTAAAGGTTGACATTTAAACCTGTCAACTGTTTCAGTCAAATATCATGGAGAGCCTTAATGCTCGAATTCCCTATTGAGCTCTAATATTGTGGATCCACATTAGAAACATTATAGTATGTTCTATTTTGACATATGTACATTTCATATCTTCTTTTCTTTAATTTGGTTAAAACAGTTTAAATGTTAATATATTATAATTCCTGATGTATTATTGAAAATAATAAACAAATAACTTAAATAGTTATATTGTAGTAGCTCTTAAATATAGTAGAAACATGTTCATGTGCAAGGCATACTTGAAAACAAGAGAAATCTCAATGTATCCTCTGTGGTAAAATATTTTATAAATAAATAAACAAAACAATATATATATATATATATATATATATATATATACACAAACAGTGTTTCTTGGCACTCACCCTTTCATGTGTATAGTTCAATTTAGCCTGGGTGCAATCCCACGTTGAAAATATATAAACAGAAATAAAGAGATGCACTCCAAGGACTTGGTAGATGAAAAAAGGGGTAGTTTATTCCAATAGGTATAGCATAAAAAAATAGCCGACGTTTCGACCCATTCGGGTCTTTCTCAAGGACCTTGAGAAAGACCCGAATGGGTCGAAACGTCGGCTATTTTTTGGGTGTAGGCCTATCCTATAAATAAATATCAGTTTTAAGAAGTCACTTACACTCTCAATTCTATACTACTTCACCCCGGGTTTATACTGGAAGATCATGTAACATTGTTCTATTATATGATGTACAATACACATTCCCCACGCTAGGAATTCTCCTTCCCGTAGTGGTCCTCCTCATTACTTTAAGGTCGCAATTTCACTATGCATTACAGGACTCGTCAATCTCCTTATATGCTCACTTAAATAAACGTGAGAAGATTTCACCCATTACATATCTAATGCTCACCTGGGGTATTCCTACACTCAGTACTACTAAGTCTCAGTCCTTTTTTCCTAAATCACCTGCAGGCTCAATTCCCATACTTCTTCCCCGGGGTCAAACAGTATGTTCTATGCTCTTTAAACCTATGTTACTACTATTACATTTCTATTAAGAATTATGTTGCATGTATATGTTTCTATATTCAGGGTAGTCAGGGTCTTGGAAACTTAACTAGTGATGAGACACTATCACTAGTTCGGTATAGTACATTACCTAAATTCTTGACTTGGTGTATTTCATTCATTACTAAGGTTAGGCTCTAGAGTTGAGCGAACCTAGACTGTAAAGTTTGTGTTCGTACCGAACATTACGTTTTTTGGACCGCGGACCCGAACATGGACATATCAGTGTATGTTCGGGTTGGAGTTCGGTGTTTTAATTATGCATTTTAAAAGGCTGCAGGGCAGCCAATCAACAAGCGTTTGACTCATGTGCCCTTAGAAGACATCACAGCCATGCCTACTAATGGCATGGCTGTGATTGGCCAGTGCAGCATGTGACCCAGCCTCGATATAAGCTGGTTACTTAGTATTATTAAATTATGCCGCTACTTGCTATACTGCGAGTAGGGGCATGTCTATTAAACAGTGAGCAGCCTGTGGCTGCTCACTGTTAAAAAAAAAAAAAAAAAACATTCCCCCTCCTGACCCCCCCACCCACGACGTGATAAGGGTGGGGGCCCTTAATAACAATAAGGGGGGATCTATTGTCCTCCCTCCCTGCCTCCCCCCCCCCGAGCGGCGGGTGGGGGCCCTAAATAACAATAAGTGGGGGGATCGGTGGGTGGGGGCCATAAATAAAAATGTAACTCCCCCAGGTGACTAGGGGTGCCCAAACCCCTAGTCAACCCCCTCCCCCCCAAAAAATAACCCCTACCAACCCCCCTCATACTAAAAATAATGAGGGGGGACCCTTATCTAAATACCTGTAAAAAAAAAAAAATAGACTTACCATTTGATGTCTTCTTTCTTCTAAACTCTTCTTTTTTCAGCCCCAAAAAGGCCAAATAAAAATCCATAATAACCGATGCACGTTCAAAAAAATAATAATTTTTATCCATTTTCACCAATGGAGGGCTCCACTCAGACTGAGCTCTACAGGGCAGGGCAATTCTTATAAAGCCTAGCCCCACCCTGCAATTAGGCTCAGAGCACTCTGATGTAGAGACTGACAGGTAAGTCTCTACATTTACCTGTCACATCACTCTGATTGGTTGGCTTGAAATCCACCAATCAGAGTGCTCTGTGTCATTTTACACAGCGTGGGAAAGCTCTTTGGAATTTTCCCACGCTGTGTAATTGTCCCACGCTGTGTAATTTTTACAGTGAGCAGCCACTGGCTGCTGACTGTTTACTAAACACGCCCCTACTCACGGTATAGCGAGTAGTGGCTGAATTTACTAATACTAAGTAATCATTACTTAGTATTAGTAACTTTGGCTGAAAGACCAATTTAGGTCTTTCAGCCTTTTAGTAGATAGCTCCCTAATACCATGGGAATTAGGGAGTTATCTACTAAGCGGCTGCTTATTTTATGTATGTTATGTTTTTTTAAGTAATTTCCCTATCCACATTTGTTTGAAGGGCACTTGTCATACCCTTACCCCCATTTTACTTCCTTTTGCAGCCCTCTAGCCCTTTCCAGGACTTTTTTAGAGCCATTTTTGTGCCCAAAAGTTGGGGTCCCCATTGACTTCAATGGGGTTTGGGGTCATGTTCGGGGTCAAGTTCGATCTCGAACCCGGACTTTTTTCCGAAGTTCGACCGAACCCGAACATCCAGGTGTCCGCTTAACTCTATTAGGCTCCTTATTCTTAATCACCTGCTGGTAGCTTACCAAACTGCTTACTTCAATGCTACTCAAGGGCATTACTCATACTATGTTTCTTTTTACATGTTACAAGGTGCTCAGGTTTTAAGGCATACATACACTAGTTAGGTAGGTCTGTCATAAATTAATTCAATTAGGTCCACAAACTGGCCTTACAATTTACATATGTATATTAGTTCCATCGATATATTTACTATTTATAGCAACCTCCTACTTATGGTTGAAACTAACTGCACTACTTATCCTGTAGGTAATTTTATGCCACATACCACATCTCCTACAAAAAAAAAAGGAGTTTATCAAAAATGAAAGAAAAAAGTCGGTTAACAAGTAGAACAAATGGGAACCAGAGTGAAAATATCATTGTGCAATTGTCTTTGGGACTCATCAAAGTGTCCTGTAAAGGTCGGTGAAAAGGGATTAAATACTGTGCGACTGGCATTATTTTTTTAAAGTGATAGCAGTACAATACATCCAAGATAGGACAATGACAAAATGCTCCTGCTTAGTGAAAGGGATAGACACATGAATATCAGGGAAAACAAAGTTGTAAGTCAATTCTAACTAAATAGACATATGCATTGACATATGCACATCTGGGTAACACTTTAAATATTGGAGATTGTAATTACCTGGACATTAACTGGGATATAGTAACTAGTAGTTCAGCAAGGAGAAACAGCTGGTTGAACCTGTTCAATAACACCTTTATCTTACAATATATTAACTATCATAAACTCTTTCGTGAAAAATATACAGATGATAAATGGAATATCCTCAAACCAATAGTAGAAATGTACACTTTTCTCACAGACAAGTCTAATATCCCCATTACGGAGAGTAGAGGGCACAGTGCATTTGGAAATGTAATGTTTTATAGGCTTGAAAAAGACCTCATGAGAGGTCAAAACATTGCAGTGTCCCACATGTTTGAATAAATGTGCCTGAAGACATTGGCGTGCCTGGAACCTTTTTCTAACGCTGGTATGTTTTGTAGTCTGTGGTGTCATTAAGTCACAACACATGCACTGTGTCATTATAAGGGGTCTGGAGAAAGCAGCCGGCATCAGTGATACTGTAGGAGTCAGCAAGGACTGGAAAAATGGTGGTCCACTAGATCAAAACACCATGTGATCGGCTGACCAGTAAGATACCATGGTAAATCCTTACACATACCCTTTGCTGCAGCACACATCTGGTGCCCTAATTTCCACAAGTAGGTGCCACATCAGTTTCACACCTTCAGACATATTTTTAAGTGTTTCTGATTAATATATTCCCACCTAGATTGCTAAGTACCTCCTACTTCCAAGAGTGCATTTCTTCCATACTCTGATTCCTGGTTCTTGATCTTGGCTTGTCTTGACTACTCTGTTCTCTGTGTCCCTGACCTTGGCTTGTTTATTGGGTTAGTGTATTTCCATTGTACTTGATCTTGGCCAGTTGTTTGACCTTTTATTGCTTGTTCTTTGCAATGTAAGCCTGGTCAATCTAGTGCCATCTACTATTTTTCCTGTACTTGTGTGATCTTATACTGCAGGTTGATTTACCTATCCACTTTTCACCTGATTCTTTTTATTATTTGTATTTCATACTTGCTGCTGCTACATACTGGATATGTTGGAAATGTTTGTTCTTGCCAGGGTGGATTGGTGAGGGGGTGTTCAATTTTTAACCGACTTTTTTTTCTTTCATTTTTGATGAATTTATTTATTTATTTTTACTTAAAATGATTGCTGCTGGGGGCGGAGCCTAACTGCCGAGCAGGAAAGCCGCACAACGAAAAAGCTCCTGACTAAAATTTGGGGACAAACACCCCGAAAAGCGGAGTAAATACCGGCAAAAAGGCACAATGCAGGCAGGAGAAACCCGGGGTATCCAATAATCCCAAAATAGAGACGAACATCCCTCGGGAACCTTCAAAAGCCACTGGGGCCTACTCGAGACCGCGCCGGGGTGAGGCAGCCACTCACCCCGACAGCAACAACACACACGGACCCCTCGACACATTTGCCTCCAACCCCCCCCCCCGCCTATGGACCGGCGGGGGATATCCCGGTCCCCCCTGGACAACAGGGGCAGCACAGCAAAGCCTCACCGTAAGACAGAGCCTGTAACACAGAGGCGCAACCCGGCACACGATGCCTCCAAGATGGCGGCGACTTGGGAGGCTTCTCACATTGCAGCGGACACGGAGCTCCGACTGGCCACAATTTTCAACTACTTTTGGGAGAAACTGGAGGCCTACATGCGACCACCCCACCTGATGACTCAGACAAAAGGCAAGCTACCAAACCCAGACCAGGTGACCGCACGGCGGAAAACCTACACTCTCACAGGTTCCAGGCGTCCAAAAGGCCGGCGCCACAGGAGCGCCATCTTGAAGCAAAACTCAGGGAGACCCAATACCAACAGAGGCAGCCTGAAACTGACCCACAGGGCCAAGAGAGTGCCCAAGACGGAACACTCAAGCCCTACACACCGACAAGCTGCGACCAGCATTAGACCCAGCGGGAACTTAGCGACACCTGATCGTCAGTGGAGAAGGCGAGAAACGAGACCCAAAATGGCAGCAATATTAAGCCAGACCAACGAAAGCACTCAACCACGAAAGGGAACACCTCCCGAGCACAAGCGGCATCAGAAACGCACCTGGGCATCTAACCGGGACCGTGACATACCTTCGACGGGAGTTGTTTAACTGGGACACTTACCGCTGCAGATGGGAGAGCCTCCCCATACCTCATACTGCCCCTATCAGTGACTGGTGATGGCCTATTGTTTAAGATGACAGATCAAATCATAACATGCCTACCACAGCATACTGGACGAGGTGAACCGCACCTGACTACGCATGAGACTTTACTTATGTTTCATACTAATACATAAGCACTTGCTTTCCTTTTATCTTATTAAGCATGCCTTACTTAGCAAAATATGTTATAGTTATACGATCCCAGGCTAGATTGTTTTAGGAACATGTATAGCCTGCCAGTTACTTTTATTTTGCCAGTCTTCTCATAGTGTGTTTTGTTAGCATCATATGCCTCAACAATTAACCTTGGTAATACCCAAACCACTTAAAAATGCACAGTTACAAATCTTAGCAGGTCTCAGGGACCCACTGTTTGACAATCTTGACGCATAACTTTACCTACCTTTCTCTTGTCTCAAGCATTGAACACACATCTAAGCTACTTGTATTCGAGCTGACCTTCCATGATAATATAAAATTGTGCAAGTTTTACTATGTTCCCCAATGTTATAAATGTCATTGAAAAGCGCATGGAATACTGTCGGGGTACCACATACGCACTGTTATATCTTTATGCACTACAAAATAAAGAATTAAAAAAAAAAAAATGATTGCTGCTCATCATTTTTCATAATACCATGTAGCAAAAGGAAAAACATTGCAACCAATAATTATAAAAATTAGTTCTCACTTTTTTTTTATCTAGATATATAATAATCTAATTTTGTCAACTCAGAATTGTCACTGCAAAAATGCTTGATATTGCAAAGCCGTAGACTGATCAATATCGTCAACTGTTAGCACTGTCATAGTCCCGATTTTCCTGCTGTTCTTACACCCTTAAAGGCTTTCCTAAATATTGTTTGTTACTGAAATCCAGCTAAATGTAACAGCAGCATGAACTAAATTCTGTCAAAAAAAATAAATTCTGCTGAAGTGTTACAGATTTTTTTTTTTTGTCATGCACAATTGTAGTAAATAGGTTACGTCTCATGTATATTAAAACTGGACATTAAATGCATTCAACCTACTGCACAGTAGGTTCACTTTTCATGGAATTTATTTTGCTTACATTAGTTTTTAGACCTTTTTCTACATTTGTTTTTAGTATCTAGAAAAATTATGACTTGTTTATTTGTAATTGGACACACAAATTTCACAATACTCAAAACAGTCTTGTAGTATTCTGCAAAATGCATCTAACTATATGCATGTTACTTGACTCATTTTTTGCACCTCATAACTACTTATATTCAGTATATTATGCAGGGGTCAAGTCCTGGGGAAAAAAGTGTGGGAACTCCCCCCCACAAAAAAAAAAACCCACTCGTATTGTGCTGTTACACAGTTAATATTCTCGTTATTGTAGATGCAATTTTATAGCATGACAGGAGGCTTCGTATTTGCTTAAGTCTCTCTTTACTAGAACTCCACAGCAGCACATTAACAGAGAGATAAACACCAAAGACAAAAACATAAGGTATCTATATAAGGCTCCTCCTAAGCCAACATTTCCTCTTTCTTTGCTGCTCTGCATCAGTACAGGTCAGAGTACCTCTGCCTCCTGCTTCTAGTGGGTGGCTTTGGGATTTAGTGTGTTTTATTTGTGATGGTTATGAACTATGCTTGGTTGTGAGATTTATGTGCCTTTCTGGCTCTTTTATTTTCTTTGGGGAATGTTCCTTTACAATACTGATAGTTTTTTCATGTGTTTATTTATACAGATTACTGGTAGTTTGCCATGTGTTTATTTATACAGATTACTGGTAGTTTTCCATGTGTTTAGTTATACAGATTACTGGTAGTTTGCCATGTGTTTAGTTATACAGATTACTGGTAGTTTGCCATGTGTTTAGTTATACAGATTACTGGTAGTTTGCCATGTGTTTAGTTATACTGATTACTGGTAGTTTTCCATGTGTTTATTTATACAGATTACTGGTAGTTTGCCATGTTTAGTTATACAGATTACTGGAAGTTTACCATGTGTTTAGTTATACAGATTACTGGTGGTTTGCAATGTGTTTATTTATACAGATTACTGGTGGTTTGCTATGTGTTTAGTTATACAGATTACTGGTAGTTTGCTATGTGTTTATTTATACAGATTACTGGTAGTTTGCTATGTGTTTATTTATACAGATTACTGGTAGTTTGCCATGTTTAGTTATACAGATTACTGGAAGTTTACCATGTGTTTAGTTATACAGATTACTGGTAGTTTGCTATGTGTTTATTTATACAGATTACTGGTAGTTTGCTATGTGTTTATTTATACAGATTACTGGTAGTTTGCTATGTGTTTATTTATACAGATTACTGGTAGTTTGCTATGTTTTTATTTATACAGATTACTGGTAGTTTGCTATGTGTTTATTTATACAGATTACTGGTAGTTTACCATGTGTTTATTTATACAGATTACTGATAGATTACCATGTGTTTATTTATACAGATTACTGGTAGTTTGCTATGTGTTTATTTATACAGATTACTGGTAGTTTGCCATGTTTAGTTATACAGATTACTGGAAGTTTACCATGTGTTTAGTTATACAGATTACTGGTAGTTTGCTATGTGTTTATTTATACAGATTACTGGTAGTTTGCTATGTGTTTATTTATACAGATTACTGGTAGTTTGCTATGTGTTTATTTATACAGATTACTGGTAGTTTGCTATGTTTTTATTTATACAGATTACTGGTAGTTTGCTATGTGTTTATTTATACAGATTACTGGTAGTTTACCATGTGTTTATTTATACAGATTACTGATAGATTACCATGTGTTTATTTATACAGATTATACAGAAAACAGGCACAAAGTTTTCATGTGTTTATTTCTTTGTGCCTGTTTTCTCCTTGGGAGTTTTGTTTTACCCTGTTGGCTTTATTGTTTATTCTGTTTCCTCTGGCTTATTGGCCGTGGTGGTCGCCGAGAAGCGGTCTTCCGACTGCTCCCTGTGCCGACCGCCGGGACCGCGGAGAAAGACTCCTGCGGTCCCTCGTGTGTTGCCTTTGATTCCCGCCCGCCGGCTTCGTCCGCCGAGCGGGAATCCCCGTTTTGTTCTTTACCCTGCCCGCGTCCCCGCTCACTCGCTAACACTTATCAGAGTGGGGACGGAGCAGGGATCTACTCATTTACCACGGGAGCCTCCGCTCCCGGTCACCTTCCCCGCGACCGCGTGGTCGGGCAGCGGGTGCGCGGCTCTCCACTGTGTTTGCCGCGCGCGTCACTGCCTTATTAAAGGTACAGTGACTAGCTGGTCCGGTGTGTTTCCCCATCTCCTGGGCGGTTTGGGGGTGCGTATTTTTTGGTGACAGCTTTCTTTTCTGTCCATGTGAGGCAGCTCTGTGAGCCCTTGCATCATAAATTATGCCCCATATATGAGAGTCGCAGATTCAATCCCCCTCACCTCCCCAAGTAACTAAGCAATAGACTTTAGTTTTCGATTCTTTGCATGTGTGCTTGTCCTGCATGTTTTTTCTATGGACATGGTTTTACGGTTTACTGGTTTTCCTGACTTCCACATGGCACTGCGTGCCTCCTGCAGGTGTCCCTGCCTGGTGTCCTTACCCACTTATTGAACTAGGACTGCTCTAATCAAGCCTCAGTTGCCTGATGGAGGAAGCACTAGCGTCCAAAGCCAGGGATTGTGGGTTCAGGCCCCATCTGGGTGGTTGAGCATGGCACTCGTATTTTGTGGCCTAATGGATTAGGCACAACCATATCAAAACTAAAGTGTTTCGCTATCTTGAAGAACCTTGCCTATAAGGACCCAGCTTCGTCTCTACCCTGCACCCTAATAGTCAAGATTCTACTACATGTCTAAAAGGATCTAGGTTTCCGCCTGCATTATACCTCTGGGTCAGTACCACCCGTACCCTTATACTGGCCTGCCTTGTCTGTGCCTTTATAATTGGCCTGCTTTGTCTGTGCCCCTTGATTGGCCTGCTTTGTCTGTGCCCCTTGATTGGCCTGCTTTGTCTGTGCCCCATGATTGGCCTGCTTTGTCTGTGCCATACTATGCATGCTATTGGACTGGTGGCTCCATACCCTGGATAACGGTTTGTTGAGCCTGCATGCATTATTACTTGCCTCTGCCAACACTAGGGGTGCTGCCCCTTTTGCCTGCTAATGATACCTGTTTTTCTAGCTTCGTAGGTATCAAGTATCATAGACTCAGACTTTATGGACACCTCTGCACAGGAGCAGAATTTGCAGGCTTTACTTAATGCGGCTGTGACCGCATCTGTTGAAAAAGCCCTGGCTAGGGCCCTCCCTCAACCACATACGGACAGGGGTGTGTGTGGAACCCCTCAGTTGGCAGAAGACTCGGATGAGTCAGACTCTCAGGTGCAAGAGCAGGCAAGTGCGCGAACGCGCTATTGAAAGGGTGAAGACCCTGAACCACGCTCCCGGACGGGCAAGACTCCGGCGAAGTGACGTGGTTTGAGGTTGACAACCTCGCCGGCCAGGCGCCACCGCCTATCGGGCGCAGGGGAGGAGGCCTCCTTACCCCCCCACCTTGGCCGCGCTGGATGTGTGGCGGGCAGACCAGCCTCCCTCAGATGGAGAAGATGTTTGGGTTGCGGACCTTGGCGAGGGTCCCGGTGGACGCTGGGAAGAGGAAGACGCGCCACCGACTAGGGCCCCCACGACAATGTTGGGGGACGATACCCTTTTGGGCACTACTGGAGAACCTCTGTTCCCCTTGGAAGTGAGGCCTGCAAGAAGCTGCGGGCGGAATGCCCCAGACGGGCGGAATGCCCCAGACCGGTACTGCCGGACAGGGTGGCGGTTACCCCGGATGTTGGCCCTAACAGACGAGGCCTTCACAGAAGGTAGGGCTCTGGACCCAGCCACCATGAGGGACTGGGCACTTCGTTCCATTTACCTGCTGGGCAATGCCACTGTGGCCCTTTGCACGGAACCCAGGAAGACGGCACTCTTCCATATGGACAACAAGCTGTCGGATTTGGGAGCCGAAGATGTGGGTCCCCTGGCTAAAGGTCTGCTGTTCAGGGAGCCTTTCGTTGAGGAACTGCAGAAACAGGTTATTCTGTTTACCTCCCGGGATAAAGCAAAGTCTTCGATCGGGAAGGTCTTCCGCCCACGGTTACCTTCAGACGTATGGGTCCTTGGGACAGTGCGGAGTTATGTCACAGACTTCCACTCTTCCCCTACACAGGTTGGACGCCCGAGGATCCCCGTCATCACAAGAGGCCAACAGCCCTTGTTGGATGTGGAAGTTCGAGCTCCGCTAGCCAAAGGCGCGGTCCTACAGGCCCCGGATTTGGGGGGTTTCGTCAGCTCGATTTTCTCCTGGTAAGGGAGAAGTCTGTAGAATTCCGTCCAATTATCAATTTAGGAGAAATGAACGCCTTCGTGGTATACAACCACTTCGAGATGGAGGGCATTCACCTTCTTCAAAGCCTTCTCTGGCCAGTAGACTGGGTCGCGAGACTGGACCTAGAAGACGCTTACCTCTCCGTCCCGGTGGACGGGGCCTGTCGCAGTCCCCTCTGATTCGTATGGAGAGACTCTCCGTACCAATTCCCATGCCTCCCCTTCGGCCTCAGCTCGGCCCCTTGGTGCTTCACCAAGCTCCTGAAACCGGTGGTCACCCAATTCAGAGCAGAGGCCATACGCTGCATCGTCTATCTGGACGACTTGCTTATCTTTGCGAGGACCCCGCCGGGCTCAGATTTCGGACGCGCTCTGCGTTTTCCTCGTTGGAATGCCTGGGGTTCGTGGTCATTCTGAAGAAATCGGCCTTGGAGCCTGCGCAGACGGTGGAATTCTTGGGTTTCGTAGTCGTTGCGCAAGACGGCATTCTCCGCCTGCCTGTGGCGAAGATAACGACCATTCGGAAGGAGATCAGACGTGTTTTCGACAAGACCGAACTCCCCTCCGGAGGTTGGCTCGCGTGGTGGGTCTCTTGGCCTCGATACAGGCGTTCTACCCGGGCCCACTACATTACAGGGCCATGCAGCGGCTGAAGGCGCACTCTCTACGCAAGAGACCCTCTTAGGACCAGATGATCTCCTTGGCCTCGGACGTGCAGGCCGGATTGAGCTGGTGCCTCTTGCATATATCCTCCTGGAACAGCAAGGCGATATTCGGGATGACCCTGGATCTCGTGTAGGAGGTGGATGCGAGTCTTTGGGACTGGGGTGCCTCGTGCACGACGAGGTCCACGGGGGGCCCGTGGTCAGACAATAGATCGGAATCCCGCATCGATTGCCTGGGGTTGATTGCAGGTTCGTTGGCAATTCGGAGCCTGGCGAAGCATCTGTCGGACTGATGCGTGCTCCTTCGGATGGACAATGGTTCGGCGGTGCAATACATCAACCACTCGGTTTCGAGCACTAGAGGAGGTGTTATCTCTCAACATGGAGCTCCTGGTTTCGCTGGTGCTTGGAACGGGATACCGATCCCTTTACGGGTTCTGTATCTAGCGTGCTGAATTTCTTGTCTCTTCTCTTTGACCTGGGTCGGTCATATCGCTTGGTTATCGTGGTTAGATCAGCTATCTCGACGGCACTTGTCCCGCTTCGGGTTTTTCCCCATCGGCCAGGATCCGCTAGTCTGCAGGCTCCTGCGTGGAATGAGACTGGTGCGCCCTCCGGCGCCCAAGTATTCTTCCCTATGGGACGTGCGTTTGGTTTTGGCGTTCTTTCGGAATTGGCCTGATAACCAGGACCTTTCTCTTCGCCAGCTTTCAGCGAAATTTGCCCTCTTGTTGTGTCTGGTCTCGTTCAGACGTGTTTCGGATGTCCGGGCCTTCGATGTCGGCGCTTTCTCGTTTTCTCCAGAGGGGGTCTCCGTCAAGGTGCTTAGACGTACCAAGTCGGAATCGACGGTTGTATCATGCCCTTACTTCTAGGACTCGCCTAAGCTTCGTGTAGCGAAGGCACTGGCGCGATGGATAAGATGTCTTTTGGCTCTGGCGGGCGTGGATGAGACCTTCGGAGCGCTTTTGGTTAGGGGCGCCGCAGCTTCCGGAGTTTTTTTGGCGAGCGCTTCCCTTCAGGACATTTTGCGTTCGGCGGACGGGTCCCGTGTAGAGTTTTTTCGCCTAGTTTACTTTAGACCGTCGGAACATGCTTCTTTTGCTTTGCTGTCGGAGTGTTAAAACAGCAAATATGAAGCCTCCTGTCATGCTATAAAATTGATTGTATTTCTGTTGATTTGTCTGATTATCTGGGCTAGGTTGGTTAGTCTGGGGTGATGTTGTGGGAAGTGCATGTTATACTGTATTCATGGTCATTAGTATGGATTTCGTGTCTTTATTCTATCAGTACTGGATCGTGGGATTTATGTTTTATCAGTACATTTCGTTCACTAATCAGTGTTTTCGATTCTGTTTATTTCGTTTCAGTTTAATGGTTCGACTTCAGTTCATAGGATCGGCCGTTTGGCGGGATAAAGATCAAGTTCATCCATTATCCAAAGTTTTTCCAGATGACATTCATCGTTATGTTGTGAATTTTTCTTTATTTAGTTATTGTCATTGTTGTGTACGTTACGTTGTTGCAGCGTGAAAGAGGAAATGGTGGCTTAGGAGGAGCCTTATATAGATACCTTATGTTTTTGTCTTTGGTGTTTATCTCTCTGTTAATGTGCTGCTGTGGAGTTCTAGTAAAGAGAGACTTAAGCAAATATTCGCCTCCTGTCATTAATAAAATTAAGATTATAGTTACACTAAAGCTAGTATAATCTACAATTTACATAGCATATTCTGTGATTTATTTACCTTGTATTTTTCTATGGGCAGGTATTTGCTGCCACCTTCTGGCCCGTTTTGGTAATGCTCTTGTTCCTCCTGTGAGCATCTTACATCATTTCCTGCTATGTAAACTCCGCCCTGTTCTTGCTGTACTTCCGGTGTCATGGCGACTTACATTTGCCTCATGAAACTGGGACTCTGGTATTTCACATGTTAAGTTAAGGAAAGCATCATCTTTTGACCGCATAATACTGAAATCCATTCATTATGCTGTATTCCTTTTGTGTGATGTTTCAGAATAAACCAGCTTTTGGATGAAACTAGTATTGGTGAGTTCAGCTATCTGAGGAGGATTGTCCGCAGTGACCGTATCTGCTTATACAAGCCAAGCATAGAGGTCTCACAAGGGTTAGATCACTATCACATCAATCCGAGTCCGAATAGTCAAAAGATGCATAGAATTCCTGCAGCTGCTGTGTGTATGTGAGAGCATAATTTACAATCTAGCTCAGTCCCATCCCCCATCTTGTGAAGCAGCTCAGTCCCATCCTCCATCTTGTGAAGCAGCTCAGTCCCATCCTCCATCTTGTGAAGCAGCTCAGTCCCATCCTCCATCTTGTGAAGCAGCTCAGTCCCATCCCCCATCTTGTGAAGTACATGGTGGCTGAAGCTCACTGCACTGCATATGATCTGTTCTTACTGCATTCTAACTGCACTTCATGTGAACATTGAAGCTGTTTCTCTACACTGAACTGTGTTACCCGTCTAAGCTGCTGTGTGGTTTCTTAAAGAGACAGTACCATTTTCTGCAAAACAATATAAAATGTCTAGCCAACGCTCTGAACACTCTTTTAGGGCAGAAACAATACAGATACATCATGCCTCTGAACCAGAAGGTGCACAGGGAACAGATCCAGCAGATATTACAGAACAAAGTGTAAAAGCCAAACGTATAATAAAACCGACACAGCAACTCAGAGAAAACTATGAAGCAACTAGAGATGAGTTCTCCAGTAATCTGTCAGACCTCTGGGACAGAACCTCACACTGCATGTCAGTTTTGGCAAATTTCACTGATCAACCGGCTGAATTAAGAGACTCTGTAAATCGCCTATGTGCCGCATATGAACGCTATAAGCGTTTGTCTGTAAAATACTCAGCCTTCTTGCAGGACTCTAATATAGACGATTCTTCAGCAGAACTGACCACGACCAATGCACTAAACCGACAAAGGGATCTTGAAGTGCAAAATGCTAAGCTTAAGGCAGAACTCCGCATAGCTCATCTGCTGGAGACCAGATCTCACAGATCCACCTCAACCAAGCGCACCGCACCTTCTTCTCGATCCTCTTGCTCCAGAAATTCAATATTAAATGATAAGCTTATTGAGGCCCGCGCTGATGCTGAAGCAAAAAAGGTGCAAAGCTCTTTTGTCAGAAAGCAAGCAGAGGAGAGAAAGCAGTTTCCCTGGCAGAAGCACAAATAAAGATTCTGCAAATGGAAGGTGAGAAAGCAGTTTCCCTGGCAGAAGCACAAATAAAGATTCTGCAAATGGAAGGTGAGAAAGCAGTTTCCCTGGCAGAAGCATAAATAAAGATTCTGCAAATGGAAGGTGAGAAAGCAGCTTCCCTGGCAAGGCTAAAAGTCCTCGAACAAGCAATGAGACAAAGCACTAATCTGGACTGTCTTATCCCAGCAGAACTGGAAGATCCAGTTGAACGCACCAGTGAATATATACTAAAGCATAACATTTGCAAGGATACAGAGTCATCTCCTGTACTTCCTACAAACAACACTGTTCAGACTCTCAACACGGAGACCTCCCAACACAATATGCCTGAGCCTCTTCAAGTCTACAATACAGGTACATCTATGCAGCCAACCACATCTTCTCCTGCAAACAACAATGTGACTTTCTGTGACAAGCTGCATCTGAAGCCACCGCCAGCACAAGCCTTAGAGACTAAGCCAAAGTTAAACGCTCATGCTACATCATTCTACCCTGGTGAACCTCACCCTTCATCACCAGAGAACTTTCACAACCAAGGGGTTCTGTAACGGAATGCAGTATATTAGTCCACGATATCCGTTGGTATCTTCAGGAAATCCACAGTCAGAGTAGAAAGCAAGGCAATATCCCCAATCCTCCCAATAACCGGACGAAACACAGTTTGGGAGTCAACTAACTCGGTTTATTCACAAGCAGCGTATTTATGCAGTTCCCCATGCAAGGGGTTTCCATACAGATATTCCAGGGGATTTCTCCCAACATGCATTGTGACTTTCCCAACAGGCATCGCTGCACGAGAAGGATACTCCCACTAAAATGGACGATTAAGTGGATTATCCCCTCGTGCAGCAAAACCGACAATTGACATTAAAATACATAATTCCCGTAATATCCGGTACTTTAGAATAACCGAACGTTCGGTAGATAGCTGGGGTCGGGGCGCACACTTTGTGAGAATACCGCTCCGATCCCAGCTGAATTGACCGAACGCCGCACATAATACATTTAAACATCAAGGTGAGTTTAAAAGTACCGAATAAGTACGGGACACATAATGTACCGAACGCGGTACTCCCGAACGCTCTGGAAGTCCAGCGGTGTTCGGATCACTGAGTAGCCGTTTTCAGTTCCAGGCTCTCGACGACCGAACACCGCTGCAGAGACAAAGGATCCAAGATGGCCGACCGCCGCATGGTCGGTAGTGGATCGACGGCCACCTAGGAGAGCCCTTAAGTACCGATTGCAACAATGTTGCAATCGGTTAATTGGTGCCACACGACCTGTGAATGTGTGGTCTACCTGGGGAGTCCACATTCGTACGGCGAACGGCCAGGATAGCCATGTTTCGTCGTACGAATGCTTTGTATGCTGGCGGCATACGGCTGCCAGCATGCGAACGGTCACAGTACAATACACATACAGTCAACGGAACACGTTATACATTCAGCCTACGGACAACCTGCAATGAATATAGTTCAGAAGTGGCTAGGTTTGCCACAATGCTCCCCCAGAACCAAGCCGGCATACACAGTCTGATCCCAACGGGTCGGCTTGGGGATGTCCGGGAGAGTACTCACAGATCACTTCTCGAGTTCAGTCTGTCTGGATAACCCGTCAGCGTTACCGTTTTGTTTTCCTGGCCGGTAATGGATAGTAAAGTCAAAGGGCTGCAGCGCCAAACTCCAGCGCAGCAGCCGGGCATTGTCTCCAGACACACGGTTTAGCCACACTAACGGGTTGTGATCTGTGAGTAAGGAAAAAGGTTGTCCGTACAGATATGGCTGCAACTTTTTAAGGGCCCACACCACGGCCAGGCATTCTTTCTCAATGGCGGCGTAGCTCACTTCCCGGGGTAGTAGCTTGCGGCTTAGATAGGCTACGGGGTGTTCTCCGCCATCGGCTCCCACTTGGCTCAGTACTGCCCCCAATCCAAACATGGAAGCGTCTGTGTGAACAAGAAATCTTTTAGTTGGATCAGGAGCAGTTAACACAGGAGCATTGGTGAGAGCTGTTTTGAGTTGTTGGAATGCCTGCTCACACTCTGGGGCCCAGACAACCAGTCGGGGAAGGTTCTTTTTGGTCAGGTCCGTTAGGGGTTTGGCCAGGGTGCTATAGTCGGGGACAAACTTCCTGTAATAGCCTGCCGTCCCTAAGAACGCCAGCACCTGGGTCTTAGTCCTGGGGGTAGGCCACTTTGCTACGGCCTCAATCTTGGCTGGCTCAGGCCTCTGCTGCCCACATCCTACACGGTGGCCCAGATACTGTACCTCGGCCATACCTATGTGGCACTTGCTAGGTTTTAGTGTTAACCCAGCCTCCCCAATGCGATCTAGGATCGCCCCTATATGGTGTAGGTGGTCTTCCCAGGTCTGGCTAAAGATGGCTATATCATCTAGATAAGCACAGGCATACTCCTGAAAACCGTCCAGTAGCCGATCTACCATCCGCTGAAAGGTAGCCGGAGCGTTTTTCATCCCGAAAGGCATGACCTTGAATTGGTACAAGTCAAACGGGGTGACAAACGCCGACTTGGGGATGGCGTCATCGGCTAGAGGAATCTGCCAGTACCCCTTACACAAATCAATGGTAGTGAGGTACTGGCCCCGTGCCATCTTATCTAACAGCTCGTCTATCCGGGGCATCGGGTAGGCATCAGACACCGTTTTGTCATTTAGCCTCCGGTAGTCGACACAGAATCGGGTGGTGCCATCCTTCTTAGGAACCAGGACTACCGGCGATGCCCAGGGGCTATCGGAGGGTTCGATAACCCCTAGCTGCAGCATTTCGTCTAGTTCGGCTTTCATATGGGTACGGACTGATTCCGGAACCCTATATGGAGCTTGGCGCATAGGTAGCTGTCCCAGGGTCTCTACTCGGTGGGTGGCTAACGGAGTGTACCCAGGTAAATTGGAGAAGGTAGTCCCTTTGGCTACAATCAGCGCCTGTACCTGGGCACGCTCCTGGGTGCTTAGCCGCTCCCCCAGCTGGACTCCCCGGGAAGGCTCTATCTGTTCCTCGGGTTCTAGTAGGTCAGGTAAGGGTAGGTTCTCCTGATCCTCTAAGGAGGAGGCACAGATTGCCGTCACATCCTCGATCCTCTCATGGTAGGGTTTGAGCATGTTCACGTGGAGCATGCGTCTCTTCCCTACCCCTGAGCAGGGGCCGATCACATAGGTAGTGTCGCATCGCTGCTCCACTACCTGGTATGGGCCTTGCCAGATGGCCTGCAGCTTATCGGTGCGGACGGGCTTTAAGATCAAGACCTTCTGTCCCACCTGAAAGCTGCGGTCCCTGGCTCCTCTATCGTACCAGCGTCGCTGGCGTTGTTGGGCCGCCTGGAGGTTGGTGTGTACAGCCTGAGTTAGCGCCTCCAGACGGTCCCTGAACTCCAGGACGTATGATATGATAGGGGTTTCGTTAGTGGGACTCTCTCCCTCCCAGTGTTCCCTAATCAAATTCAAGGGTCCCCGCACCCTCCTCCCAAATAGTAGCTCAAACGGGGAGAATCCTGTTGACTCCTGGGGAACCTCTCTATAAGCAAAGAGTAGGTGAGGCAGAAATCTCTCCCAGTCTTTGTGGGTCTCCCCGAACATCCGAAGCATCTGCTTCAGCGTCCCGTTGAACCGCTCACATAGCCCATTGGACTGGGGGTGATAGGCGGAATTAACTATTGGCTTAATGCCACACACCTTCCACAGATGTTGGGTAACTTCGGCCGTAAATTGGGTACCTCGGTCTGAGATGATCTCTTGGGGAAACCCTACTCGGGAAAATACCTTCATTAAGGCTTCCGCTACGGTCTCAGCGTGGATATTAGAGAGAGCTACAGCTTCGGGGTACCTGGTGGCGTAGTCCACTATAGTTAGGATATATCTTTTGCCAGAGGGACTGGGTTTTGGCAAGGGCCCTACGATATCCACCGCTACTCGGCTGAAGGGTTCTGCAATGATGGGTAGGGGACATAGCCTGGCCTTGTGGCGATCCCCTCGTTTACCTACACGCTGGCAGACGTCGCAGGAGGTGCAATACTGGCGCACATCCTGAGAGATCCCGGGCCAGAAGAAGGCATGGGTCAAACGGTATCGGGTACGGGTCATCCCTAGGTGTCCTGACAAGGGAATGTCATGCGCAATTCTCAGCAGCTCCTGTCTATATTTCTGGGGTACCACTAGCTGTTTATTAGTTAAGGTGACAGACCCCCCCACATCTTTTGCCGTGACACGGTATAGCAACTCTTTCTCCCAGATGAACCGCTCCCCCTCTAGCCCTGCTTGGTCTGTTTGTGCCCTGTCCCTATATACTTGGAGGGTGGGATCGGTCTGGACTTCGGTCGCAAAAGTCGTCGGGGTATCCCAGGACATGGGGGTCAGTTGGGGAACAGGGTCTCTTACCTGAGCCTCAGAGTGTATCGGTGTAGCCGTGGTGCGAGCCTGTTGTCGGGTGGTTACGGGGTGTGCCTCCTGGTACGGAGCCTGGGGAATAAAAGCGGAAGTCATTTGGCCCAAGTCATTCCCCAGCACAACATCTGCAGGTAAATTCTGCATCAGCCCCACTTCCACAGTTCCCTCTCCCACACCCCAATCCAAATGAACCTTGGCAGTAGGTAGCCGGTATACTGCTCCCCCTGCCACCCGTACTGCCACTGAGCCGCCAGTGTGGGTTGCGCCTGGTACCAAATGTGGTGCAACCAAAGTTAGAGTGGCTCCTGAATCCCAGAGCCCTTGTACCTCCTTCCCCTCCAGGGTTACTAGCTGCCGGTGATGTTGTCGGTTGTCGGTGGCCCGGACCGACATTACCTCATGCAGCACCCCTAGAGGCTCCTCAATTTGAGCATTCAGCAATTCTTGGGTGGCGGGGGCTACCTGATAATGGTGCGCAGCAGCCCTGGGTGCCAAATTTTGTCGCACTTGATTCCAAGCTTGCCGGCTCCTGTTTTGGGTGCACTCTCGAGAAATGTGCCCCCACTGTTTGCATGTGTGACACTGAATGTTAGCCCGGCCGTTGTATCGGGAGGGGGGTGGTGGAGTATTCAGTGCTGGCCGGTGCATGGGGTACGGTGGGGCTGGTAGGGATAAAATTATTGGGTGTCCCTGTAATCCGAGGGAGAGTCTTATTTTGGGCACCGTGATGCCTCCTGGCATCAAAATGCTGATCCGCCAATTTAGCGGCTTCGGGTAGGGTGAGTGGTTTACGGTCCCTCACCCATTCTTGTGCTTCCGGGGACAAACCATTAAAAAACTGTTCCAGCAGCATTAACTGCCTCAACTCCTCCATGTTTGTAGCGTTGCTGGCCTGTATCCAGCCTAGTGATGCTTGGTCCAGCTTGTGCGCCCATTCTGCATGTGAATCTTTCTCAGGCTTGCGCAAGCCCCGGAATTTCCGCCGGTACGCCTCTGGGGTAATAGCATACCTCTCTAAGATCGCCCTCTTTACCTTAGGGTAATCTTTGCTGTCCTCTCGGGGTACAGCACGGTAGGCTTCAGCTGCCCTACCCGATAATTTGCCTGCCAGCAGCGGCACCCATGTGGCGGGTTCCAAATCGTGCAAATCGCACAGCCGCTCAAAATCCTGTAAATACCCATCAATTTCGTCCTTTTCTTCACAAAACGCTTTAAATGCGTGATGTGGGACTTTGGGCTTTACCTGTCCGTAGGTGGAGGCAGTAACAGACTCTGCCCTAGGCGGTGTTGCTGGTGTGCTGGTTGCCATCAGATAATCTTGTACATCCGATATCATCACGGTCATTATTTCCAGCGGTAATGGTTGTGGTAGGAACGCCAACCTGGTTCGTAGCTCTTTTTGGAATGGGGTCTCTTCCATGGCTGGTGGGGGTGTAGCGCTGCGGGCTTGGTCTCCCTCCATCAGTTCTGCGATCAGCACAGCCTTAGATTTGTTGCTGGCTATCTTACCCCTGGCTTCCAATAGTTCTTTTAAAGTCTGTCGTTTCAGTATGGTATAATCAATCTCCATACGAATTGCCCTTGCTTTCCTTGTTCGGTAGTTCCAGTTTACACGAACGCTGCTTTTCGGCTGTAAGGTTCGGATCCCGTCGCTTGCCACCAATTGTAACGGAATGCAGTATATTAGTCCACGATATCCGTTGGTATCTTCAGGAAATCCACAGTCAGAGTAGAAAGCAAGGCAATATCCCCAATCCTCCCAATAACCGGACGAAACACAGTTTGGGAGTCAACTAACTCGGTTTATTCACAAGCAGCGTATTTATGCAGTTCCCCATGCAAGGGGTTTCCATACAGATATTCCAGGGGATTTCTCCCAACATGCATTGTGACTTTCCCAACAGGCATCGCTGCACGAGAAGGATACTCCCACTAAAATGGCCGATTAAGTGGATTATCCCCTCGTGCAGCAAAACCGACAATTGACATTAAAATACATAATTCCCGTAATATTCGGTACTTTAGAATAACCGAACGTTCGGTAGATAGCTGGGGTCGGGGCGCACACTTTGTGAGAATACCGCTCCGATCCCAGCTGAATTGACCGAACGCCGCACATAATACATTTAAACATCAAGGTGAGTTTAAAAGTACCGAATAAGTACGGGACACATAATGTACCGAACGCGGTACTCCCGAACGCTCTGGAAGTCCAGCGGTGTTCGGATCACTGAGTAGCCGTTTTCAGTTCCAGGCTCTCGACGACCGAACACCGCTGCAGAGACAAAGGATCCAAGATGGCCGACCGCCGCATGGTCGGTAGTGGATCGACGGCCACCTAGGAGAGCCCTTAAGTACCGATTGCAACAATGTTGCAATCGGTTAATTGGTGCCACACGACCTGTGAATGTGTGGTCTACCTGGGGAGTCCACATTCGTACGGCGAACGGCCAGGATAGCCATGTTTCGTCGTACGAATGCTTTGTATGCTGCCGGCATACGGCTGCCAGCATGCGAACGGTCACAGTACAATACACATACAGTCAACGGAACACGTTATACATTCAGCCTACGGACAACCTGCAATGAATATAGTTCAGAAGTGGCTAGGTTTGCCACAGGTTCCACAAGTTACTTTGGTACCAAAGAGTGAGAAATCAGATTGGAATGACTTCGCCAGATATATGGTGCGCCGTGAGCTCATTAACACAAGCCTCTCAAGGTTTGACGATAGTGCAGAGAGCTACAGGGCCTGGAGAGCAACATTCAAGGCTGCTATTGCTGATCTCAGCCTTACTGCTAGGGAAGAACTTGATTTGATCATAAAATGGTTGGGACCAGAATCTTCCGATCGTGTTAAAAGACTGAGAACAGTACATGTTGACCACCCAGATGCAGGTCTTTCTGCTGCATGGGCAAGACTTGAGCAAACTTATGGTAGCTCTGAAGCCATAGAAAGTGCTCTATTCAAGAGACTGCAAAACTTTCCAAAAATATCAAACAAAGACCATTCCAAGCTGCAAGATCTAAGTGACCTCCTCATGGAATTGGAGTTGGCAAAGAGAGATCCACGTCTACCTGGACTAAGCTTCTTGGACACTGCTCATGGTGTCAACCCAGTGGTGTCTAAACTGCCATACAGCCTACAAGAGAAATGGGCACAACAAGGATCAAAGTATAAAAGAGACTATAATGTATATTTTCCTCCATTCTCATACTTTTGCAGGTTCATTAGTGATCAAGCTTGGATGAGAAATGACCCCAGCTTCAGCTTCAGTGAACCCAACATGCCTGCTTCATCCTCATCATCATCAAGGTATGATAACACAGCACCTAAACGTAGAGACTTTAATAAACCAATATCGGTCAAGAGGACAGACATCTCACCCTCCGTCACCTCAACTAGTGATGAGTGTGTGGTCGACAAAGATAAAGACCCTAATCGCCAGTGTCCTATTCACAAGAAGCCTCACCCTCTTAAGAAATGTCGTGGACTTAGGGCCAAGACTTTACAAGAGCGCAAGGAGATTCTCCAGAAACTTGGAATATGCTTCAAGTGCTGTGCTTCTTATAGCCACCTTGCTAAAGACTGTGGAGCTCTCATCAAGTGCACAGAATGCAGCAGCGACAAACATGTTACAGCTATGCATCCTACTCCACTTCCAGACAAGTTACAGCTGCCACCTACCTCCTCACCTGCCTCAAGTTATGGCGGGGAGCAACAAAGTCATGCTCCAGCCAAGATTAACGTTCTCTCTTCATGCACAGAAGTCTGTGGAGAAGGCTTGGATCACAAATGCTGCGCCAAGGTATGCCTAGTCAGGATATACCCAAAGGACCACCCTGAGAAAGCTACTAAGATGTATGCCATAATAGATGAACAGAGCAATAGATCCCTGGTTAAGCCTAAATTCTTTGAGATCTTTGGCATAGAGGGTCATCCCACCCCGTATACTCTTAGAACCTGTTCTGGTCGTGTAGAGGCTTTTGGCAGAAGAGTGGAAGGGTTCATGGTTTCTCACATCAAAGGGGAACAGGGTATACCCCTACCAACATTAGTTGAGTGTGACCAGATACCAGATGAAAGGCAAGAGATTCCCACTCCAGAAGCCGCATATCACCATCCTCACTTAAGACACCTTGTTGATGAGATTCCTGCAATGGACATGAATGCTGAAATTTTGGTTCTCCTAGGAAGAGACATCCTCAGAGTACATAAAGTGCGCGACCAGTGCAATGGACCTGACGACGCCCCTTATGCACAAAGACTTGACCTAGGCTGGGTAATAGTGGGCGATGTATGCCTACTAGACAGGAAGCGTGCGTCATCTGAGATCTGCTCCTTCAAAACTTGCATACTGGGGAATGGACGTGCCTCCCACTTCAAACGTTGCCCTCGCCATTATGAAGTAAAGGAAAAACCTCTTGACGTGATCCAAGTACGGCATACTGCTTCTATTCTTTCTTATGACAACCTAGGTGCTGCAGTGTTTAGTAAATGATGACAACAAATTAGCCTTGTCAATTGAAGACAAAGAATTCAGCAAAATAATGGACAAAGAATTCTTCCAGGACGAGTCTAACAGCTGGGTTGCGCCATTACCTTTTCGAGCAGCAAGACCTAAACTCCCTACCTGTAACGGATCGCCTGGCACCCCGACTTGGTACCTCCGTTAATGGATGCTCCTAGTGCTTCCTGAGGACTCCAAGCACTCTGGCAGACACCACAATCACCGAATCCGAGAAACCTTTTAAATTCTCCCAAGCATATGAATGCTGTAGACCATTGAATAGGAACCATACGAATAGGCTTGTACTCCTAGCAGTCAACTGGAACAGCATGCAATAAATCCTTCCCCCCAATAATGAGACGACACATCACTTTGAGGGTAAAACAGGAACTCTGGACTGGCTCATCCAGCCTGGCTTTTATTTCCAACTCACACATACAGGCCACACCCAGGGGGAGGCATAAAATAACTAATCACATACATGGTACAACCCACACATCCCCTCCCCTCAGATAACCAGTTAACATAATTATACAGCCAGGAAAACTACAGTTTTTATACATGCGCTATAACTTTAAATCCATACATCCAATCTTCCCAAAAAACACATATTTAGAATCAGCACACTTTAAACATAAACCCTTCCAAAAATCAGCCAAATCCCTCCAGTGGATCAAAAGTTAGCTGGAGGTCCCTTTATGACCGACCGCAAGCACAATTTCCTGCCCAAAACAGTTCCATAGATTTGGGCTGTGCGGTCGGTCAATTTCATGCCGAAAAAACGACTAAGTCCCATTTCGAACGGGACTTAGTCTCTGGAGCTGCAAGTTTCGTATGGGAGAAGGTAAGGGTCAGCGGTATTCGGCAAAATGTGTAGCCGATTTCAGTTCCACAGAATCTTTAGCATACACCGCTGACCACGTTCGACTGAACAAAGATGGCCGCCGCCACGTGCAATTAACCTGCAGTAACCTCACAGCCTGGGAGGTAAATTGCCTGCACACTTTAGCTTCTGGGTGGTCCGCCTGTGTGGTACTTGGTTCAGTAAGCCCTATTTACTGAACCAAGTGGGGGAAAGCCAGGAACAAGTTATTTTACAGGTCTGGGGACATAGTCTTAAAGGGGTATTGTTACCCAAAGTCTCAATATGTCCCCAGACGGTTCTTAAAGGGCCAGCAGCAGTACAATAAAATACCATTCCCTGTGCTTAAAGGGCCAGCAGTCGCACAATTAAATACCATATGCCCCAAATAACCCAGGGGCCATAGTCAGCAGGTAAGAGGCTAGCAACCAGGCCTCTCCAGTTCACAGTGGCGAAGTTGGTTTCGCCACACTACCAATCGTGAACAGGCTGTATCCAGATTGAATTCACTTCAACGAACACTAAAGAACAGACCTGAAATGAAGGATCATTTCATCGCTTTCATGAAAAGGATCTTCGACAATGATCATGCCGAACCAGCGCCACCACTTCAAAGTCATGATGAGTGCTGGTACCTGCCTTTCTTCGGAGTGTATCATCCACGCAAGCCCAAACAAATCAGGGTAGTATTTGACTCCAGTGCCAAGCATCAAGGCGTATCCCTGAACGATGTTCTACTCACAGGTCCGAATTTAACCAACAACCTTGTAGGTGTACTCATGAGGTTTAGAGGAGAGCCAGTTGCAATAACTGCCGACATTGAGCAAATGTTTCATTGCTTCATTGTACGCGAAGACCATAGGAACTTCCTAAGGTTTCTGTGGCACCGTAACAACCACATGGACAATGAGATAATAGAATACCGCATGAAGGTTCATGTCTTCGGGAATAGTCCCTCACCCGCTGTTGCAATATATGGTTTACGAAGGACTGCCCTTCAAGGAGAAAAGGAGTATGGCAGTGACGCTCGACACTTTGTGGAGAGAGACTTTTATGTTGACGATGGGCTTAAGTCTTTACCTACAGATGAAGAAGCCATAGATCTGCTCAAGAGGACACAAGATATGCTCTCTGAGGCTAACCTCAGACTACACAAGATTGCCTCAAATAGTGTTGCCGTCATGAAAGCCTTTCAACCTGACGATCATGCCACAGGGTTTAAAGACCTTAATCTTGGAATGGACATGCCACCTGAACAGAGAGGTCTGGGCCTACGGTGGGACTTGTCAAAGGATACCTTCGGCTTTCAAGTCAGCTCTACAGACAAGCCGTTTACCAAGCATGGTGTTCTGTCAGTAGTAAATAGCCTATATGATCCAATGGGATTTGTTGCTCCCATTACCAAACAAGGCAAATCCTTGCTTAGGCAATTCTCAGAGACTATTAAGGATTGGGATGCTCCATTGCCATCAGACAAGCTTCCTAAGTGGGAGTCCTGGAAACAATCTCTACGTGCCTTAGATGGAATCCGTATACCATGCTGCTACAATTCAGCTTCCCTTACTACAAGTCAGAGAAAAGAACTTCACATCTTCTCAGATGCATCAACTGAGGCTATGGCGGCTGTTGCCTACCTCAAGGATCAACAAGCTGGGAGACTCGAGTGGCCTATGGGACTTATTATAAAAAGTGTTCCTAGTGATGATGGCAAGGTACGCAAGGTGGAGGTGAAGGTTGCAAGACAAGGGACTGTAAAGACCTTCATCAGACCTATCACTGAACTTATTCTGCTCTTACCCTTTGGAAAATGAACTTACTTGCGTATGTTGTTTGTTCCTACCTTTGACTTCAAGAAGGAAGAGTCTTGGACGTTAATGTTAACTTGAAGTTGTTGTATTTTTTGCATGATTTTTTCTTTATGTTTTTCACGTTCTCAAGACATCAAGCAAATTGCACTGTTGTTTATTTGCATTTGTATAACTACCGTTATGGTATAAAATAGTGACATTTACAATGTCAGATGGGGAGTGTGCTGTTACACAGTTAATATTCTCGTTATTGTAGATGCAATTTACATAGCATATTCTGTGATTTATTTACCTTGTATTTTTCTATGGGTAGGTATTTGCTGCCACCTTCTCCCCCGTTTTGGTAATGCTCTTGTTCCTCCTGTGAGCATCTTACATCATTTCCTGCTATGTAAACTCCGCCCTGTTCTTGCTGTACTTCCGGTGTCATGGCGACTTACATTTGCCTCATGAAACTGGGACTCTGGTATTTCACATGTTAAGTTAAGGAAAGCATCATCTTTTGACCGCATAATACTGAAATCCATTCATTCTGCTGTATTCCTTTTGTGTGATGTTTCAGAATAAACCAGCTTTTGGATGAAACTAGTATTGGTGAGTTCAGCTATCTGAGGAGGATTGTCCGCAGTGACCGTATCTGCTTATACAGGCCAAGCATAGAGGTCTCACAAGGGTTAGATCACTATCACATCAATCCGAGTCAGAATACGTATGCATATATAAACGCGTGCACACACATACACTCACATCCACTCAGACACTCACAGACGCACACACATACTCAGACAGACATGAACTAACATACACACACATACATAGACTAACAGACATACACACACATAGACTAACAGACATACACACACACACACAGACTAACAGACATACACACACACACTAACAGACATACACACACACACTAACAGACATACACACACACACTAACAGACATACACACACACACACTAACAGACATACACACACACATACACTAACAGACATACACACACATACATAGACTTACACACATCCACTAACAGACATACACATACATAGACTAACATACACACATACACTAACAGACATACACACACATACATACATAGACTAACAGACATAAACACAGACATACATATATACAAATTATTCAAATTAACATTGCCCACCCACCCAGCCTCCCTACCTTTTAGGAAAGCTGGCATGGATGGGTCCCTGGGGTCCAGTGGGGCTGCAGTGAGGCGGGCTGCTCTCTCACTGTCATGGGGGGGCACCTGATTGCCTGCCCCCCCGGCTGTTCTCTCCCTGTCATGGGGGGGGCACCTGATTGCCTGCCCCCCCCGGGCTGCTCTCTCCCTGTCACACGCGGCGAGGGAGCTGTGTCCTCTCTGCTCCCTCTCGCCGCGTGGGTTGTCTGCTGATGCAGGGAGCCGGAATATGACGTCATATTCCGGCGCCCTGCATCAGAAAACGGCGCGCGGCGAGAGGGAGCAGAGAGGACACAGCTCCCTCGCCGCGTGTGACAGGGAGAGAGCAGCCCGGGGGGGCAGGCAATCAGGTGGCCCCCCCATGACAGGGAGAGAGAAGCCTGGGGGGGCAGGCAATCAGGTGCCCCCCCCCCATGACAGGGAGAGAGCAGCCCGCCGGGGGAACAGAGGGCATTTGGGGGTGGCATTTTTTGCCGCCCCCTGAGTGCCTGCAGGGGGAACGGAGTTCCTGCTGTGAAAAAAGTGCAGGAACGCCGTTCCCACGCGTTCTTGCAGGACTCGAGCCCTGATATTATGTTACTTAAATAATGAGTACTTTACATTTCACTCAATTCAAACTGGCTGTTTTATTTCACCAAGCAAACATAACCTTAGACAAACTATCCCTAGATGTTAGATAGACAGACAGACAAATAGACAGATATACATTAGACCTATGCATAGCAGGAACATTTGGTTCAGCACAATCATTTTTTCCCCAAATAAAATTTATTTCATTATCTACGATGCTCATTCATGTGACAATTCAGTTCATCCAAAAATCGTCCTTAAAAAAAAGATTCAGTGAAACATTCACACATGGCAAAACAGGCACCTATTAATATGCTGCAGTGTAAAAATTGTTACAATATTTCATATCCTGACAGCTACACAATGTCAAACATTTTTATTATTGTTATTATGTTATTATTTACATAGCACCAACACATTTCACAGAGCTTTACAGTGGGTGGACGAACAAACATGTAGTTGTAACCAGACAAGTTGGACACACAGGATCAGAGGGGTTGAGGGCCCTTCTCAATGAGTTACATGCAAGAGGGAGTGGGGTAAAGTGACACAAAAGGTAAGGATAGTATTAGACTAATGACAGTTGCAAGAGAGGAATCAGTCGGGAGCTATTAACAGTTTAATTGATAAGCTTTTATGAAGACGTGGGTATGATTTTTTGAAGGAGTGGAGACTGGGTGAGCATCTAACGGAGGAGGGAAGTGAGTTCCACAGTAATGGTCCAGCCCTTGAGAAGTCTTGAAGGTGAGCATCAGAGGTGGGAGTATGGACAAAAGATAGAGGTAAGTCTTTAGCAGAGTGTAAGGGCCTAGACGGGACATACTTGTGTATTAGGGAGGATAGATCTCTATGTACAGATTTGAAAGCAAGAACCAGAATTTTAAATTGAGCCCTATATCTTACAGTAAGCCAATGGTATTAGCAGTAGAAAGAGGGAAGTGCTCACACCATTGTACAGAGCACTGGTGAGACCTCACTTGGAGTAGTGTAGGCAGTACTGGAGACTGTATCTCCAGAAGGATATTGATATTTTAGAGAGAGTGCAGAGAAGGGCTACTAAACTGTTTCATGTATTGTGAGATAAAATTTACAAGGAAAGGTTAAAGGATCTTAACACGTATAGCTTGGAGGAAAGATGAGACAGGGGGGGATATGATAGAAACATTTAAATACGTAAAGGGAATCAACACAGTAAAGAAGGAGACTAAATTTAAAAGGAAGATGAGCCTTGCCACTGCATTCATTATGGACTGTAACTGCGCATGTTGGGAGCACGTAAGACCACTGAGAAGCGGATTACAGTAGTCAAGGCAAGAGAGGACAGAGGAATGGACCAGCACTTTAGTCGCATCTGGCGTTAATTAGGGTCGGGTGCGCGCAATGTTTTTGAGATAAAACAGCCGGATTTGGTGATAGACTGAACATGAGGAGTGAAGGAGAGGTCGGAGTCAAAGAGAACACCTGGACAGCTAGCCTGCGTGGTGGAGCTGATGGTATCACCGTTGACTTGGAGTGAGACAGACACAGGAGTAACAACACTTGAGGGAGGAAAGACCAGAATTTCAGTTTTGGTCAAGTTGAGTTTAAGGAAGTGGGCAGACATTCAGTTAGAAATAGCAGAGAGGCATCAGAGACACTAGTCAAGAGGGATGAGGAGAGGACATGTAGATTTGTGTGTCATCTGCATTGAGATGATATTGGAAGCCAAAGGAGCTAATGAGTTTACCAAGGGAGGCAGTATATATAGAGAACAGTAGGGGACCAGGGACTTAACCTTGGGGGACACCAACAGAGATGAATTGGGGAGAAGAAGCAGACCAATATTGCAGAGGATGAGAACAAGCTGTTGATAATCAACAGTGTCAAAAGCAGCAGAGAGGTAAAGGAGAATTAGGATAGAGTAATGATCAAGAGAATTTGCAGCTTATTGGAGCAGATCATTGGATAATTTGGTCAGTGCTGTTTCCACACAGTGCTTAGCGCATAAAACAGACTGAAGCGGGTCTAGCAGAGAGTTGGACTCAAAGAAGTCTGTCAATCTAGAAAACACAACTCTTTCAAGGATCTTGGATGCAAAAGGCAGTAGCGAGATAGGACGGTAGTTGAATGGGGAGTTAGAGCCAAGGTTGGGTTTCTTTAGAATTGGTGTTACAGTTGCATGCTTGAAAGGCGATGGAAATATGCCAGAGGAGAGAGAGAGATTGGGAATTTTAGTGAGAGGAAGAGAAAGAGAAGAAGATAAGAGTACAGATAAGATGCAAGGGAATTAGATCTAGAGAGAAGGTGGTGGGGCGGGAGGACTGGAGCAGAGCAGAAACCTCTACCACTGTAGCGGGTGCAAATGAACATAGAACACCAGAGGGAGTGAGGTTAGGGGAAGTATTGTAAGGGGAAGAAGAAAGATGAGAGATGTCTTCCCTGATTGTCGAGATCTTGTCAGTGATTTGCAAAGTCTGACACGGTCAAGTTATTTGGTGGAGGAGGAACAATAGGGTAAAGAAGAGAGTTAAAGGTGTTAAATAGTAATTTGGGTTTGCAGGAGAGTGTGGTTATGAGGGTATTGAATTAATTCACTTTTGCAGAGGAAAGAGCCAAGCTGTATGAGTGCAGCATAAATATATAGTGGAGGAAGTCAGACGCACAGTGAAACTTTCTCCAACAACAGTTCTGGAGCATTTTTTTGAGGTATCGAGTCATCTTGGTGTGCCAAGGTTGTTGTTGGGGGCGCTTCCTGCATTTAAATGTAGGCGCTGCCGTGATGTCTAGATGAGAGTAGAGGGTGGATTTGTAGAAGGAGGTTGCAGAGCTAGGACAGGTGAGGTTTGAGATAGGCAAAAGGAGAGTTTGGAGATTAGTGGAGAAATGCTCTAGGTCAAGACATTGGAGGTTTCTGTGAGAGTGATGTTCAGACTGTGGTGTCAATTGGGTCTTAGGTATGCCAATGTCAAAAGTCAGCAGATAGTGGTCAGATAGAGGAAAAGGAATATTGGAGAGATTAGAGGCAGTACAGAGGTTGGTGAAGGCAAGATCAAGAGTGATTCCTGCTGTTTGGGTTGCTAAATTGGACAATTGCATAAGGCCAAAGGAGGAGGTTACATAGAGCAGACGAGAGGCATCAGTGCAGTTGGGGTTGTTGATTGGGATATTGAAATCCACAAGTATAAGGGAAGGAGTGCTAGATGAGAGGAAGTGGGGAAACCAGGAAGAAAAGTGCTCAATGAATAGTACACATGTGCAATTTGTTTTGTTCCAAAGGTCAATTCGGACAAATTTCGGCCAATTTGGACATTCAGATACTTCCGAATCTCCGAATAGCTGAGTTGCCGAATTTACCGTATCAGATATTACTGTAGGTGAAAGTTTAGGATCCAGTGGTCATCAGTCAGTGTGGTTTAATATAAGAACAGTGACTGAGTCACACCACACAAAAACAAAAGTTTTGGACTTTAGAAAAACAGACTTTTCCAAAATTAGAATATGTGTAAAGGAGTCATTATCAGACTGGAGCAATTTAAATGGAGTCCAAAAGAAATGGGATTATTTAAAAGTTGCACTACTGAAGGCAACAGGAAATTGCATCAGGCTTGTCAGTAAAAGCAAAAAATTCAAGAAACCACTGTGGTACTCCACAGATGTAGCCAAAATAGTAAAAAACAAAAAGTTAGCATTTAGTAATTATAAAAAAAAACAGAGTGAGGAAGACAGAATGACCTATAAGATTAGGCAGAAAGAGGCTAAGCAAGTTATAAGAGCTTCCAAATCACACACAGAAGAGAAAATAGCACAGTCAGTAAAAAAGGGGGACAAAACCTTTTTTAGATACATAAATGAGAAAAGAAAAGTAAAACAAGGATTAGTTAGATTAAAAACAAAAGAAGGAAGGTATGTAGATGAGGATCAAGGTCTAGCTGACTGCCTCAATGAATATTTTTGTTCGGTATTTACAGATGAAAATGAAGGAAAGGGACCTCAGTTAAGAAAAAGGATAAATGAGTCATTTATTACACGTGAGTTTACAGAGGAAGAGGTTCTATTTCAACTGTCAAAAGTAAAGACAAATAAGTCAATGGGACCTGATGGAATACACCCAAAGCTATTAAAAGAGCTTAGTGGTTTACTAGCAAAACCATTAACAGATTTATTTAACCAATCATTGATAACAGGAGTAGTCCCAGAAGATTGGAAGTTAGCAAATGTTGTGCCCATTCACAAGAAAGGTAATAGGGAGGAGTCATGCAACTATAGGCCAGTAAGCCTTACTTCAGTAGTGGGGAAAGTGATGGAAACCATGTTAAAGGATAGGATTGTTGAACATCTAAAAACACATGGATTTCAAGATCAGAGACAACATGGGTTTACTTCAGGGAGATCATGCCAAACTAATCTTATTGATTTTTTTGATTGGGTAACTAAAATTTTATTACATGACAGGAGGCTTCCTATTTTGCATAACTTTCTTTACTTATGCCTCCAGCAGCACAAGTCAATCAATCAAAAACTTTTAACCAATCCTAGGCCAACATAGCCTGTATATAAGTCTTTGGTGGGCGTGTCTATTCCTCTTTCTTTGCTGCTTCCGGAAGGCACAGGTCAGAGTACTACTTCTGAAATTATTTTATTGACTTTTATACTGTTAGAAATTCATTGGTTTCTTCTATTTAATACTGTCAGTAATATAGTTCATTTATTTATTTCTGTACTGTTCCCTCTTGCCCTACCTCTGCACTGTCTCCCTTTCTCCCTGTCATCTTTCCGCGGCGTTTTTACGCGACCGCGTTAGTTTTTTTGTGTTAGGGAGGTAACACAGAGACTTTTCAGGAGAAGGGTGTGGGGTTGGAGGGACTATTCCGTTCAGGGCGACCTTTGTAACGGACGGCGGACCGCGATCATATCGCGGACCGCATTAGCGTTTTGGCGCGAACGGCGGCCATCTTGGATCTCGCGCTCGCGAGACCCACGACGGCCATTAGCGTTTCCTACGGTCGTTATTCAAACGACCCATCCTCATAGTTTCTAATACTCGTTTTTTCCATACTGTGTATATATACCTTTGTCACATACAATCCTATTAAGGGCACAGTGCCTGCAGGCTCATCCCCTGCTGCACATATTTAAAGGCACAGTTCATGCAGGCTCATCCCCTGCTGAACTTCTTAAAGGCACAGTTCACGCAGGCTCACCCCCTGCTGTACATCTTAAAGGCACAGTACTGTCAGGCTCATCCCCTGCTGTACATCTTAAAGGCACAGTACAGTTAGGCTCATCCCCTACTGTACTTATCAAAGTCACAATACAAGCAGGCTCATCCCTTGCTTTCCATCTAGAGTCACTAGTGCAAGCAGGCTCATCCCCTGCTACACACAAAGAGTCACTATACTAGCAGACTCATTCTCTGCTATAATACAAGTGCCAGCAGGCTCATACCCTGTTTCAAATCAAATGATACAGTGCCAGCAGGTTTCTTCCCTGCTAAATACATAAGTGTTGTATGTATGCAAGTGACTCACTGCTAGCAGGCTCATCCCCTGCTATAAATCAAGTGTCTTAGTACAAACAGTCTTACCCCTGTTTTTAAAACTAAGTGACTCAATACTAGCAGGCTCATCCCCTGCTATACCATTATATATTTGACTCTATATATGACACCACATTAATAGTGAAAGCTGTATCTTACGGCTTTTCACATATTTCGGAACCTAACACTCTTCTGTCTTCCACAGACAGACCCAACATACAACACAAGATGAGTGACTCACCACAGTTACCACCATCAGATTGGCAAACAATTATTAACTCAGCGGTAGCCGCCTCCGTGGAGAAAGCTATTGGCAGACTGCTCATGCAGAACCCAAAACCCGATACAGCTACTGATCTACCCACGGAAGTAATGGAAGATGTCCTCCCCGGAGACTTCCACGCCATAAAACGGCAACGGAAGGGCACCGTATCGGACACCCAGAGACAAAGAGGCAAAGCTCCAGTGAAAAAGAGCCGCCAGGCAGCGAGGAGAGAACCTTCCCCTCCATACTCTCCGTCCTCAGAGGACGACGATCGCAGTCCCCCTCCATCGCTCGACATCATGGACGAATGGAAGGCGGGGGCTTCACACTCGGAAGATGAAGACTGGCTAGATGTCCAAGGAGAAGACAAGGAATGCGATCAAGACACATACCTTGATCAAGAAGAGGGCACCTTCATAGACCCCCAGGGGACGGCCATGTTCGACCCCCGCACGATCCGACACCCAAGATCGACAGAATGGGGGTTGCCAGATCACCTGGCTCAGTTCATCCACTTCTGGCTGAGGAAGCCAATGGACAAGGAAGTCAGGGCAAGGCTTCGGGCAGAATGCCCAAGACCAACTCTACCAGACAAAATCGCAGTGACCCCAGAATTTGATTCTACTGTATCCCTGTTCATGTCCCGCGCGGGCCGAGACCCGCGGAAAGGGATAGAAAAAGGCCTTAGGGAATCCCAAGACAAGCTCCTTGACATCCTGGGTCCTCTAGCGAAAATGCTATACCTGGCTGACCTAGCCCTTTCCCAAGGCACTACACTGGACGCCCACACTATACGCGAATGGGCACAACGGGCTATTTGTATGCTGGGCAACACCAATGCAGCAATGTGCGCAGAACGCCGCAGAACTGCATTATTGAAAATGGACCCGAAACTGATGGAGCTGGGCAAGAAAGAGATGGGACCGCTAGCGAACGGTCAGCTATTTGGTGACTCATTCATAACTGAGCTCAAGAAACATGTGAGCATCTTCACCACTCTGAATAAGGCTCAGACCTCCATCAAACAAGTATTTCGTAACACCGCACCACGCAGGGGAGTTTTTGCCAGGGCTGGTCGCCAAAGGGGCCGAGCCACCAGCCGATTCTGGCCTACAGGCCCCAGACACCAATCATCTCAAGCATTCTTCCCAACCTCGAGATCCAACTTCCAGCGAGGATCCTTCCGTTCAAGAGGCACCCGCACCCGTGGACGCGGACGCTTCAATGCAGGTGAGCATTCCCGACATACCTTTTCTATATTCGCACATGACTGCAGGCAGACTGTCTCTTTTTTCACAGGAATGGGAAAAGATATCCTCGGACAGCTGGATCCTCAATACAGTAGCCGGTTACGAGATCGAATTCTCAGACACCCCAGTACAGGACCGACGCCCACCACCAATAAGAACGTCGGCCTTACACACCGAAATCATAGATACGGAGATCCAAACCCTGTTCGACAAGGGGGCGGTGGAACCCGCCCCAGACGATACGGGTTTCTTCAGCAACATCTTCGTAGTCCAAAAGAAAACCGGAGACTACAGACCGGTCATCAACCTACGGCAACTGAACGTTTTTGTCACCTACAGACATTTCACAATGGAAGGAATCCACCTTCTAAGAGACCTATTGTCGCAACACGACTGGTTCACCCGACTAGACCTAAAGGACGCCTACCTATCGGTATCAATAGCTCGCGTCAGCCGTCCTTTCCTTCGCTTCACATGGAAACATCTCTCCTACCAATTCACCTGTCTCCCATTCGGCCTCAGCTCAGCACCATGGTGCTTTACGAAACTAATGAAGCCGGTAATGGCTCACCTAAGAGAGAAGGGCATCCGCTGCCTAATATACCTGGACGATATTTTTATATTCTGCGAATCAGCACCCAGGCTTCAATCTCAAACGAGATCCATAGTGCTCTTGCTAGAGTCTTTGGGTTTCATCATCAACAGAGAAAAATCTTCACTCCAACCAGCCAAGGTGGTTCAATTCCTGGGATTCGAAATAGATTCGAGAACGTGTACTCTCCGGTTACCCACTTCAAAGATTGCAACAATACGGAAAGAGATACGCAGGGTGCTTCGAAGAGACTCAATTCCGCTTTGCCTCCTGGCCAGAATCATAGGCCTTTTGTCATCTTCCATACAAGCGATCTTCCCAGGACCGCTACACTACCGGGCCATGCAACGGGCAAAGGCCCATCACCTGAGGCAAGGACAGACCTACGACCACTGGATCCCAGTGTCAACAGAAATTCGGACAGAACTCCGATGGTGGCTCCTCCACATGGAGGCCTGGAACGGCAGAGCCATATTCGGTCCGAACCCGGACTTCGTCCTGGAGTCGGACGCCAACCTATGGGGCTGGGGAGCCCACTGTGCACAGGCGTCCACCGGAGGACCATGGTCGGAGGAAGAGAAACTCCTACACATCAACTGCCTGGAGTTGATAGCGGGCTCCTTCGCAATCCGGAGCCTGGCCAAGAACATGTCCAACTGCTGCATTCTCTTGCGCATGGACAATTTTTCGGCAGTCCGGTACATAAACCACCTGGGCGGTGCCAGATCACGGGCCTTGACAGAAGCGACGAGGGACATCTATCGTTTCTGCCTACCCCGCAACATCACGATCAAGGCAGAATACCTACCGGGAGTCAACAACCTCACGGCGGACTGGTTCTCCCGACATTGGAGAGACAGCAGCGATTGGCGCCTGGACACCACTACCTTTCACAGGATAAGACAAGTAAGAGGTCCGCTACACATAGACCTCTTCGCATCACGGACGAACACTCAGCTACCGAGGTATTACAGCTGGCTTCCGGACCCTCAAAGCGAAGCAGTCGACGCATTCCTCCAACAATGGCCACAAACGGGAGCTTACGCGTTCCCACCGTTTTCAATGTTGGCGAGAGTCCTCCACCACCTACGCAGAGCAAGGACTTCTCTAATCTTGATCACACCATTGTGGAAGAGCCAAGCATGGTTCCCGAACCTTCTAGCTCTGTCTCAAGACCATCCGCTACTCCTACCAGTGTTCCCATTCCTCCTAGTGAACCCGGACGGGGAACCTCATCCGTTGATTACACAAGACCGATTGGAACTGGTGGCCTGGAATCTTTCCGGGGATCCTGGAATGTCTCAGGCCTATCACAAACGACTAGAAACCTATTATGGGACTCCTGGGCTCCTGGCACTAGACGCAGCTACCTATCCGCATGGAACACGTGGAATCGCTGGTGCATGGAAAGGGACCTCGATCCCTTTACAGCACCTATTCCCTACATTCTAAATTTCCTGTCAAACCTTTTCTCAGAAGGACGAGCATACCGCTCAATTAATATCACCAGATCCGCCATTTCGGCGGCCCACACCCCAATAGATGGTACACCAGTGGGTCAAAACACCCTAATATGCCGTCTGCTTAGGGGCATCAGACTAGCCAGACCTCCGGCCCCGAAATATAACACTCTCTGGGATGTAGATGTAGTTATCCAATTCCTGAGGAACTGGCCGGACAACGAGGCCCTGTCTCTGAGACAACTATCAGCCAAATTGACTCTCCTTCTATGTTTAGTTTCTTTTCGCAGAGTCGCGGACGTTAGGGCTTTTGACGTAAACGGTTTCACTGTAACACCAGAAGGGGTTACCTTCACGGTGTCTCGCAGGACTAAGACGGACTCCACATCCGTATCTTACCCTTTTTTTCCGACGGTTCCGCGGCTATGCGTCGTGAACACCCTACTGCGGTACGTAGAGGTTACCGAAACGCTCCGTTTTCACCGATCGGGTCAACTACTGGTATCTTACACTAAACCGTACAAACCCGTAACTACCACTACGTTGGCTAGATGGGTTCGATGGCTCTTATCCCTGGCAGGTGTAGAACCGAACTTCGGGGCCCACTCGGTACGCGGGGCGGCGGCTTCGCGTGCATATTCGGCGGGAGCATCTCTTACGGACATCTTGCGCTCGGCAGACTGGACTAGAGAAAACACCTTCAGAGTTTTCTACTTTCGACAGACATCTCACGCTTCTGTTTCGTTGTTACCACAGCGTTAAAAATGCAAAATAGGAAGCCTCCTGTCATGTAATAAAATTTGTAGATTATGTTAACGTAGTGTACGTATAATCTTAATTTTAATAATGACAGGAGGCGAGTATTTTCCCCCCCGTAGACATTGGTTTTATTCCCACCCAATACTCGCCATTCAGCATTTAACAGACAGTTATGACGACCTTACAGACCGATATCTTCATACTGTATGAAATCTCACATACACAGTTTCAGCATAGATATAACTGTAGCTAACAACTCAATAGACTTGTTAATGTAATTCTCAGACTTTAGATATATTAATTAACTAAATTGGATATATAGGTATTGCATGCGGACAATAGTCCATTTCCACACCTTTCACCTATTTCTGTTTTTTCCAGCATAAGATGATTCGCATACCGGGCAACAACTCCTCTCAAGCTTCACTCCAAGCTACATTCGTTTAAAGTTACAGAGTTCCAGTTTAAAGGACACTCCACAACCTGACGTTACAGGATTTCACACATCAAAGAAAGAGGAATAGACACGCCCACCAAAGACTTATATACAGGCTATGTTGGCCTAGGATTGGTTAAAAGTTTTTGATTGATTGACTTGTGCTGCTGGAGGCATAAGTAAAGAAAGTTATGCAAAATACTCGCCTCCTGTCATTATTAAAATTAAGATTATACGTACACTACGTTAACATAATCTACAAATTATAGATCAGGGTGGTGCAGTAGACATTGCTTACCTCGATTTCAGTAAGGCTTTTGACACTGTTGCACATAGAAGGCTTATCAACAAACTACAATCTTTGAGTTTGGATTCCAATATTGTTGAATGGGTAAGGCAGTGGCTGAGTGACAGGCAACAGAGGGTTGTAGTCAATGGAGTATATTCAAAGCTTGGGCTTGTCACCAGTGGGGTACCTCAGGGATCTGTACTTGGACCCATTCTCTTTAATATTTTTATTAGTGATATTGCAGAAGGTCTTGATGGTAAGGTGTGTCTTTTTGCGGATGATACTAAGATATGTAACAGGGTTGATGTTCCAGGAGGGATAAGCCAAATGGAAAATGATTTAGGTAAACTAGAAAAATGGTCAGAGTTGTGGCAACTGACATTTAATGTGGATAAGTGCAAGATAATGCATCTTGGACGTAAAAACCCAAGGGCAGAGTACAGAATATTTGATAGAGTCCTAACCTCAACATCTGAGGAAAGGGATTTAGGGGTGATTATTTCTGATGACTTAAAGGTAGGCAGACAATGTAATAGAGCAGCAGGAAATGCTAGCAGAATGCTTGGTTGTATAGGGAGAGGTATTAGCAGTAGAAAGAAGGAAGTGCTCATGCCATTGTACAGAACACTGGTGAGACCTCACTTGGAGTACTGTACACAGTACTGGAGACCCTATCTTCAGAAGGATATTGATACCTTAGAGAGAGTTCAAAGAAGGGCTACTAAACTGGTTCATGGATTGCAGGATAAAACTTACCAGGAAAGGTTAAAGGATCTTAACATGTATAGCATGGAGGAAAGACGAGACAGGGGGGATATGATAGAAACATTTAAATACATAAAGGGAATCAACACAGTAAAGGAGGAGACTATATTTAAAAGAAGAAAAACTACCACAACAAGAGGACATAGTCTTAAATTAGAGGGACAAAGGTTTAAAAATAATATCAGGAAGTATTACTTTACTGAGAGGGTAGTGGATGCATGGAATAGCCTTCCAGCTGAAGTGGTAGAGGTTAACACAGTAAAGGAGTTTAAGCATGCGTGGGATAGGCATAAGGCTATCCTAACTATAAGATAAGGCCAGGGACTAATGAAAGTATTTAGAAAACTGGGCAGACTAGATGGGCTGAATGGTTCTTATCTGCCGTCACATTCTATGTTTCTATGTTTCTATGTTACCGAAGTTCCGAAATTGCCGAATTTACCGAAGTGCCGAAGTTGCTAAAGTGCTGAAGTTCCAAAGCACAGAATTGCCAAAGTACTAATATACCCAGTGGAAGAATGAAGAATGTTAGATTGTATACCAGTTTAAATAAAAAGTATACAAACATAGCCAGGATTCAGCTGTAAGCCTTTGCAACACTTACAACAATCAAGTAACACATTCATATAAAATGTGAGTTACTTAGCCAGTCAATGGATGGGAATGAATAAGTAGATCACTCCCTAATTCCCAAGGTATAAGGGAACTATCTACCAAAAGGCTGAAAGACCTGAATTGGTCTTTCAGACAAATTTACTAATACTAAGTAAATATGACTTAGTATTAGTAAATTCTGCCCCTACTCGCTATACCGCGAGTAAGGGCATGTCTAGTAAACAGTGAGCAGCTGCTCACTGTAAAAAAAAACAAATACCGTGTCCCCCCTCCTGAGCCCCCACCAGTGACGTGCGAGTGTGGGGGCTTCTAAGCTGAAGGGGGGACCTATTGCCCCTCCCGGCCCCCACCCCTGAGCAGGGGCTGGGGGCCCTAAATTAGAATATTGTCCTCCCTCTTAGCCCCCACCCCTGAGCGGTGGGTGGGGACCCTAAATACCAATAATAGGGGGGACCTATTGTCCTCCCCCCTGGCCCCCACCACTGAGCTTGAAATCCAGCCAATCAGAGTGCTCTGTGTCATTTTATACAGTGTGGGAATGTTCTTTGGAATTTCCCCACGCTGTATAATTTGACTCATAACAACACTCTGGTTAATTGAAAGTAACCAATCATAGAGTTATGAGTCAAATTACACAGTGTGGGAAAATTCCAAAGAACTTTCCCCTGACACAGAGCACTATGATCATCTGGATTTCAAGCTTACCAATCAGAGTGCTTTGACAGGTAAATGTATAAACTTACCTGTCAGTCTCTTCATTTACCTGTCAGAGCACTCTGATTGGATGGCCTAAACCAACCAACCAGAGTGCTCTGAGCCTAATTGCAGGATGGGGCAAGGCTTTATAAGAATTGCCCCGCCCTGCAGAGCTCAGTCTGCACGGTGCCCTCCATGGATGAAGATGGATTACTTTTTTTGCGCTCTGTTTTTTTTTTGTTTTGTTTTTTTAAGTGTGACGGTTATTATGGATTTTTATTTGGACTTTTTGGGGGCTGAAAAAAGAAGACATCAAATGGTAAGTTTTATTTATTTTTGTTACGGGTACCTATTAATGGGTCCCCCTTCACTATTTTTAATGTGAGGGGCGTAGGTAGGGGTACATTAATTTTGTTGGGATGGAGACAATAGGTCCCCCCCTTATTCTTCTTTAGGGCCCCCACCCGCCGCTCAGGGATAGGGGCCAGGGGGGAGGACAAAAGGTCCCCCCTTGAAGTAATTTATGCCCCCACCCACCACTCAGGGATGGGTGCCGGGCGGACCCATCCCTGAGTGGTGCTTTAGCGCCCCCACCTGCCGCTCAGGGTTAGGGGTTGGGGGGGAGTACAAAAGGGGTAAGGGTTGGGGGGAGGACAATAGGTCCCCCCCCCCGTTTTTCTGATTTAGGGCCCCCACCCGTCACTCAGGGTTGGGTGTAATAGGTCCCCCCTTCAGCTTAAAAACCCCCACTCGTGCAGCACTGGTAATGGCTCGGGAGGGGGACACTTTGTTTTTGTGTTTTTTTTTTAACACGCTGCTCACTGTTTAATGGACATGCCCCTACTTGTGATATAGCGAGTAGGGGCAGAATTGACTAATACTGAGTAATTTTTACTTAGTATTAGTAAATTTGGCTGAAAGACCAATTTAGGTCTTTTAGCCTTCTGGTAGATAGCTATCTAATACCTTGGGAAATAAGGGAGTTATCTACTAAGCGGCTGCAATCGAAGTTCCGAATTGCTGAAGTCCCGAATTTCGGAATGCCGAACCAAACCGAATATTTTCCACTTGCACATCCCTAATGAATAGCCTAGGATGACCAGTGGGTAGGCAGTAGATGATAGCAATTCTTAAAGGAGTGGGTTTAAATAGGCAGACAGTGTGAACTTCAAAAGAAGAAAAGGACAGGGCAGAGGCAGTTATGATTGGTTGAAAGGTACATTAAGGAGAGAGAAGGATTCCTACACCACCTCCTTTACAGTTGAGTCTGGGAGTGTGAGAGAATTGTAGCCCACCAAAACATAAAGAGGCAGGAGTAGCACTATCTGTAAGTGCAAGTAGTGTGAATGAGTTTGAGATGAAAAAGTAATGTATGGCTGTTGATTTTAAATTACTGCAAACAGAGCGGGCATTTTAGAGTGTACACTGAATGTTGGTAAGTGAGGGTTGTTACAAAACCCTTGTTCCTTTTGTAACTTTTATTTTATGTGACAAATTGCCCTGCTTCCCTGTATTATGGAGAAGCCTCATTGCCAGCCTTCTGCCCCATAACTATGGACCTAGTGTGTATGGCCGTTTATGAACCATCTGGGGACACGTGACTTTGGTGAACAATGCCCCTTTAAGACTGTGTCCCCAGTCCCCTAAAATACTTTGGTTGTGCCCTTTTCCTACTTGGTTCAGTAAATGGGGCTTGCTGAACCAAGTACCACACAGGCGGATCACCCAGAAGTGGAAATGTGCCGTCATTTTACCTCCCAGGCTGGGAGGCTGCTGTAGGTAAATTGCCGACCGCTGTGTGGCCGCCGTTCATACAAACAAACATGTGGCGGCGGCCATATTTATTCAGGCGAACACGGTCAGCATTGTGTGCAGCCAAATCTATGGAACAGTTTTCGGCTACCCAATTGCACAAACACCGCTGACCCTTACCTTCTCCTCCACTTAGTTTTCAGCCGCAGCGTCTAAGTCCCGTTAGAAGATTCAAACGCACATTCAAATGGGACTTAGTTACTTTTCTGTATAAAATTGACCAACCGCACAGCCCAAATCTATGGAACTGTTTTGGGCAGGAAAATGTGCTTGTGGTCGGTCACAAAGGACTTCCGACTAACTTTTTATCTACTGGAGGGATTTGTATGATTTTAAAAGTGTTCATATTTGAAGTATGCTGAGTAAGAATGTGATTTTTATGGAGATTGGATGTATAGTTTTAAAGTTACAGTACATGTGTAAAAAGTATTATTTTTGCAGAGGGGAGGATTTTTTGTGGGAATGAATATGAGTGTTTTACTGTATATTACGTGTTTTATTGGTTGTTTTACAAAACCCTGTGGGCGGTTCTGTATGTGTAAAACCTGCATAAAAGAAGGCCCTTTGTGGCTGATTAAAAGAGAACTACTTGACCCTCTAACTCGCAGCCTCGACTTGTGTTTGTAGGGGACAGCTATAATCACCACAGGGATTGCTATGCTCAGCATACTCCCTTAGCTACTGAGCTCTTGTAAGACCTCTTGTTCATGATCCTGCTTCGCTCTACAGAAGCCTGGTCATAGGTCCAGGGTGGATAGCAGACGGCGAGATCCTAGCCCAGCAGCGGCGGTTCGTGGAGTCTGCAGTAGTTATGGTGTCTACCATGCTGATGGTCCTTTGGTGAGCGCTAGGAGCATCCTTTCTACGGTCCAACTTTCAGCTAGCCTGGAGGCAACCATAACAAGGGTAAAGGGCAGGGTATTGTGATGAGGTTTGTAGGGTTTCTGGTTTTCTTAGTGTGTGTAGTGAAGGTGAAAGGCCCTGGATTGGGAGAGGCAGCACTAGCTGCTAGAAGCAGGAGGAGAGAAAGTGACAGGAGATGTGAATGGGTTTTCTATGCATGGGGACTAGGATGAGATCGATTGTGGGTAGGAGTGAGAGAGCAGAAAAATTAATATAAGGCATATGTAAAAGTGGTTGGGGGATAAGTGTAAGGAAAGATTTTTATACTGAGGGAGAAGATGGAAATGAAGAGGAGGGGAAGACAGATCATTGCTAAACTGGGAAAAAGTAAATTGAAAATATTTTTTACAATGTCAATTAGAAATGGTCACTTATCATAATGATATATCCAGGGCCGGCGCGTCCATAAGGCGGCACAGGCGGCCGCCTTAGGGCGCTCCGGGGGCGCAAGATTTCAGTGACCGGCAGGAGGGAAGCTCTCCCTCCTGCCGGCCACCATCTCCGCCCCCGGCGCGGCAGTGCTGCGATCAGGTGCTGCGAGGGAGCTCTAACCTCTCTGCTCTGCTCCCTCGCGCGCTGTCTAGTGATGCCGCGGGAGCCGGAATATGACGTCATATTCCGGCTCCCGCGGCATCAGCAGACAGCCCGCGAGGGAGCAGAGCAGAGAGGTTAGAGCTCCCTCGCAGCGCCTGATCGCAGCACTGCCGCACGCCGCCCAGCAGCCCCACTGGACTCCAGGGAATGATCCACACCAGCTCTCAAGGTAGGGAGGCTGGGTGGATATTATTTATGTATTAAAATAATTTGTGAATGTATGTGATGTGTCTGTGTGTGAGAATGTCTGTCTGTGAGTGAGTGTGTGTGTCTGTGTGAGTGTCTGTGTGTATGTGTCTGTGAGTGAGTATGTGTCTCTGTGTGAGTGTGTATGTGTCTGTGTGTCTGTGAGTGTATGTGTCTCTGTGTGAGTGTCTGTGTGTGTGTGTGTGTGTGAGTGTGTGTGAGTATGTGTCTCTGTGTGAGTGAGTGAGTGAGTGACTGTGTGTCTGTGACTGACTGTGTGTGAGTGTGTGAGTGAGTGTATGTGTGTCTGTGAGTGACTGTGAGTGTGTGCGTGAGTGAGTGTATGTGTGTCTGTGAGTGACTGTGAGTGTGTGCGTGAGTGAGTGTATGTGTGTCTGTGAGTGTGTGCGTGAGTGAGTATGTGTGTCTGTGAGTGACTGTGAGTGTGTGCGTGAGTGAGTGTATGTGTGTCTGTGAGTGTGTGCGTGAGTGAGTGTATGTGTGTCTGTGAGTGACTGTGAGTGTGTGCGTGAGTGTATGTGTGTCTGTGAGTGACTGAGTGTGTGCGTGAGTGTATGTGTGTCTGTGAGTGACTGTGAGTGTGTGCGTGAGTGAGTGTATGTGTGACTGTGAGTGTGTGCGTGAGTGAGTGTATGTGTGTCTGTGAGTGTGTGCGTGAGTGAGTGTATGTGTGTCTGTGAGTGATTGTATGAGTGTTGCATGTGAGTGTGTCAGTGTATGTGTGTGTCTGTCAGTGTGTGTTTGTGAGTGTCTGTCAAATCAGTGAGAGTATCTTTGTCATTGAGTCTGTGTGTGACTATCAGTGTGTCTGTCAATGAGTGTCAATCAGTGTGTGTGTGTCAGATCAGTGAGTCTCTGTGTTTGTCATTGAGTGTGTGTGACTGTCAGAAGAACACTAAGGGCAGGGAACACAAAAATAACACATCCTAGATCTGAATGAATTAAATATCCCTCTGAAATACTTTGTTCTTTAGGCAAAGAGTCCTGTTCTTCACAGTTGGGGATCCTACATGACTGTGATGGAAGCGTAGTGCAAGACCTCTGTCTTGGAGTAACACTTCCGGGTTCGGCACTCAGCTGTGAGGAGCCGGACCCCGCCCCCCTCTGACACATCTCTGACGGTATTTAGGGAGACTGGGCTAGATCGAGGGTGCTTGATTGTGTGAGCTGCCTCTGCGAGACCGCGGGCTCCACAGGCTCCGCTACTGGGATCTACTTCCACCGGACTTGCCTCTCCACAAGCTCAGACAAGCCGTTCCAGCCTTTGAGCAAATGCAAGGATTGCTGCATGCCATACAGGATTACTGGAGAACGGATACTTTCCTACTTTACAAGTGGATCATATTTCCGAACTATTGGAGGACTACCCATATTAACCTTAAGTATATCTTTCAGCTATTTGTCTACAAAAATCATTTATTAATGAACTAATGCTTGCTTACTCAAACCTACATTGCTACAAGTTACTAATCTCATAAAGGACAACTCCCATCATGCTTATTCACTATGAACTGTTTCTTGCTTTGCAAATACATTCAGTGCTTCAATCTACTAATTACATGGAGGATAACTCCCATCATGCTTATTCACTATGAACTGTTCTTGCTTTGCAAATATTCTTAGCTACTTGATTATTGTTCCTATTGAAGATTATTCTCATGAACTTAAAGAATGTTACTTAATGCATCTCTAAAGAAATACTTAATAATGAACTTTGTGTTATTGATTACTTGCACTTCTCCTTATTGGATTGTTGCCTAAATGCAATTCATTTAAGTTTAACACTTATTAAAACTTCGGCTGAATCAAGTTACCAGTGATTCTCTCTTTTCTTAAAGCTACAGTATTGATACTTAAGGATTCTCCATTTCTTCACTATTGTAATTAGGGAGTTTACAAGCTGCAGTTGAGTTCCAATCCAAATCACCCCTAGTAGCATAACAACCTCAAGTAAAATCACTGCGCCAAGGCCAGTCCCACATACCAGAGGATCCCAGAAACTGGGAGACCCAGTTAACGTCAAACCTTCTTGTTGCCTCCTTATGATCCGGTTCCTAGATTCACAGTCCTGGTGGTTTCTAACCTTATCACCTTGGACTGTATATATCTGCAAGGCTGAGCACAAATCTCTGCCTATCGGACTCCCAGCTATGGTAAGCCGTGACGGATGGGGCATTTCTACCCGAATAGGTATTAGAATATGTAGAAATTTGCTCTCGCTCACACTCTCTCTCGTGCTCTCTCTCCTCCCTCTACCCCCCCACGATCATCATTGCACTGAGATCCCATACGAGTTAGACATTTAAACACTAATGAGTGTTCCATACAGCTATAGAGGTATAAGAGCATATGATTTACCCAGTAAATACTTATAATTGTATAGGCATTTATTCACTCTTGGTTTAATTGATAACTTTAACAGTTTCTGGGACCAAATCACAGTGACATCAAAGTGGATGCATGACAGTAAATCTACTAATACAAGTGAAAGAAGAGGGAATAAACAAGAGAAGAGACTGTCTCCTGTTATTATCTTAAGGGAGTTTTGATACTAGTGTAAGAACTACTACGGAATCCTCTGTCACAGAGATGAATATAGTAACTCAAGACTTTTTAAAACCTTGTCTGGATGTAATCTTAAAAAAAAAAAATCTAAAGAAGAATATAAATGAAAAAAAAATTAATTTGAAATCCGACCTAACCACATTGACGTTTTGGAATACAGAAAATGAAAAAGAAGGAAGCAGCTATAGACTACCAAATTCAAGATATTAACCCCTTAAGGACACATGACATGTGTGACATGTCATGATTCCCTTTTATTCCAGAAGTTTGGACATTAAGGGGTTAAAGATATCCAAATGACAATGGAATCTAAAGTTACACATTTGAAAGAAAACAAATCTGTGATCTAGAAGATTGACCACACAGATCCAATCTAAGATTCAGAAATATCCCAGAAACTATTTAAGACCACAAATGAAGAAAACATTTAATATAGTTCTTTAAGATCTTGTACCTACTAATGGACTGCCATGAACAAAAGATGCAGCAATGTCACAGTCTTTTTTTTTTGGCCCAGGACAGACCAAAGCTATGATAGTAGCATTCCACTCATACAAATCCAAGTAGGAAAAACATTGCTGTTTTTCAAAAGGTAAAAAGTTACAGAGGATAAGTTTATATCCATAAGAGTACTTTTTGATGTTTCATATTATACATGATACAAAAGAAGATCTTTACCTCTACTTTCTTCCCTTTTTTAAAGCAATACAACTTGAAACTTAAATGGGGTTACCTAGAATCTTTGCAAAATCTTCTTAATAATACCTGTTTGACATTTAATTTAGAAGCTATTGCAAGGTATTGCAAATGGGGTATGTCCAGTCCAAATTTAGCATTCAATATTTGTTTGTGTGTGAAAAATGCAAAAAAACTAATATATAAACTTACTTTTGTAAATTGTGTGCCATTATTGGGGTAATTCTGATTCCTCTGATGTCATCCTTTTTCAAAGGCAATATAACCAATCTAACAAACTTTAATGTAAAAAAATAAATAAATAAAAAAATGCAAGACTTCAATTTGACCCTGTAACATTCAAAAACACCATAAAACCTGTACATCGGGAGTACTGTTATACTCAGGAGAACATAAATTATTAGTTGCAAAACAGTAAAACATATTACAACTATAATATCATCCGTGAAAGTGCCGTTGGTGTGTGAAAAATGCAAAAAACTTCACTGTCAATATCATCGTTGTAATATAATTTACCATTTTGAAACACTAATATGTATGTTAAGTAAAGTCTCCCGAGTAAAACAGTATGCCCAATGTGCAGGTTTTATGGTGTCTTTGAAAGTTACAGGGTTAAACATAGTGCTTGCTAATTAAATTCTCTGGACTTTCTGCCTGGGTTGTCAGGCATGTCCCTCAAATTTTATTTAATACAATCACACAATTATGTTAAAAGATTACATAAACTTACACAAAGAATTTTAATATATGTATTTAAATTCTACGTGTATACTTTTGTAATCGTGTGTGTGTGTATATATATATATATATATATATATATATATATATATATATATATATATCCCCTTAACCCCTTAAGGACCAAACTTTTGGAATAAAAGGGAATCATGACATGTCACACACGTCATGTGTCCTTAAGGGGTTAAGGACACACCTTCTGGAATTTATATATATATATAAATACCCTTATGGACACATGACTAAAATATTCCGTCAGGATTCCCTTTAATTCCAGAAGGTGTCCCTTTTATTCCAGAATAGTTACCACGTGGCTGGCGGCTGCATCTTCATTCATTTATATCTATATAAATATATATATTAATGTATAAAACAGTTAAAATGTGTATCTTGTAATACCTTCTTTTATTGGACAAACATATTCTTTTAATGATAAGCTTTCGGGAGAACCTCCCTTTCTCAAGTCTGAGGCATTTCTGAGCAAGACGACACATCAAATTCAAAGTTGAGTTGTGATACAGGGATTAAAGCGACATGAGTGCAGATAAGACAGGTTTAATAGAACAATGTCTATTATAAGTGTGTCCATAAGGGTATATATATAGACATTGTTCTATTAAACCTGTCTTATCTGCACTCATGTCGCTTTAATCCCTGTATCACAACTCAACTTTGAATTTGATGTGTCGTCTTGCTCAGAAATGCCTCAGACTTGAGAAAGGGAGGTTCTCCCGAAAGCTTATCATTAAAAAAATATGTTCGTCTAATAAAAAAAGGTATTACAAGATACACATTTTAACTGTTTTATACATTAATATATATATTTATATAGATATAAATGAATGAAGATGCAGCCGCCAGCCACGTGGTAACTATTAAATGTGACTGCTGTCCAGCCCCCTCGATGCGCCTGCGGCCCAATGGTAGATATGCTCCACAAAAACCATGCACATGCTAAGACAAATATAGCAAACTAATGGGCACAATCCCTCACAATAGCAAGGCCTGAAAATCAGCTGACTCTGTGGACAGAATCCAGTAAAAATATAGCTTATCAAATAAGTTTGATTATGCCCCACAGAAAAAAAGCCTTTTTGTTTTTGATTTATTACCGATAAAAAAAAAATACAAATCTGCAAAATATGAGCAAATTCCAGCACTATACACTATTAAATGCATTTATTAAAGGGAAAAAAGAAGGAAACAATAAGTACTGATTTCTCAGAATGTTAAACAAATAGTTACAAATTAATAGTATTTTACCATTGTAGCAAATAATTGTTCACCTACTTTTACTGATTACTAGGGCCACTTTAGCATCAATGCACCAGATTTCACATAGCTTCCCTGTAGGATTTCTTTATATATATATATATATGAAAGGTCTACTTACTATCACAAATAGGAAAGAATTACTAACTAATAACGTTTGGCTAGAACATCATACAGAAAAAAACGTTTGGGGGCCTAAACTGAGATTTAGCTGTAAAACTTCACGAGCTGTGTTTTTTACAGCAGAGTAAATAGGCAAAGTATCTTTTAATTTATATTTATTTTATTCTTAATGTATTTTTATATACTATCTTAATGTAAATGTTTGTACTACTTTAAATCATGGGGTATATGGCTAAGTAGTGCATTAATGCAGCTACTTTGTATGGAAGAACAAAAGAAAGTGAAAAGCCTCCATATACAGTATGGACAACAAGAAAAAGGAGCCTAAGGGTTAGTGGAATTCGGTGGAGAATGGTAGGGTGTAAGCCCTCATCAAAAAATCCATGATCATTACTCCCCCGAGAGACTCTCTCTTAGGCCCTCTCTCTCGCAGAGGGCTTTGCCCCCATTTTTCATGAGCTAAACTCAAAGATCTAAGAATGTACACCAAAGGCCTATTTCTCTCAAATGTTGTTTTAAAAAAATAGGCTGCACTCTCAGGTCTCACAAATATTATTGTTTATAATATTTATATATTAAAAGAGAGAGTAAGAGAGAGAGAGAAGTAAGAGGGGAATAGTGAGGGGGGAAGGGACAAGCCCAGCTCCAGAAGGGCGGAGGAAGGGAGGGAGCCAAGAGGGCCGAGAGGGATGGAGGACAAGCAGGGGGGCCAGGGCGGGGGGCAGGCGGAAGGAGAGGGGGGGGCAAACACACCAGACATGCCCCGGCAATCTCCCTAATCAGCCAGGTGGCTCGTTCTCCACAGTTCACAAGTCCTCTCGAACTTCCTCTGTGTACCCCGCACCCTAGCCGTGAGGTCGTCCATGAGGCAGCTGTTCTTTATCTTTAAGCCAATATTGTGCTATAGCTCTGTGAGCGGCTAATGTGACTTTTTTGGAGTAGTCGTTGGTCCTGTCTCGGCCATTTGTCTATTGACCTGTTTAAAAGGTATATCCATGGGTCCAGGGTGGGAGCCTTTTGGAACACTTGCTCTAATATGTCCCTAATGTCTTCCCAGAATGGCCTAATCTTTGGGCATTCCCACCACATATGAATATATGTGCCTCTAAGGCCACAGTTCCTCCAACACAGATCAGATGGTGACTTATGCATTCTATGCAATTGAACCGGGGTGGTGTACTACCTGAACAGAGTCTTGAAGGACTGCTCCTGCATAGAAACACATATGGAGGAGGTGGCGCTCGCCTCCCAGATTTCCTGCCACTCCACCCCCTCCAGTACCTCCCCCAGGTCCCTTTCCCAATGAGAGGTATACGTCAGGCTGCCCCATTCTGTGGTTTCAGAGCAGAGGTGTGAGTACAGCGGTGTGATGAGGCATTTAGGGGGTAGTTCCCTTAGACAAATGTTTTAGAAAAAGGTGCGGGTAGTTAGGGCAGCCTTTTTTATGTGTGGTTGTTTAGTGTAATCGGCTATCTGGAGATACCTGAAGAAGTCTCCCGGGGTGAGGTGGTGTCCTTGGCTGACCGTGTCAAAAGGTATAAGGGCGCCCCCTGTGTAAAGGTGGCATATTCTCTGTAGACCCGCTTGTTCTATCCATTTAAAGTTACATGCCATCAGTCCTGGGGTGAATGCCCTGTTTCTCAGAAATGGCATGAGCGGGGATGGTGAAGAGGAGAGGTGAAATTTCTGGGCCGTCCTGTCCCATATGTGTATGGAGTTGGTAATGGCTGGGCAGTTGTTCCTTTGGGCCCCATATGGTGTATTGTGGTAAGTCCGCTCCCATTCTACCCACTTTTTAGTCCCTACTGGAGAATGCCATATTGCGAGTTGTGTTATTTAGGCTGCTAGGTAATAATAGTATAAGTTAGGTAGGCCCAATCCACCCATTCGCCTCGGACGGTATAGGATGTGTCTCGCTACCTTTTGTTTTGCCAGATAAAGTTACCAATGGCACTCTGCAGGTGCCTGCCTTTGTGATCGTTAAGGGAAGGGCCTGGAAGAGAAACAGAATCCTAGGGAGGAGATTCATTTTAACTGAATGGATCCGTCCCATCCAGGAGATGGGACTGTCTGTCCAATTATCTATAACCCGTATAAGGGCTCTGAACATGGGAGGGTAGTTGTAATTGTACATATCGGCCGGATCGGCTGTCAACTGGATGCCTAGGTAGAATGGGTAGCACATTTGATGTTGTGATGGTCACGTATGTGAGTTATGTCTTCCGGGGGCATGGCCATGGGTAGGGCACTGGACTTGGACATATTAATCTTGTATCCCGAGAGTGGGCTGAATCGTGATAGGGTCTCCCGGATCCCGCCCATTGAGGCAACAGGGGATGTGGGGGTCAGGAGCATGTCATCCGCATATGCTGAGACTAGGAACTCTCACCCCCTTAATTTTGGGGTGTTCTCAAAAGGCCTGCAACAGAGGTTCCAGGGCCAAGGCGAAGAGGAGGGGAGACAGGGGGCACCCCTGCCATGTGCCATTTGAGAGTGAGAAGGGGCGCACAGGGGCCCCGGGTACCCTCACCTGGGCAGAGACATCATGGTATATTGACTGGATAGCTTTTATAAATGGGCTTGGAAATTGTAAGTGTTCCAGGAGGGTGAACAGGTATGGCCATTTAATCCTGTCAAAAGCCTTTTGGGCGTCAAGGGAACCATTATGAGTAGGAGTATTCGTGGTGTGTTGACGCCATATGATGTTGCAGTTACGTCTTGTGTTTTCGAATAGTTGTCTGTCTGGGATAAATGCCCAGAATAGCCAAATGCCAAAAATAGTTTTGCGTCATGGTTAATTAGTGAGATGGGTCTGTAACTCCCTGGTTGTTGTGGGTCCTTCCCAGGCTTAGGGATCAGGATTATGTTGCCCAACATCAGGTGTAGGTCTGAGTGGTCCGACTAGGTGGTGGAACCAATGCGGGTGTCGATTACTTTCGGTACTTTCGGTGCTATTGACTAAGAACAGGTCTATGCGTGAGTATGTGTGGTGCGGGGCGGAGAAGAAGGTATAGTTGTGTTCACCTGGATGTTGTGCCCGCCAAATGTCAATGAGACCCGTCGACTTCAGAAAGCCGTAGAAGGCCTTGTCCTGGCGCCCCTGCCATGATCATGGTTGACCCCTCTTGGCGCTCCTGTCTACAGCTGGACATGGGACCGCGTAAAAGTCGCCCCCTTTGGATCTGTATGCCATGTGGGAGGGAGCGGATCTTACTCTCCATGCTACTCCAGAACGCCGTGTCGGGTGAATTTGGTGCATAAATGTTGATGATGTGTATTACTTGTGAGTGTATTGTGCCTGAAAGAATTAGGTACCAACCATTTTGGTCGCTATCGGTGGCCGTGACTCTGATGGGGCAGTCGCGGCGCAGCAGAGCCGGCACCCCGTTGCCTTTGAGTGCTCTAGCATCTACTACGGTGCTGTACGTGTGGTCTCTGAGGGCAAGAGTGGCTTGTCTAGGTAAGTGAGACTTCTGAATCAGAGCGACGTCAGGGCGCAAGTGCTTCAGCTCGCGGAACATGAGACGTTGGTTTTTGGGGGAATTGAGTCCCTTAACATTAAGGGAGGTCAGTTTAAGAGTCATAGTACCGTTGTTAGGTCCCCACTATCGCCCCATCTTGGCCCTTTTTGGGCTGTTTCTTGGGCTTTCGTTTGTCCATGTAGGCTGTGTGTGGTTTTGCCTCCCAGGTTTCTCTGCTAATTATTGCTTTAGGCGGCGGTTTCAGGACGGAGCTCTAGCCTCGTGCGTCCAGCTCGGTCCTTGGTCAGGCCATGCCCCCATGTTTATATTTTAATATTTGAAAAAAGCTATTTACAAATGTATCTGAAATCACCTGAAACTTTTAACTAAAAATATTTTTATCAATGCCATAACTGTTATTTAAATGGTTTATTCCCATATACCTGTATGCACGCACCAAAATATTATATATATTGAGGAAGAGAGAAAAACTCTCAAAAGCTTGATTTTTAAATATCTTGTTAGTTCAATAAAAATGGTATAATTGCATACTGCAATACTCTGATATTGTAGCATACTATATTATATAACTATATCATAAATGTATTACTATACAAATCATAATTGCCGTGGAAATAGTATTCAGAGATTTACAGCTGGTGATTTCTTACAATGGTGGTCAAATGCTTGTGACCAGTTATGTGGATCTTGCTAATAAATGTGCATAAGGGAAGTTTAAAATCTCCCAAATGGGCCAAGTCTACTCAACATGGCTTCTCATTGTCATATAAGAGAGTAGCAACGGGGCATCTATTGCGGCTCTGTCGCTAATACAATAAAAGCTGCAAATAAATTATAAAACATGGGAGACTATGCTAAGGTAGGGCTCTAAATAAATAATACTATGGTGGTACATATGGTCCTTCCCGTGCCCCTACCCATAGCCAATTGGTAGGGGCTGTTAAATAAAATTAAATGCAGGACCTAATGTTCCCCTCCCCAGCAACCAGTTATCATCAGTTAGTGGAGTCTCTGATTATAATACAGAGAAGCAGTGGCGGAACTACCGCGTCATCCCAAGGGGCCCGGCCGCCTTGTGCAACCCTGTGACCTGGTCATATAATACTTCCTCGGTCCATGCAGTAGAACTGCCAGGGCTGCATGTTCAGGGACCTATAGGGAGGCCCATCCTGTTAAGGCCACTTGATGGCAATGGATTTCCAGGGGGCCCAGTTAGTGCTGCAGTGCTTTAACAGCGCAACCAGGCCCCCTGTGATGAGATAAATAAATACAATAAAAAAGGCTGCGCACAAAAATAAAATCCAATGGGTTAAACAAAAAAGGAGGGAATAAGTCCAACTATTTTGTCCTTACAAGTGTCCTTGATTGTTGAGGTCTTCTACTTGTGTAGTGGTATCACTTAATATGAAAGATAAAAAGGAAAAATGAACAACCAATGGTGTAGTACGTAAAATTCAGATATAGACGTAAAAAATAATAGTATAAAACTCACATTTACCAGAGCTAATGTCCAGCTCTGGAGTGAAGTGCGTACAGCGGTTTGATCCCCGCTTATGGGATATAAAGCAGGTTCCTCTCCGTGAGTGGTTTTCAATTCTCGGGATAAAAAGAAACAGCCAATAGTGCTCACTGTATGGCAATATAAATAAGAATAATAAAAAAAATGTACTTACAAAATAAGAGCAGACACACTGCTCTTTGATGACAGCTTGGGTGGATTGATCCCCACCTAAGGATTTCTTTGGGTACAGGAAACTTCCAGGAGTATTCAAGGTTTCTTATAAAACCAGTAAAAAATGATAAAAATAACAATAAAAAGCCAGGGTAAAATAGAAGTTATGTGTCTATAAAAAAGATAATTGGCACAAACAAATGACCAAAAAATACTTTAATATATAAAACATAATATTTTTAAATATCCATAACGCGTTTCGTCACACAAGGACTTTTTCAAATGGAATAACATGTTTAACCTGGCAGGTAGATATTATATATGGCCGCGACGGCCAAATTGAACTACATTTCCCACTGAGCATTGCGGCTATACTTCCGAAATGCGGAAGTGACGCCGGTCATGTGACCGTTTTGAAACGTTTAAATTCATACTTTCCCACCCTCGTTTTTGATTCATATTAATTAGAATCATGCTGCTATATTAAAAACAAAGCTTCTATTAAGTTATTAACGTATTTTAAGTTTTAAACGGGCTTTTAATTCTGATTGGATGGACCAAGTTTTGGCGCCAAAATTCAAGTAATTATGTTCCTATATAATATCTACCTGCCAGGTTAAACATGTTATTCCATTTGAAAAAGTCCTTGTGTGACGAAACGCGTTATGGATATTTAAAAATATTATGTTTTATATATTAAAGTATTTTTTGGTCATTTGTTTGTGCCAATTATCTTTTTTATAGACACATAACTTCTATTTTACCCAGGCTTTTTATTGTTATTTTTATCATTTTTTACTGGTTTTATAAGAAACCTTGAATACTCCTGGAAGTTTCCTGTACCCAAAGAAATCCTTAGGTGGGGATCAATCCACCCAAGCTGTCATCAAAGAGCAGTGTGTCTGCTATTATTTTGTAAGTACATTTTTTTTATAGAGATTGGGCCCTTTTAAAAAACGTATTCGGCCCTAACAGAGTGCATGTCACTCATTCTGGCCCTTTAAACACAGTGGGGCCATTCGGTACTTGCCCTGTGTGAGCGGTTATACCCCCAGATAGCTATGCCATGGAGCCTATTCATATAATGAAAGACTATGGGAAAGACTTTAGCTACATGGCAATTGAACTGTGCAACTGGGCAATTGAATAGGATCTGAGCGCTATTCGGTAGTTTTGTGCGTTCAGATCCCAGCTATCTGGGGATATGTGAAATGTCTGTGTGTTATGTGTAAAAGGTGACTTTATGTATTTTAAAGTGTTTTATGTCTTTTTGCAACCATGTGCTCAATGGAGTCTGCCTCTAGCCCTGGATAATTGGATTACTTTCCCCTTTGTCTCCAGGATAGAGGCCCCTGTAAAACCTGTTTGAGCCAGATTGCTATGCTGCCAGCCAGGGGAACAAAATATACTTTTACTAACTTTTGAACCCCTGGTCTGATTCATGCCATTTTTAATATGTTGTTCCCCTGAATGGATTGATTGTGGATATGTATTTTTATGTGAATTTGATGTATGGTTTTAAAGTTATAAAAATGTGTACGTTTTAGCTTGGAGATAATTGAGTAGATATAGTAGGAAACTCAATTATCTCTTAAGCAGAGGGGAGGGAAACTGCGGGCTGTACTATTATGTTATTGGTTGTTTTATACCTCCCCCTGGGTGTGTTCTGTTTGTACCTGACTGTAATAAAAACCAGGCTGGGTGTGCCAGCACCTGAGACCACTGCTTGACCCTCAACACGGAGCCTTGTCTCATTCTTGGGGGGATTCACTGTATGCTGGTGGAGACTGATTGCTAGGAGTGTAAGCTGATGTATGCTTTTCCTGTTCGTCTGATAGCAGCTATTCGTGAGGTTCCAGTTTGGAGTGCTATTTTGTATCCAGTTCGGGAGTTTGGTGTTCTGCAGTAGCTGTGCCTGTCTCTCAGAAAGGGGCATACCGCCTAAACGGATTTTAACCCCTTGTCTGCTGAAACGGTCCGTTACAATTGGTGGCAAGTGGCGGGATCGTTCCTACAGCCAGAAGGACAGCTACAGACACCAGTTCTTTGGATTGTACAATTTGAGGGCAACGCATGTCTCAGTACAGCGACCCTGACAGCACCAGAATGGAACCAGCAGTGTTATACGAGGAGGAGGACCTGGATGGCCGGGATGCATTAAGGAAAGGCGTCTGGTACCAGGCCTTGGATAATGTACAGTACCAGCGGGGCAAGAGTCTCCCCAGTGAAGAGCAGCGATTGCAGACACGACTGGCACTGCGGATGCCCTTCCTGGGAGAGCAGCCTCTGGAGCAATGGGTAAAGGAGCTCGAGCACCGGGTATGGCAGGAGCTGTGGCTAGAGGATGCCTACCAGGCACTCTGGTGGTATATGGTTCGGTATACACCCTGGACAGTGGAGCACGATAACCCAGAGGGAGAAGAGTTTAATGGCCCTGGCTTGCTGTGGGAGGCGTTCACAGAACCTGACTTTGGGAGCCCTGCAGAGATTTGGTTCCATGATATCTTTGACTGGAGGGAGGGTATGCAAGACTGGGATGACCCCCACGAAGTGGGACCAGACTTGGTACACCTCGCAACCCTGGAGTGGGACCTGGAGCAAGATTACAAAAACCTGTTCCACTCCATCGAGGATACAAAGCAGGAGAGCATCGTGACAGACCCCTTCAGCTGGGAAGATATTGTAGAGCTTTACTGGGAAGAACCCCAGGTGGCCGGTAGAGATGGGACCGAGATCTCTCCACCGGTCCTGCAGGGAATTGGGAGCCCAGTCTCCATTACCCAGCGGCAGTGTGATATGCAGGGAATTTGGAGCCCAGTCTCTATTCCCCAGCGGCCGTGTGATTTATTGGGAGTTGGGAGCACAGTCTCCATTCCCCAGTGGCAGTGTGAAGTGCAGGGAGAGGAGAGCAGCGTCCTCCCTCCCCAGGGCCAGGCTGAGTTACAGGGGGCAGAGGTAGTTGTTCCTGCCCCCCAGCAGCAGAGTGATATGCCAGGAAGGCAGTGTAAAATGCAGGGAGAGGAGAGCAGCGTCATCCCTCCCCAGCGGCAGACTGAGTTACAGGGGGCAGAGGTAGTTTTTCCTGCCCCCCCAGCATCAGAGTGATGTGCCGGGAATTGAGAGCCCAGTCTCCATTCCCCAGCGGCCGAGTGATGTGCCGGGAATTGGGAGCCCAGTCTCCATTCCCCAGCGGCAGAGTGTCCAGCAGGGAATAGAGAGCCCAGTCTCCTTTCCCCAGCAGCAGGACACTGTATTGGGAGCGGAGACAGTCAGTCTCCCTCCACAGAGGATGAAAGTATGTATGGGAGAGGAGCTTGCTACCACCTCTCCCCAGCGGCGGATCATTAATGGGCAGGGAATAGAGAGCTCAGTCTCCTTTCCCCAGCGGCAGAGTGTTCTATCGGGAGAGGAGTTTGTTACCCCCTCTCCCCAGCGACAGCTTAATGTACCAGGGGGAGACTGTAAGCCCCACAGCTGTGCAGATGGGACCATGGTCTCTGCACTTAACCCCCCACGACAGGGCTGTTTAGCTAAAGGGGAGACAGTCAGTCTCCCCCTCCGGCAGCAGGGCCGTGCACCTAAAGGGGAGACAGTCAGTCTCCAGCAGCAGAGCTGTGCAGCTAAAGGGGAGACAGTCAGTCTCCAGCAGCAGAGCTGTTCAGCTAAAGGAGAGACAGTCGGTCTCCAGCAACCAGGCTCCAACCAGACTACTCCGGTGGTAGTACTGGCACCAGGACAGAGTACCACTGGTCTCTGCCCACTCAGCAACCCACCAAGGCAGCCTACCAGTTCCCCACACAGCCGTGGTGAGGCACCTGGGCATGGACAAGTTTCTCCTCTACCCAGGTGTAGTAACCATTTATTGTGGGTGGGCTGTACTGTTTTTTCTGCTTTGTGGGTGGGCTGATGGACTAACAAGGGCACTGTCCGGCAGGAGGTCAGGTACCCTGTTAGTCTGTTTGGAAAAGGGGAGAGATGTGACGAGACCAATCTCGCCACATTGCATTGGAGGAGCCTGGTTGCCCGCCTGCTGCCTTTGGACTATGGCCCTGGGAGATTGGGCCCTTTTAAAAAACGTATTCGGCCCTAACATTGTGCATGTCACTCATTCTGGCCCTATAAACACAGTGGGGCCATTCGGTACTTTCCCTGTGTGAGCGGTGATACCGCCAGATAGCTATGCCATGGAGCCTATTCATATAATGAAAGACTATGGGAAAGACTTTAGCTCCATGGCAATTGAACTGTGTGAATAGTATCTGAGCGCTATTCGGTAGTTTTGTGTAGTTTTGTGTGCTCAATGGAGTCTGCCTCTAGCCCTGGATAATTGGATTACTTTCCCCTTTGTCTCCAGGATAGAGGCCCCTGTAAAACATGTTTGAGCCAGATTGCTATGCTGCCAGCCAGGGGAACAAAAGATACTTTTACTAACTTTTAAACCCCTGGTCTGATTCATGCCATTTTTTAATATGTTGTTCTCCTGATTGGATTGATTGTGGATATGTATTTTTATGTGAATGTGATGTATGGTTTTAAAGTTATAAAAATGTGTACGTTTTAGCTTGGAGATAATTGAGTAGATATAGTAGGAAACTCAATTATCTCCCAAGCAGAGGGGAGGGAAACTGTATTTTATTTACATTTCATGGAAAACAAAAAATAAAATTGCAGTACAAAAATGTTTTGCTCACTGCATCTTTGGCTGTCAAGTAACTAAAGATGTTAAATTTCCAGAAATGATGATACAATGAAATGAAAAAAAATCAATAAAGCACACTGAGACAAGAATTTGCGGCTTTATTTTTTCAATATATTTATTTTAATTATTTCTGTTCTGAATTGTAAGAAATACTTGAAATGTTCCTAAAGAATTAAGAAAGTCAGAGTCAGATACGGTGTTGTTCAAAAGCTGTCATGTTAGGAATAGGCTAGTGAAATTTAAGACTACATTTCTGAATTAAATCCCTTAAAGCAGGGGTTCTCAATCCAGTCCTCAAGGACCCCTACCAGTCCAGGATTTAGGGATTACCTGGGTGTGTCTAAGGTGTTTAGAAAAAGAAAAAAAAAAAAAAAACACCATAGAGTCTAAGGTTTTTTTTCTTTATTTTTCTAAACACCTTAGACACACCTAGGTAATCCCTAAATCCTGGACTGGTAGGTGGCCCTTGAGGACGAACCCCTGCCTTAAAGGAACACTAAGGTCAGGAAAACAAATGTGTATTCCTGACCCTATAGTGCAAAACTACCTAGCTAGGTGGTCGGCCTCACCTGCACCCATTAAATAGGATAAAAACTCACCTTTATTCCAGCGCTGCCCAGGAAAGTCAGTACTGGCTCGCCCCCGATCCATCTCCTTGGTTAAAATCATTAGAATTGTTGCTCAGCCAGTCCAATGCTTTTGCATAGGAAAGATAATCAATGCTGATGATCGGAGCAAAATGCTGCACTGGCCAATCAGCATCTCCTCATAGAGATGCATTACATCATGCAGAGTGTGGAGACGTTTATTGTCGGTGCTGCATACTGTGCAGCACTGACCCAGGAAGCACATCTAGTAGCCGTCTGAGTGATACCACTTTAGGTGTTCCTAGGCAGCAATGTAAACAATGCCTTTTCTCTGAAAAGTTAATATTTACATTAAAATTCCTGCAGGGACACACTATACTCACCAGAATAACTACATTAAAGGAACACAATAGGGTCAAAAATACGAACATGTATTCCTGACCCTATAGTGTTAAGAAAAACAAAAAAAAACTATATTCTGCATAATTTCAAGGCATATCTTCAATATTAAGTCCTAAATATGCTGCCTTTTGGATAATCCAGACAAATGAAAAAACTGTGTAGATGTGGAAGAGGTAAATTATTGTGTAGTTTGAGGAACTTTGTATGCCTTGAAATAAATTGATTACTTATCATGTACCAATATGTGTATTATTCATGCAATGTGACAAACATTACATGAACAAAAATTAAAAAGTTAGATCATTTTAATATATGCAGCAGTAAAGGAATGCAAGCAGCCAAAAGTTAGTTACATAAAACGTGTACTTTTATAATGTAAATACAACCAATTTAACTAAAGTAAGTTGTTTTTAGTAATTACTTCTAATGAATACTATACATTCAATCCGTTAATGAAAAATTAATAACATATGTTTCCATCAAGCTGACAGCCTTAACAAAAGAGGGGTAGATCAGCATGGCTTGCTTTTGTAAGTATTTAAAAGAGTGATGTTTGAAAAGTTAATGCTTTTGATGTGTTTCATTTTCACATTCTAAATTAGAGTGAGATTTCCTCACTGGCCAAGGGGAATTCAGATGTTGTACTTCGCACTGGGATGGAAATTGTTCATAGCAGATGATGTTACAAGAATCCGACAACAAAGAGCTGAGTTTTAAGGTAGAATATTGTCCTTATGGATTTGATTTAATATTGTTGAATAAGCTTAAAAAAATCTTGTAATGTTTTTGGATAAATGTTTAAATTACTTATTATTGTGAAAAATATAAACAATTTTGGCAATTGAATGCCCGGTGCTTGATCGGCAGAAATATAGAAAAGAGAATTGACAGCACTCCAAGGACTTCTTCATAAAAAATAACCTTTATTGTTCCAAGTAAAATATCAACGTTTCAGTCTAGCGATTCTAGACTTTCATCAGGACATAATACACATACACACAACCCCTTCTTATGTACCCACACTTAGCAATCAGTACACTCACCCCTCCTGGGTCTGGACCTCCCCTCCGAGCGTCTCAGATCATTTTCGCGCCGAAAATGTCGGTCGCATTCTGATGACGTCATCGTGCGTCATTACGCATGCGTCATGACGCTCGCGTCACTGCGCATGTGTCATTTCTATAGCCAGTAGTTTACACTGGGTTACCATGGGGACCAGACACCGAAACGGCTGAAAACATAAGTTACAACCAAATTTCAAAATATTACATTTCTTCTGACAATCCATACCTATACTACTTACTACATCCATATTTAAAAACAAATTTACACTATTGGCCAGAGATTAAACAGTCCAAGCCTAATGTATTGCTATCGAATTTGCTTAAAGGGACAGTAACATCCTATGTTGTCCCACTATGGCTACTACACGGCATCTATTGAACAAAGCTGTCTCAGTAAGCTGCTCAAAACCAACTAACTCCTTTGTAGGGTCCACATGACCATCCTAACTACAGTCCATGTCCTGTTCTACTTCATAGCCACTATGTATTACATATTTACATATTTACAGTTCTGCAGATTTCCAAGTTTCACATCTAGTATAACCAAATAAATCACGGCTAGTGATGCCTATTTTACTAGTCTCCAGGGATCACCATTTTGTATACTGAACATGAATCCTCATGGGTATGGCAGACGGAAACTAAAGTCAGGCCTCAATCAAGTCACTCATGTGTTTGAGGTCCGAACCCCAGGGTTACACTTAATAAATGAAATTACCATAGAGACAACCTATAACAAAAAGCCAAAGAAGAGAAACACCTTTCTGTCTAGACGGTGCAACCAAGGACCATTCGCTCTGACACATTATCAGGACTTGTATTACAAAGTTGATTTCTTACATGGACCTATTTCTTCTAAGAATTTTATCCCCGTGAGAAAAAAAAAACTCATATTCGAGAGTATATACATATGTGGGTACCATGCATGTAATTCTCAGTTACCCAACCATCTACATTTCTATGTATGGTCAATGGGTCCTTCATCGATAGCTTATGGGACTCTCCACCTTGGCAACCCCAGCAAATATTTTACTCGTCCATCATTAGGGTATTTAATCCGTCGGCCTGTCCCCAAGGGTGGGCCTACGGGTATAATAACCCCCCATCCGGAGTCAGTGCAAAACTGTCTAGACCCAGAAGCCTATGGAAACCACCAAGGTAGTTAGAGAAAGACTGCTAACGAGTATTTCTCATTAAGACCTTTGGGTGTAGTTGTTTCCAAAGTCCTAATCCAATAGATTTCTCTCTGCAGGAGCATTTTCTTCCTATCGCCTCCTCGTCTTGGTGGTGGTATTTGGTCAATTGCCATCAATTTAAGAGTTGTGAGGGCATGTCCAGCTTCCAAGAAATGTTTAGCCACGGGCAGTTCGGAACCATTGTCCCGATATGCTACCCTGATACTTGACCGATGGTTTCTAATACGTTCCCTCAAAGGCAGGTCCGTTTTGCCAACATAGGCCAATCCGCAAGGGCATGTCAATTTGTAAATGACAAAGTCACTGGTACAAGTGAGGCGATGTCTGATGGTATACTGTCTCCCCGTTAGAGGGTGTGAAAACGAGCGACCGGGGACCATGTGTCCGCAAGTAACACATCCCAAGCAGCGATAACATCCCAAATTACTGGTCACTGTTTTGGTCTCGTAGCAGTGGCGGGGATCCGTTCTGACAAGGAGATCTCTAAGGCTCTTGTTTCTCTTGTAGCTCATCATCGGTGGGGCTGAGAAGATGTTCGGAAGTGTGGTATCGTTCCTAACTGCCCGCCAGTTGGCATTCACTGATCTCCTCAGTGCTGGGGAGGCTGTATTGTAGATGGTCGGAAAAACCAAGCGTTGGCTTTTAGTGTCCGGTATGGTCTCCGTCTGGTTGCATCTCTGCAGGGCACTGTTTAGAGTTGTTACCTTATACCCTCGTTCCAGAAATTTATTCCACATCATCTGAATTTGCTCTTGAGCTCTATTTGTATCTGAGTTGTTTCTATATACCCTCAGAAATTGCGAATAAGGCAATGATGCCTTTAGCGGATTAGGATGAAAACTCTTGGCATGGAGGAGTGTATTCCGATCTTTCGATTTAGTGAATAAGGTGTATGCTATTTTATTATTCTCTTCAATGCTCACTCTTACGTCCAGGAAGTCAACAGTCGTGGGACTAGCTGTCATGGTTAACTCGATGTTAGGACTTGCCCTGTTGATCGTTGCCACCATCTCTGTAGCTGTGTCCAGGTCCCCCTTGATAATGAAGAACAGGTCATCGATGTATCTCCCATACATCAGTATCTTGGAATTAAATGGTGTCACTATATGTTCCATTTCGAACCTGTACATGTAACAATTTGCGTACATGGGGGCCATCGCCGCCCCCATCGATGTCCCTGCAAGCTGGCGGTACCAATTTTGCTCGAAGCGAAAGTAGTTGCAAGTTAACACTGCTTCAAGAAGTTCTATTGTAAATTCAATGGGAGGGCCTTGATAGTACGTTGATTCGGCCAATACCAGTCTTGTTGCAGCTATACCTTCCAGATGTGGAATAACGGTATATAAACTTTTAACGTCACAAGTAAGTAACATGATAGGTTCAAGAGGAAGTTCGATACTCGAAATTCGTTTTAGAAATGTAGGAGTGTCCTTCAGACATGTTGGTAAATTGACCACTGTATCTTTCATTTGGAAGTCCAGCCATTGAGCGATCGGTTCAAGTATTCCTTGTTTTGCCGACACTATAGGTCTTCCCGGTGGTTTCTCGATGTTTTTATGTACCTTGGGTAAGGTGTACAAGACGGGGGTTCTTGGATTACGTTGTATCATAAATTCATAGAGTTCGTTAGACAAAAAATTGGCTTCCAGGCCTCTTTTCAATATTTTTTCAAGGTGGCTCTGCAATTGTGCCGTCGGGTCTTTAGGAATCTGTAAATAGGTATGCTGATCTGAGAGTTGGTGTAATATCTCCTCTCTGTATTGTACATAGTCCATCACCACTATGCCTCCACCCTTGTCAGCAGGCCTTATCACTATTTTATCATCATTAGATAGTGATTTGATTATGTCTCTGTCTCTAGTCGTACAGTTGGAGTGTACCTTCCGTTGTGTTTTAAAGATCATCTTGGTTTCCTTCTCTACTGATCGGAGGAATGTTTTAATTGTGGCCTGATTTGGTAATGGATCAAACGAGCTAGGGGGTTTAAACTTCATTCTTTTATCCGCTTCTACCGCTGGATGGTTTTTTAAAAAATCCTTTAGCCGCATAGTGCGTCCAAATTTAAAAAGTTCAGTTTCCCATTGTAGCTGATTAGGACCCGAAGTAGGGACAAAAGACAATCCCATACTCAGCAATTTATATTCATCAGGGAGAAGTTGTCTAGACGATATGTTAAATACTGGTCTTATTGTTGGGACCGTGGAGGTTTCCCTCTTGCCCCAAAAGGTTCTCCCCTTCTGGCCCCGTCTCGTAATAAACCTCTTTCTAACACCTGGTTCCTGTGTTGGTTCCTTGTTTGTATCCCAGGGTACTCCGTCTGTGTCCCCTCTAAAAAAGGCCCAGATCTTGAGTTCTTTGCTGAGTTGGTGCTGATTCTGAGTTTGACTCTCCTGATGTTTTGTCAATCGTGAACTGCCTTGGTTTACGGATAAATCTCCGTTTCCTAGCAAATCTTGGGCGTTCTTCGAGTCCACTAAGCCACCTGTATACTGTGTGTTCCTTGTAATCTGATTCTACTTTTTGTTGTTTCTCTCTTTTAAAACGTACCAGGTCACCCTTGTACTGTTTCACGTTCTCCTCTAGCTTTAAGAGAGTTGGTGCTGCTTCCACTGATGACAGCAGTATAGTCTGTTGCGTCTCCAATTCTGTGATCTTCCTGCGTATCTGGATTAGGTCTTCCCTAACGTCTTCAATAATGACCAACATTAGGTCCAAGGAGCATTTGTTCAGTACGGCTATCCATTTCCTACACACTTTCGGCTTCAGTCTCCCAATGGTGGGGATATTTTTAACCCTGAAGCCCCTAGGTATTTGCAGTTTCTTGTGGTATTCGGAAAGAAATAAGCCGTGTAAATCTAAATCGGTTTCACGTTTTTTAAGTCGAAGTAATTCGAAATAAATCTCCCTTAAAGTAACCGTACTAGGTAGATCCGTGGTAGTCTCCGACCATCTAATCCTGTCTGCGTCTGTGTCATTGTATTGCCATAGTTCTGCTTGTTCAGTTAAACCTCCAGCCAAGGTAAAAAAATCCTCCATGTAAACAATGTAAAAAATAGAGATATTGATAGATGTAATTTACTCTTGGAAAACAAGCTATCAGCTAAGTTTAAAGAGCAGGTACAAACAAGAAAAAAAGTCAAATAATTTACAATTAACTCCATTGTCTTGAGCCCTAAGCACAGGGTGCATGCACAACCGGCTTAGCCAAATGCCGTATTAAAATACAAAAAAATTCGAAAAGTGCTGCACTCACTGTTTGCTCCAATTGAATGCCCGGTGCTTGATCGGCAGAAATATAGAAAAGAGAATTGACAGCACTCCAAGGACTTCTTCATAAAAAATAACCTTTATTGTTCCAAGTAAAATATCAACGTTTCAGTCTAGCGATTCTAGACTTTCAGCAGAACATAATACACATACACACAACCCCTTCTTATGTACCCACACTTAGCAATCAGTACACTCACCCCTCCTGGGTCTGGACCTCCCCTCCGAGCGTCTCAGATCATTTTCGCGCCGAAAATGTCGGTCGCATTCTGATGACGTCATCGTGCGTCACTGCGCATGTGTCATTTCTATAGCCAGTAGTTTACACTGGGTTACCATGGGGACCAGACACCAAAACGGCTGAAAACATAAGTTACAACCAAATCTCAAAATATTACATTTCTTCTGACAATCCATACCTATACTACTTACTACATCCATCTCTGGCCAATAGTGTACATTTGTTTTTAAATATGGATGTAGTAAGTAGTATAGGTATGGATTGTCAGAAGAAATGTAATATTTTGAAATTTGGTTGTATTATGTCCTGGTTGTATTATGTCCTGATGAAAGTCTAGAATCGCTAGACTGAAACGTTGATAATTTACTTGGAACAATAAAGGTTATTTTTTATGAAGAAGTCCTTGGAGTGCTGTCAATTCTCTTTTCTATATTTCTGCCGATCAAGCACCGGGCATTCAATTGGAGCAAACAGTGAGTGCAGCACTTTTCGAATTTTTTTGTATTTTAATACGGCATTTGGCTAAGCCGGTTGTGCATGCACCCTGTGCTTAGGGCTCAAGACCCTGGAGTTAATTGTAAATTATTTGACTTTTTTTCTTGTTTGTACCTGCTCTTTAAACTTAGCTGATAGCTTGTTTTCCAAGAGTAAGTTACATCTATCAATAAACGAAAAAAGACTAAAGTGAAATTGGGTGTTCCATTACAGTTGGAAAAAATTGGACCCCTGTTTCACTAAAAGATATCTCTAGAATAAATTGAATAAATGTACGGTATAACCTTTATTTGGCCGCTTACGGACAACACAAAAAACAAGTGAAGTAATAGTGACACACTCGTGAAAATACAAGTGAATTAAAAACTGAGTAGATGCAGTATGGATATTGTCCACAGGTAATGGAAATAAACGTATATATAATTAATGATGTAAATATGTATATATGAATATAACTTTCCATGAATACACCCCTTCCCTGTTTCGACCTGCATACATGATCCATTTATGATTATATCTTGATCTTTATTTGTAATAACCTTATGGTATTCATACCTTAACCTGGTACTGGTCTAGTCCAATTGGGACTATGACCATAGAATTGAGGTGTACAATTTTCTGTTTATCACTGAAATTTGTCTATCTGGATGGTCTATTTAAAGATTGCATATGATGGATCCGTGATTTATTGGGTCTCCTTTAACCCAATTAATTCCATGGAACACATAAATACTGTTGGCCATACTATAATGCAACTCAACGTTAGAACATCTGTCCAAATGTGGACGAATTGACAATAATGAGGGAGGGTTTTAGTAGAGTGGCCAGGCTTTGTATGAAACTATATGCTTGTCCCACATATCTACCTGTCTCTTTAAGTAGACGGACCCCCTGCATTTAGAAATTAAATTTTTAAAAACCAACAATACCTACCTATGGCATATGCACATTATGTTGATATCTATGTTTTTTCATATGTAGCTAGTACATTGAACGGGTCGCTGAACTTAAGCCTCTGCGCAGGCGCACGATCTCTTCTGCGCGCGCACATAGTACGACCGGCTACATTACCATGGTGATGGCCAAACATAAATGAGCCATTAGACATCCGGATAAATTTTCTCTGAACAGATCTGATCGGGTTGTAATCCCGCCCCTAGCCACTCCTCAGCTAACGCTGATTGGAGTACACTAATGCTGGGCGGACCTTCACCCGGTATATACTCACCTCCCTACAGCTGTACCAGGAGCTCTTGATAAAGGCGTGTGACCGCGCCGAAACGCGCATCGAGCGTTTGCCGTTTTTTTATTTTAACACTGAGTTATGCAAACGGCTATTCTAGATTGGGGGATTTAACTACATAGAAACCTTTTTCAACTGGACGTTCAGGCATATGCAGTACCAGACTGCCTGCACGTTAGTGTGTGTTACAGTAGCACTTAGGGATAAGGGGAGACAGATCGAGATGTGCCTTGGAGCCAGCCCAGCACCAGGTCTACACCCTTTTAGTGCTGGATGTAGCAGCAGTACTGAAGGCTGATAGGAGACAGAACGAGATACTCCTCTTAACAGCAGTATTAGTGCAAACCTTTTCAGTACTGGATGCCTTTGAAACAGCTACTCTCCTAAGTTAGTTAGATAGCTATCTCTATCAGCGTTAGGCTGCCTCGAAGCAGCAGTGTGTGAGGAATCTACTTTTGAGCCAATAACAAGGTGGTTTATATGTTTAAGTGGCTTTTATATCTGGGAAATATTGGGGTGGTTGGCGAGTATCAGTCTGTGTATGGGATCTGTATGCCTAACCAGTTACTATAACTTACTCTTAGATACGTCTTGCTATACCAATCCCTTCACCCTCAACCTATACCTATGTACTATATACCCCTATCGTTGTTCTGAGACACCCCCCCTCACTACTGTTTCGACCCAGTAAAGTACCATCTATCCACTATCAAATGTACCTCCCGTTTACTGTATACTATTACAAGGAGAACTTTGGATATTAGACGGTACTCACTGGCGTATTCTGTGTGGTTGTGTATATGTATATATACATAGGTGCTGCTATTACGGTCTTCATTGACCAAACAGTCTCCTATGTACTACTATCGATTCTAACAAATAATAGTATTGATATACAACTCATCTCAGCCTGACGGTGCAATCCCACCTTTATAGCCGAGATACCTATAAAAGTCTTACAGACTGTGGATATCTAGTTCTAGAGGAATTTGGTGTATGTGATATCTGACTTAATCTATACCGTACTATATATTGTACTCTATACTCTAATTACAATTCAGATATCACTGCCATTTCCATTACCTGTGGACAATATCCATACTGCATCTACTCAGTTTTTAATTCACTTGTATTTTCACGAGTGTGTCACTATTACTTCACTTGTTTTTTGTGTTGTCCGTAAGCGGCCAAATAAAGGTTATACCGTACATTTATTCAATTTATTCTAGAGATATCTTTTAGTGAAACAGGGGTCCAATTTTTTCCAACTGTAATGGAACACCCAATTTCACTTTAGTCTTTTTTCGTTTAACACATATGGGGTTCATGCCCTTCTGATATCTCTGTAACCCATTGGGAATTTTTTGAGATAGACTTGCTCCATCTCGAATATTTCCTTTCTTGTTTCTACATCTATCAATATCTCTATTTTTTACATTGTTTACATGGAGGATTTTTTTACCTTGGCTGGAGGTTTAACTGAACAAGCAGAACTATGGCAATACAATGACACAGACGCAGACAGGATTAGATGGTCGGAGACTACCACGGATCTACTTAGTACGGTTACTTTAAGGGAGATTTATTTCGAATAACTTCGACTTAAAAAACGTGAAACCGATTTAGATTTACACGGCTTATTTCTTTCCGAATACCACAAGAAACTGCAAATACCTAGGGGCTTCAGGGTTAAAAATATCCCCACCATTGGGAGACTGAAGCCGAAAGTGTGTAGGAAATGGATAGCCGTACTGAACAAATGCTCCTTGGACCTAATGTTGGTCATTATTGAAGACGTTAGGGAAGACCTAATCCAGATACGCAGGAAGATCACAGAATTGGAGACGCAACAGACTATACTGCTGTCATCAGTGGAAGCAGCACCAACTCTCTTAAAGCTAGAGGAGAACGTGAAACAGTACAAGGGTGACCTGGTACGTTTTAAAAGAGAGAAACAACAAAAAGTAGAATCAGATTACAAGGAACACACAGTATACAGGTGGCTTAGTGGACGCGAAGAACGCCCAAGATTTGCTAGGAAACTGAGATTTATCCGTAAACCAAGGCAGTTCACGATTGACAAAACATCAGGGGAGTCAAACTCAGAATCAGACACCAACTCAGCAAGGAACTCAAGATCTGGGCCTTTTTTAGAGGGGACACAGACGGAGTACCCTGGGATACAAACAAGGAACCAACACAGGAACCAGGTGTTAGAAAGAGGTTTATTACGAGACGGGGCCAGAAGGGGAGAACCTTTTGGGGCAAGAGAGAAACCTCCACGGTCCCAACAATAAGACCAGTATTTAACATATCGTCTAGACAACTTCTCCCTGATGAATATAAATTGCTGAGTATGGGATTGTCTTTTGTCCCTACTTCGGGTCCTAATCAGCTACAATGGGAAACTGAACTTTTTAAATTTGGACGCACTATGCGGCTAAAGGATTTTTTCAAAAACCATCCAGCGGTAGAAGCGGATAAAAGAATGAAGTTTAAACCCCCTAGCTCGTTTGATCCATTACCAAATCAGGCCACAATTAAAACATTCCTCCAATCAGTAGAGAAGGAAACCAAGATGATCTTTAAAACACAACGGAAGGTACACTCCAACTGTACGACTAGAGACAGAGACATAATCAAATCACTATCTAATGATGATAAAATAGTGATAAGGCCTGCTGACAAGGGTGGAGGCATAGTGGTGATGGACTATGTACAATACAGAGAGGAGATATTACACCAACTCTCAGATCAGCATACCTATTTACAGATTCCTAAAGACCCAACGGCACAATTGCAGAGCCACCTTGAAAAAATATTGAAAAGAGGCCTGGAAGCCAATTTTTTGTCTAACGAACTCTATGAATTTATGATACAACGTAATCCAAGAACCCCCGTCTTGTACACCTTACCCAAGGTACATAAAAACATCGAGAAACCACCAGGAAGACCTATAGTGTCGGCGAAACAAGGAATACTTGAACCGATCGCTCAATGGCTGGACTTCCAAATGAAAGATACAGTGGTCAATTTACCAACATGTCTGAAGGACACTCCTACATTTCTAAAACGAATTTCGAGTATCGAACTTCCTCTTGAACCTATCATGTTACTTACTTGTGACGTTAAAAGTTTATATACCGTTATTCCACATCTGGAAGGTATAGCTGCAACAAGACTGGTATTGGCCGAATCAACGTACTATCAAGGCCCTCCCATTGAATTTACAATAGAACTTCTTGAAGCAGTGTTAACTTGCAACTACTTTCGCTTCGAGCAAAATTGGTACCGCCAGCTTGCAGGGACATCGATGGGGGCGGCGATGGCCCCCATGTACGCAAATTGTTACATGTACAGGTTCGAAATGGAACATATAGTGACACCATTTAATTCCAAGATACTGATGTATGGGAGATACATCGATGACCTGTTCTTCATTATCAAGGGGGACCTGGACACAGCTACAGAGATGGTGGCAACGATCAACAGGGCAAGTCCTAACATCGAGTTAACCATGACAGCTAGTCCCACGACTGTTGACTTCCTGGACGTAAGAGTGAGCATTGAAGAGAATAATAAAATAGCATACACCTTATTCACTAAATCGACCGATCGGAATACACTCCTCCATGCCAAGAGTTTTCATCCTAATCCGCTAAAGGCATCATTGCCTTATTCGCAATTTCTGAGGGTATATAGAAACAACTCAGATACAAATAGAGCTCAAGAGCAAATTCAGATGATGTGGAATAAATTTCTGGAACGGGGGTATAAGGTAACAACTCTAAACAGTGCCCTGCAGAGATGCAACCAGACGGAGACCATACCGGACACTAAAAGCCAACGCTTGGTTTTTCCGACCATCTACAATACAGCCTCCCCAGCACTGAGGAGATCAGTGAATGCCAACTGGCGGGCAGTTAGGAACGATACCACACTTCCGAACATCTTCTCAGCCCCACCGATGATGAGCTACAAGAGAAACAAGAGCCTTAGAGATCTCCTTGTCAGAACGGATCCCCGCCACTGCTACGAGACCAAAACAGTGACCAGTAATTTGGGATGTTATCGCTGCTTGGGATGTGTTACTTGCGGACACATGGTCCCCGGTCGCTCGTTTTCACACCCTCTAACGGGGAGACAGTATACCATCAGACATCGCCTCACTTGTACCAGTGACTTTGTCATTTACAAATTGACATGCCCTTGCGGATTGGCCTATGTTGGCAAAACGGACCTGCCTTTGAGGGAACGTATTAGAAACCATCGGTCAAGTATCAGGGTAGCATATCGGGACAATGGTTCCGAACTGCCCGTGGCTAAACATTTCTTGGAAGCTGGACATGCCCTCACAACTCTTAAATTGATGGCAATTGACCAAATACCACCACCAAGACGAGGAGGCGATAGGAAGAAAATGCTCCTGCAGAGAGAAATCTATTGGATTAGGACTTTGGAAACAACTACACCCAAAGGTCTTAATGAGAAATACTCGTTAGCAGTCTTTCTCTAACTACCTTGGTGGTTTCCATAGGCTTCTGGGTCTAGACAGTTTTGCACTGACTCCGGATGGGGGGTTATTATACCCGTAGGCCCACCCTTGGGGACAGGCCGACGGATTAAATACCCTAATGATGGACGAGTAAAATATTTGCTGGGGTTGCCAAGGTGGAGAGTCCCATAAGCTATCGATGAAGGACCCATTGACCATACATAGAAATGTAGATGGTTGGGTAACTGAGAATTACATGCATGGTACCCACATATGTATATACTCTCGAATATGAGGTTTTTTTCTCACGGGGATAAAATTCTTAGAAGAAATAGGTCCATGTAAGAAATCAACTTTGTAATACAAGTCCTGATAATGTGTCAGAGCGAATGGTCCTTGGTTGCACCGTCTAGACAGAAAGGCGTTTCTCTTCTTTGGCTTTTTGTTATAGGTTGTCTCTATGGTAATTTCATTTATTAAGTGTAACCCTGGGGTTCGGACCTCAAACACATGAGTGACTTGATTGAGGCCTGACTTTAGTTTCCGTCTGACATACCCATGAGGATTCATGTTCAGTATACAAAATGGTGATCCCTGGAGACTAGTAAAATAGGCATCACTAGCCGTGATTTATTTGGTTATACTAGATGTGAAACTTGGAAATCTGCAGAACTGTAAATATGTAAATATGTAATACATAGTGGCTATGAAGTAGAACAGGACATGGACTGTAGTTAGGATGGTCATGTGGACCCTACAAAGGAGTTAGTTGGTTTTGAGCAGCTTACTGAGACAGCTTTGTTCAATAGATGCCGTGTAGTAGCCATAGTGGGACAACATAGGATGTTACTGTCCCTTTAAGCAAATTCGATAGCAATACATTAGGCTTGGACTGTTTAATCTCTGGCCAATAGTGTAAATTTGTTTTTAAATATGGATGTAGTAAGTAGTATAGGTATGGATTGTCAGAAGAAATGTAATATTTTGAAATTTGGTTGTAACTTATGTTTTCAGCCGTTTTGGTGTCTGGTCCCCATGGTAACCCAGTGTAAACTACTGGCTATAGAAATGACACATGCGCAGTGACGCGAGCATCATGACGCATGCGTAATGACGCACGATGACGTCATCAGAATGCGACCGACATTTTCGGCGCGAAAATGATCTGAGACGCTCGGAGGGGAGGTCCAGACCCAGGAGGGGTGAGTGTACTGATTGCTAAGTGTGGGTACATAAGAAGGGGTTGTGTGTATGTGTATTATGTCCTGATGAAAGTCTAGAATCGCTAGACTGAAACATTGATATTTTACTTGGAACAATAAAGGTTATTTTTTATGAAGAAGTCCTTGGAGTGCTGTCAATTCTCTTTTCTATATATATATATATAGCTTAATGAAGTGGTCTGGGTGCCAGGTCCATCTAGGATTAACCCTTTCTGCTGTAAACAAATGTTTACAAATGTGTTAATCCAGCCTCTAGTGGCTGTCTCATTGACAGCCGCTAGAGGCGCTACCGCGCTTCTCACTGTGATTTTTACAGTGAGAAGACACTGCCGTCCATAGGAAAGCATTGAGAATGCTTTCCTATGAGACTGGCGGAATGATTTTATCCAAAAGTTGTACCCAGTCTTTTTTCTTATTCTTTTTTACAACACACCTTACCCTATGCATCAATCATCTTTTTATACAGCTCTGGATTGGAAAGGAGATCCAGCCCAAATAATCGGGCAGACCATTTTTCATGGGAAATGAGGCTGTTTATTTACCCCATGCAAAAAAGAGTCTCTTTTCCTATCCATCACCCTTCTTCTGCTCCAACAATGGCACTCTGAATCAAGAACCAATCCAAACACATTTGGACTTGTGAAAATATGTTTCTCTGTTATTCTCGGGCATGGAGTCTTGGAAAGCAACATTTCAGCCAGTCACATGATCAGCCAATTTGGCTGAATGTCAGTTTGGTCAACAGAAAATTCCAAGTCTTCTGTTTACTAAATAGACCATTTGAATGTGTCTCTTAATGCAAGTTGCACTGAAATTCAAGTATCCTTCAGGTGTTAAATGCTTAAAAAATAGAATAAGTACAAAGGAAGGGATTTGTCAAAGTGTTGTGATCTGAAAAGTGTTGTAAAGTTGTACAAGTTGAGGAATTTGTGTTGACTTCATTAGTTTCCATGGTGATTGTTTTGTACTTCTTTTCAGGTCACAACACATTGACATACTCCATTTTATTTCTAAAGAGTACCACAAAATGGACAAATTCTCTTTCATTTGTCACCATTGTGTATGTAAGATGAGTCAAACCTCCTGATTATCAACCAGAGAAAAAAATAAAATACAAGTTAACGTGGAATTACTTGAAGTAGTATCTTTTAAGTAGACTTTTTTTAAATAGGAGTCAAAAACCAGGAGATCCTTTAATTTGGAGATCTACAAAACTGTGGACTGAGGTTTGCATTTTCAGTAAATCTGAACCCTTAAAACATTTAGCTTGTAAATGTTTTGTGTCTGAAAAGAGTGTCCTCTTTTTTTTTTTTTCATTTTACAAAAAGTGCAGATTTCACAGTCTACATCACAGGGTTAAAGCAGAGCACAGTGGGACTGTGGCGGATCTCAATATATGATGGATACAAAAAAGTACAGAAGAATGCAAGCTTTCTGTGGTCTGATGGAAACCTTCATCTGTTTGAGCATTGTTTGTGAGTCTCTCTGTTATTAGAGCTCACCTTTTCTTAAAGTAAAAGATTTTTATTTTGTGAGGAAATAAACGTGTTTTACTGTAATGTGCTATTGGATACTCTGACCGTTTCTCTTTTTATATGTCATGGAGCACCCTTCCTGGAAGGAGTAGTCAATTGTGGGGCGTTCTCTCTCCTCCTGTGCCTATACACTCAGACCTGGGCTAATAGGCTCTGATCTACGTGAGTGCACTCTCTCTATATGCACTAAGGGGTGGTTTGTATATGTTTAAGAGTTATATGCACTATATTATTTTTTTTTTTATTATGGGTATATCCAGTGACATACAGAATTAATCTGTGTAAGGAGTTTTAAGTATATTTGTGTATCATTTTTTTATAGTTTTTTTGGTAAAAGATATAGCATTTCTGTATGTATTTTGTGTGTAATGCATTTAGATTATATTGGTTTAATTACCAACAATTGTGCACATTATTAGGAAGCTCTGTGCACATTTGTTTGGTTGATGTATTTATGGGAGATAAACATAAGTCTAATAAAATGAAGATAGAGCAGAAAGGAGATGGGATTTAGCTCAGCACAAAGGAATGGAGATGGAGGGAGGGGCAAGATCATAAGGAGATATGAGGAGATATGTAATAAACAAATTACATACAGTACAAGTGGCTCAGGACAATATTAAATGTATACAAACAAAAAACTGAAGCTCAAATGCCCAGTACTCCTGGGTGGCAGCAATGACTAGTACACATCAGCCCAATACATAAAATATAGAACCAAAGAAAACCTGCACACCATCCCAAATCCTTATAAACATTTAAACATTTAACATTTATGAGGCTGATGTGTACAATAGTCATTGCCAACCATGAGTTAAAGCCAAATATTTGGCAAGTAGTATGTGACGAGGAAAATGGTAGAACGTGGAAACCTCATATCTGCTTGGGGAAACAGAAGGACATTAATTATTGGATGGAATATGTAAGAAACAATCTTGTATTGGTGTTGATGAGGAATAACAGCAAATGTCAATGTGTATAAACTGCAAAAGGGAACATGTAATATTTGACCCTGTTACTTTCTAAAACCCCATAAAAACTGTACAGTGGAGGCACTTTTGTACTTGTCAGACATCACTAAATACAACTATGTTAGATTTATTGCAGTAAACAGTATTTTTATATTCACAGTTAAAATGCCATACAGATAGAAATATGTGATATGAAATGAAAGCCCTGTTTCTCCTGATAAAATCATATGTAATAAGTGTGGGTGTATTTAATATGAAGAAAGTGAATTGTGCTTGAGCAGGCATATAGCGCAAATTGGAAAGCACTTCAAACTATTTTTTGCCTTCTTTTGGATAAACAGCAAAAACAGATATGAGAAAGGCTACACTTGATAGACCAAGTCTTTTTTCAGCCTACATAACTATGTAACTATATATGTAATTATGCAACTTTAACAGTGATTCTGACGATATTACTAACACACATTTAACTTTCATTAAACCATTTTTTCTTCAGTCCCATTGCCTTAAAATATATAATTTTGTTCTGATAATTTTAGTGGATAATATATGATTACCTGTGTAAACTGCTAAAAAAAATTTACTAGTCACATTGAGCTATAGTTGAATATTCTGTACAATTCAAGCTTTGTCCAACAGTGCAGATCTTGCACAAGATGACAAGATTCTGATTTACAAAAATGCACTGCATATGTAAGATTTGCCAGCTGGATTTATATTTGTGTTTTTTCATCATGTTTACAATGGATAAAAGATCATCAACGATTCAGTGTGGTTCCATGACATTTGTTATCAACTAAACAGAAACCCAAGTGTCACAGGTGCATGCTTTCAGTGTAGCTGCTTGAAGGTCTTATTAAGCTTGCCTTTTGTATGAAGTGCAAATGAATGTATGCAATATGAATCATTCAACACAGCATTCCTTACAAGCCACCTGCTCAAAGAACACAATGAAAAGAATCAGTAAACATGTAGCTGAAAAACATTTTTCTGGCACTTTATTTTGACTTTAAAAATAGTTTATACATTTTAAAAATGTACAACTCTAGAACATGTTTTTTTTTTTTTTTTATCAAGGATGAGGTTCCATTGTGTGTTTCTAATATTTGCAGAATAACACTGAAAGGAATTTGTCAACAATGGCAAATGATTTTTGGGCTGTGGTAAATCCTGTTTCTTCAACAATCAAAAAGGTGAAACCAGTGCATCAGGTTAAAACTAAGCTTTTATTAAAAGTTGCAGATAAAACAATAATGTGTGAGGTGAAAAGTATAATCAGTCACTCGGCTAATTTACAATCACATTACAATTTACAATAATTTCTATTCATAAAATTCCCTCTAGTTTTAATTTAAAAAAAAATCTAAATCCTTAACATCCCTCTATTAGGAATTAATAATAACATTACCCTACCAAAAATGCAGACGAGGGACAGATTATTACATAGTGTTCCTGAAGAATCACATATGTACAGGCTGCTCAATAGGGTAAAAATAAATAATGAGGGGGAAGATGAAGTGCAATGGAGAAAGAGAGATATTGAATCAATAGGTTCATGTAGCAACTGAGTGGAATGTTATTTAAAAAAAAAAAAAAGCTATATGTAACTACTCATGGAAATCATAATAAAGCCATGACACGTGTTTTGCAAATTTAAGCTCATCGTGGGTATGGAGAAGAATTTTGTAACAGAGTGCTATTTGCACTTGTATACAGGGATGCAATCCACACCCAATTCCCATGCTCAGTTTAAATTAGCAGAACGTAAATTGGGCTTTAGTAGTAGTTACTTATTATGAGTAGATAGTTCTGTTTAGTCTGTTTTATTCAAGTTAGATCAGTCAGTATATGAATTTGGCTCACATTGGACTTGGTTGATGTTTTGGTATATGATGATTTAGTAGTGGAGTAAAATTAAACCCTTGTTTATAGTTGTGACAGACCCTCTGTCTTGGATCTGTAAAATTGTGAAAAGACTGTTCGTTTGAACCATTTGTTTAAACTGCATAGCCTTCTGTTATATTAAGAGCCGTTCGAAATACGAATTTTTGACCGAACGACCGACCACCCAGAACAGGAGTGTGGCACTCATTAACCTTCCTGACTCATGTAACACCTCTAAAACCGCGAACACCTCAAGGTTTTAATGGCTGTACAGGGTGGTCGTCATTCGTCTGTGCGAACACGTGGCGGCGGCCATTTTGTTTCGTCAAACGCACTCAGCGGTGTTTGGTCGTCGAACGCGTGGAACTATGTTAGGCTACCTTTTCCAAGAACACCGCTGAAACTTCTACCTTCTGTGCGTTCGGCTAAAATCATACAAACAGAGCACTATTTCTAGGGAATAAACTCTCGAATGAGCCGCATCCAATGTCAGTAAGCATGAACCGAACCGTTTGTGCAATTTGTACTATACAGGGAGTGCAGAATTATTAGGCAAATTAGTATTTTGACCACATCATCCTCTTTATGCATGTTGTCTTACTCCAAGCTGTATAGGCTCGAAAGCCTACTACCAATTAAGCATATTAGGTGATGTGCATCTCTGTAATGAGAAGGGGTGTGGTCTAATGACATCAACACCCTATATCAGGTGTGCATAATTATTAGGCAACTTCCTTTCCTTTGGCAAAATGGGTCAAAAGAAGGACTTGACAGGCTCAGAAAAGTAAAAAATAGTGAGATATCTTGCAGAGGGATGCAGCACTCTTAAAATTGCAAAGCTTCTGAAGCGTGATCATCGAACAATCAAGCGTTTCATTCAAAATAGTCAACAGGGTCGCAAGAAGTGTGTGGAGAAACCAAGGCGCAAAATAACTGCCCATGAACTGAGAAAAGTCAAGCGTGCAGCTGCCAAGATGCCACTTGCCACCAGTTTGGCCATATTTCAGAGCTGCAACATCACTGGAGTGCCCAAAAGCACAAGGTGTGCAATACTCAGAGACATGGCCAAGGTAAGAAAGGCTGAAAGACGACCACCACTGAACAAGACACACAAGCTGAAACATCAAGACTGGGCCAAGAAATATCTCAAGACTGATTTTTCTAAGGTTTTATGGACTGATGAAATGAGAGTGAGTCTTGATGGGCCAGATGGATGGGCCCGTGGCTGGATTGGTAAAGGGCAGAGAGCTCCAGTCCGACTCAGACGCCAGCAAGGTGGAGGTGGAGTACTGGTTTGGGCTGGTATCATCAAAGATGAGCTTGTGGGGCCTTTTCGGGTTGAGGATGAAGTCAAGCTCAACTCCCAGTCCTACTGCCAGATTCTGGAAGACACCTTCTTCAAGCAGTGGTACAGGAAGAAGTCTGCATCCTTCAAGAAAAACATGATTTTCATGCAGGACAATGCTCCATCACACGCGTCCAAGTACTCCACAGCGTGGCTGGCAAGAAAGGGTATAAAAGAAGAAAATCTAATGACATGGCCTCCTTGTTCACCTGATCTGAACCCCATTGAGAACCTGTGGTCCATCATCAAATGTGAGATTTACAAGGAGGGAAAACAGTACACCTCTCTGAACAGTGTCTGGGAGGCTGTGGTTGCTTCTGCACGCACTGTTGATGGTGAACAGGTCAAAACACTGACAGAATCCATGGATGGCAGGCTTTTGAGTGTCCTTGCAAAGAAAGGTGGCTATATTGGTCACTGATTTGTTTTTGAATGTCAGAAATGTATATTTGTGAATGTTGAGATGTTATATTGGTTTCACTGGTAAAAATAAATAATTGAAATGGGTATATATTTGTTTTTTGTTAAGTTGCCTAATAATTATGCACAGTAATAGTCACCTGCACACACAGATATCCCCCTAAAATAGCTAAAACTAAAAACAAAATAAAAACTACTTCCAAAAATATTCAGCTTTGATAGTAATGAGTTTTTTGGGTTCATTGAGAACATGGTTGTTGTTCAATAATAAAATTAATCCTCAAAAATACAACTTGCCTAATAATTCTGCACTCCCTGTATGTGAAAGAGAAGATAGTCTGACCGCACAGCCTGAATCAGTGGAACTGTTTTGGGCAGGAAAACTTGCATTCGGTCGGTCAAAGAGACTTTATCCTATCTCCCGAACCCCTGAACCGATTCAAGCGATTTTTGAATATGTTTGTCCCCTAGTTATGCTGGTTATGAAAATATAAGTTTTATTAATATTGGATGTATAATCGTGAAGTTATAAAAAGTATATTTTTTAGCTTGGAAATAATTGAGTTGATACAGTAATTAAAAAAACGGGTGGAAAGGGCTGCGCTAAAAAGTAAGATACAGTAAAATACAGTGTATACCAGACCAAATGGTCACAATCCGATAGTGACGGAAAACTTAAGTCTCTTGAACCAAGTGAAAAAATTATCTATGAAAAAATATATCTTTGAAGAGAGTCTTTGCAGATAATAAAAAATATACAATGAAAAAATTTAAAAATAAGATAAAAATGAATAAAAATAGTCTCACTGATATAGCTTGGTGGGATATCTGTACAGTCCTCAGGAGTTGATCCGTCCGGGTAGTAGGATAATCCGTATATGTGGAGACAAAATAGGAGACACGACAAACTGCCAATAGTGAAGAATTGCGGCTCCAAGGATAAAATGAGAAAATAATATGATAATACACTCACATTTGTAGGAGCTTTGGACCAGCTCTAGACTTATAGGCGTTGCAGCGGTATGATCCCCGCTACCAGGATATACTGGAGAAAACGTCTGTCAATCCAACCTTGGTACTCCGGAATGTATAGAAAACAACAATAGTGCTCTCAGTAGGTAGGGTATGTAAAGTAACAGTAAATAAAATATACTTACAAATATAGAGCAGGAAATACTGCTCTATTAATAAGGCGCTGGTGGAATAATCCCCACCTGGGATTTCTTTGGCTCAGGATCCGAGTATGAGAGGTAAAAATAGTAGTGGTTATAAAATAAAATAAAATAATAAATAATATATAGTGGTGGGAAAAAATAGTATATATAAAAAAAAATATATATATATATATAAAAATAAATATAAAAAATATATAAAAAAAAAATATATAAAAATGCCAGGAATAATAAAATAGTATATCAAATAAAGTAGGAGTTGGTCCTATAAAAAAGGTAACCAAAATCACTTTTATTATTAAAATACACAATGTAAAACCATTAACGCGTTTCACCTAAACAGGCTTTTTCAAAATGGTAATATAGCATTATACCTGGCAAGATACAATATATATAAGACAATGTAGATTGTTAAAATTTGCGCCAAAAAATGATTGGCCAATCAAAAAAACACTTAGATTAAAACACTGTTATACACTAAATAAGTTGAAAACAAATGTACATATAAATGGTCATAAGTAATATATACACAATGGAACACAATAATATAAAAAACGAAGCTTATAACACATATTTAAAATTGTTGAACTTGTGTCACATGACCGGACTTTGGGTGTATGGGAAATGTAGTACCAGAGCGCTGTGCGCGTGAGGTATGAGCCCCTCCCCGTGAAACTTTACCCCGCCGGCACTGCTATAGAGCTAAGCCCCATGGGGCTTGTAGTAGTGCCGGTCAGATGTGCGCACGCACGGGGGGGCGGAGACCGGGAGGCAGCTCGCTGAGGAAATTAACAGCGAGCTGCTCCCTCAAGGGCACAATACGGTTGCCTATAAGGATCACAAAACTTGACGGCGAAAATAGCCGTCAAAGTGGGAATATAGTGAGGCAAGGGGAGAAGGAGTAGTTGCCTCACTAAAGAGGACATGTAAATATTGGCAATAAGTGGGATGAATACCATAGTAATAAAACTATAGGTAAAAATAATAACAATATAATAATAATAAAAGGATGATAAAAGTAATAGAAATATGACCAGCTGATACCAAAAAAGTAAAAAGTAAAACAGTATAATCATAATCATAAAAAATTATGCAGATCAAAGTCTGCATTTAGACCATGAGGTGAGAGGGTCTGTAACTTATAGACCCACTCCATTTCTGTTCTTCCTAAGACATTTTTAATATCCCCCCCTCTCCAGGGTAAAGTGCATTTTTTTATCCCCATACATTTTAACAGTTTAGGGTCTTTGTTATGGTTAATAAAATGTTTGGATACTGTATGATTTAAGTATCCATTTTTAATGTTTCTACAATGTTCGCTCAACCTGATTTTCAGGCACCTTGTGGTCATTCCAACGTACTGGAAGCCACATGGGCATTCGAGCAAATAAATTACATTTTTGGTATTACAGGTAATAAACTCTTTGATATTATACACAGTGTTAGTCTTATTTGAAACAAATTGAGTCACCTTAGATGCAAATGTGGAATCTGTGGTTTTGCATACAATGCATGTTTTACATTTGTAGAACCCTTTAGTTTGCGGAAAGAAGGATACAGGACTTTTATGTACAATAGTTTTAGTAAAATTTGTAGTTAAAATCGATCTAAAGTTAGGAGCTCCTCTAAAAACTATATTTGGTTTATCGGGAATAATTTTGTTAAGTTTGTCGTCTTGTTTTAAAATATGCCAGTGTTTTTTAATGATTTTTTTAATTTCACTGCTTTTGTTATTGTAGTTAAAAGTTATAGGGAGGGATATAGATTCGTTTGTATTTTTTGTTTTATATGTTAAAAGTTCACTCCTATTTTTGTGTTTGATCATATTAATATTTTCTAATAAGTCGGTCTCTGAGTAATTTTTTTCGATAAATTTATCTTTTAAAATATTTGCTTGCTCATTAAAATCATCTAATTCAGTACAGTTTCTGCGTAGCCTTAAAAATTGGCTTCTAGGAGCACTGTCAAGCCAGGGTTTGTAATGGCAGCTGTTTCTATCAATTGCTGTATTTACGCAGACTTTTTTGAAAAAAGTTTTCGTATGGATCTGCCCGTTTTTGACAAATATATTTAAATCTAAAAAGTTAATTTGTACTTTGCTAAATTCATGGGTTAAAATTATGCCTCTATCATTTTTGTTAAGATCATGAATAAAAGAGATAAGACTATCTTCGGATCCATTCCAGATAAAAAAAAGGTCATCAATATATCTAAAATATGAGACCAGGTTTGCCCTTAGCTTGTCTCCATCGTATATAGCTGTGGACTCCCAGTCTGCCATAAATAAATTGGCATAGCTAGGGGCAAACCTGGTACCCATAGCGGTTCCTCTTTTTTGGAGATAAAACGAATCGAGGAACCAAAAATAGTTGTTTTTTAAAATAATATTAATACCATCTAGTATAAAATCTATTTGTATTTCAGAGATCCTTTTTTCTTTTGTTAGAATGTTTTTTATCGCTTGACATCCTATATTGTGTGGTATGATTGTATATAACGATTGCACATCACAAGTGACTAAAATAAAATTAGGGTCCCATTTAAAATGACTTAAAAAGTTTAAAAGAGACATAGAATCTTGTAAATAGGATTTCATTTGTTTAACAGCAGGTTGAAGAAGAGTGTCTAAGTATTGAGAAAGATTGCAAAGGACAGAACCTATACCCGATACTATTGGTCTCCCTGGGGGTTTATTTATGTTTTTATGTATCTTGGGGAGAAAATAAATAACTGGAATAATTGGAAATTTTTTGTTTAAAAAATTGTACTCATGCTTAGTTATGATTTCTTGAGCCTGTCCTCTATTTAAAAAAATCACATAAAATATTTTTAATAGTCGTAGTGGGGTCTGATGTGAGTTTTTCATAAACAGCAGTGTCATTAAGTTGTCTATGCGCTTCCTCAATATACATAGTGCTTGATAAAATAACCAGGCCACCTCCTTTGTCTGCTGGTTTTATTACAATGTCATTGTCGTCTTGTAATTCTTTAAGTGCTTTTTTTTCTGCATGTGTCAAATTGTGTGTGTTAAATTTGTTTGTTTGTATTTTATTGAGATCTTTAGTGACCATTTTTTCAAATACTGTGAGTGGTGCTGATTTCATAAAAGCAGGATAAAATTTAGATTTTTCTTTAAAATGTGTGTTGATGATATGATTATCTTGAGAGGGGGAAGGGCATGAGGTAGGAATATATGCAGTCTTTTCACTGAAAAATCGTTTTAGGGTAGCCTTCCTAACAAATTTGTTGACATCAATAAAAGCTTCAAAGGGTTTAAAAGGATTGGTTGGGGCAAATTTAAGTCCTTTTCTTAAAACCGATAATTGGGCAATAGTGAGAGTTTTTTGAGAGAGGTTAAAAATCCCATTGGATTCTTCACTTGGGGGAATTACTGTCTTTCTAATCTTTCTCTCTTGTTCACGTCTACCACTTCTTCGTCCTCTAGGCTTAGTGTTCGTTTTTGAGATCTTGACTGGTGAGGTGTTGGAACAAATGTGCTGGGGTGGGTACGAATTTCTAAAAAATGATCTTCGTTTTCAAATTCGGAATCGATGGACAATAATTAATATCGGTTGTGATGGTGGGGGATAGTGGGTGATATGGGATGTTCGTTGCGTTCATTTATATATCTGGATCTTTGGGGTTTTGGTGAGAGTGGTCTTCTATGGGAGTAGGTGGTGTGGTGATGTGGTCTGGATGGTGAAGGGTAGGAGTGTCTATGATTTTGGAGCGGTTTGGCTTGTGTATAGGGTAGTGATGAAGGGCCTGAATAGAAATTGTTTTGGACTTTATGTGGTCGCTGTTTGTAAGGTGAATGTAAAGATTGTCTGGTGGCATAATTTTGGTATTGTCGTGGATGGTGATCATAGTGACGAGTTGTGGTACTGTGTTTGTTAGTTGTTGTTTGTGAAGGTTTCTCTGTCCCTACATAGTGATTGCTTGTTTGGAAATGGTCTTTTTGGACATGATTATATGTGGTATGCCTCTTATTTAGATGATATGTTCGTACTTGCTTATTTGAATAGTCTGTCTTGTCTCTAATGTACTTCTTGATTTTAATGTGTTTGGTGTCTGTTTCAACCTTTTCAATTTTGCTCTGAATTAATATGCAATTTTGGTTGTATGCTTTGGTTTCTGTGAATGGCATAAGCTTATCCCTGAGATTATTAATTTCAGAATCTAGTATTGATAATTTTTTACTTTTTTTAATTATCAGTGTCTCCATTAGACCAAGAGTGCATGATTCTAATTTGTTATTCCATTCCTCCATGAATTCAAGATCGTCTTGGTCGGAGGTGGGTAATTTAAGTAATCTTAACCCTCGTGGTGTAATTCTTTCATCGATGTATTTTTTTAAAGTGTCTATTTCCCATTTGAGTTTTATCTCAGAGGTAAGAGATCTTTCCAATTTAATAAACAGTTCTTGTTGGCTTAAACTTGGAATATTAATTGGAATTGGGCTGGTAATTTCTGTGTCAAATACATTTTCCACATCAATAATGTAATTGTTTCTGAACTCAAAAATAGACATGATAAGGTAGTTAGAAAGCAGCTGACTCTAGAGGGAATTACACAAATAGAGAAACAAAGAGAAGAGTCTGCGCTCAATAACAGAAAAAGCTGCAACCCTAATTAGGGAATCCCACAAAACCCTAATAAAACAGACTGGAGATAAAAAAACGGGGGGGAAAGGGCTGCGCTAAAAAGTAAGATACAGTAAAATACAGTGTATACCAGACCAAATGGTCACAATCCGATAGTGACGGAAAACGTAAGTCTCTTGAACCAAGTGAAAAAATTATCTATGAAAAAATATATCTTTGAAGAGAGTCTTTGCAGATAATAAAAAATATACAATGAAAAAATTAAAAAATAAGATAAAAATGAATAAAAATAGTCTCACTGATATAGCTTGGTGGGATATCTGTACAGTCCTCAGGAGTTGATCCGTCCGGGTAGTAGGATAATCCGTATATGTGGAGACAAAATAGGAGACACGACAAACTGCCAATAGTGAAGAATTGCGGCTCCAAGGATAAAATGAGAAAATAATATGATAATACACTCACATTTGTAGGAGCTTTGGACCAGCTCTAGACTTAAAGGCGTTGCAGCGGTATGATCCCCGCTACCAGGATATACTGGAGAAAACGTCTGTCAATCCAACCTTGGTACTCCGGAATGTATAGAAAACAACAATAGTGCTCTCAGTAGGTAGGGTATGTAAAGTAACAGTAAATAAAATATACTTACAAATATAGAGCAGGAAATACTGCTCTATTAATAAGGCGCTGGTGGAATAATCCCCACCTGGGATTTCTTTGGCTCAGGATCCGAGTATGAGAGGTAAAAATAGTAGTGGTTATAAAATAAAATAATAATAAATAATATATAGTGGTGGGAAAAAATAGTATATAAAAAAAAAAATATATATATATATAAAAATAAATATAAAAAATATATAAAAAAAAATATATAAAAATGCCAGGAATAATAAAATAGTATATCAAATAAAGTAGGAGTTGGTCCTATAAAAAAGGTAACCAAAATCACTTTTATTATTAAAATACACAATGTAAAACCATTAACGCGTTTCACCTAAACAGGCTTTTTCAAAATGGTAATATAGCATTATACCTGGCAAGATACAATATATATAAGACAATGTAGATTGTTAAAATTTGCGCCAAAAAATGATTGGCCAATCAAAAAAACACTTAGATTAAAACACTGTTATACACTAAATAAGTTGAAAACAAATGTACATATAAATGGTCATAAGTAATATATACACAATGGAACACAATAATATAAAAACCGAAGCTTATAACACATATTTAAAATTGTTGAACTTGTGTCACATGACCGGACTTTGGGTGTATGGGAAATGTAGTACCAGAGCGCTGTGCGCGTGAGGTATGAGCCCCTCCCCGTGAAACTTTACCCCGCCGGCACTGCTATAGAGCTAAGCCCCATGGGGCTTGTAGTAGTGCCGGTCAGATGTGCGCACGCACGGGGGGGCGGAGACCGGGAGGCAGCTCGCTGAGGAAATTAACAGCGAGCTGCTCCCTCAAGGGCACAATACGGTTGCCTATAAGGATCACAAAACTTGACGGCGAAAATAGCCGTCAAAGTGGGAATATAGTGAGGCAAGGGGAGAAGGAGTAGTTGCCTCACTAAAGAGGACATGTAAATATTGGCAATAAGTGGGATGAATACCATAGTAATAAAACTATAGGTAAAAATAATAACAATATAATAATAATAAAAGGATGATAAAAGTAATAGAAATATGACCAGCTGATACCAAAAAAGTAAAAAGTAAAACAGTATAATCATAATCATAAAAAATTATGCAGATCAAAGTCTGCATTTAGACCATGAGGTGAGAGGGTCTGTAACTTATAGACCCACTCCATTTCTGTTCTTCCTAAGACATTTTTAATATCCCCCCCTCTCCAGGGTAAAGTGCATTTTTTTATCCCCATACATTTTAAAAGTTTAGGGTCTTTGTTATGGTTAATAAAATGTTTGGATACTGTATGATTTAAGTATCCATTTTTAATGTTTCTACAATGTTCGCTCAACCTGATTTTCAGGCACCTTGTGGTCATTCCAACGTACTGGAAGCCACATGGGCATTCGAGCAAATAAATTACATTTTTGGTATTACAGGTAATAAACTCTTTGATATTATACACAGTGTTAGTCTTATTTGAAACAAATTGAGTCACCTTAGATGCAAATGTGGAATCTGTGGTTTTGCATACAATGCATGTTTTACATTTGTAGAACCCTTTAGTTTGCGGAAAGAAGGATACAGGATTTTTATGTACAATAGTTTTAGTAAAATTTCTAGTTAAAATCGATCTAAAGTTAGGAGCTCCTCTAAAAAATATATTTGGTTTATCGGGAATAATTTTGTTAAGTTTGTCGTCTTGTTTTAAAATATGCCAGTGTTTTTTAATGATTTTTTTAATTTCACTGCTTTTGTTATTGTAGTTAAAAGTTATAGGGAGGGATATAGATTCGTTTGTATTTTTTGTTTTATATGTTAAAAGTTCACTCCTATTTTTGTGTTTGATCATATTAATATTTTCTAATAAGTAATTTTTTTCGATAAATTTATCTTTTAAAATATTTGCTTGCTCATTAAAATCATCTAATTCAGTACAGTTTCTGCGTAGCCTTAAAAATTGGCTTCTAGGAGCACTGTCAAGCCAGGGTTTGTAATGGCAGCTGTTTCTATCAATTGCTGTATTTTCGCAGACTTTTTGAAAAAAGTTTTCGTATGTAAAACATGCATTGTATGCAAAACCACAGATTCCACATTTGCATCTAAGGTGACTCAATTTGTTTCAAATAAGACTAACACTGTGTATAATATCAAAGAGTTTATTACCTGTAATACCAAAAATGTAATTTATTTGCTCGAATGCCCATGTGGCTTCCAGTACGTTGGAATGACCACAAGGTGCCTGAAAATCAGGTTGAGCGAACATTGTAGAAACATTAAAAATGGATACTTAAATCATACAGTATCCAAACATTTTATTAACCATAACAAAGACCCTAAACTGTTAAAATGTATGGGGATAAAAAAATGCACTTTACCCTGGAGAGGGGGGGATATTAAAAATGTCTTAGGAAGAACAGAAATGGAGTGGGTCTATAAGTTACAGACCCTCACACCTCATGGTCTAAATGCAGACTTTGATCTGCATAATTTTTTATGATTATGATTATACTGTTTTACTTTTTACTTTTTTGGTATCAGCTGGTCATATTTCTATTACTTTTATCATCCTTTTATTATTATTATATTGTTATTATTTTTACCTATAGTTTTATTACTATGGTATTCATCCCACTTATTGCCAATATTTACATGTCCTCTTTAGTGAGGCAACTACTCCTTCTCCCCTTGCCTCACTATATTCCCACTTTGACGGCTATTTTCGCCGTCAAGTTTTGTGATCCTTATAGGCAACCGTATTGTGCCCTTGAGGGAGCAGCTCGCTGTTAATTTCCTCAGCGAGCTGCCTCCCGGTCTCCGCCCCCCCGTGCGTGCGCACATCTGACCGGCACTACTACAAGCCCCATGGGGCTTAGCTCTATAGCAGTGCCGGCGGAGTAAAGTTTCACGGGGAGGGGCTCATACCTCACGCGCACAGCGCTCTGGTACTACATTTCCCATACACCCAAAGTCCGGTCATGTGACACAAGTTCAACAATTTTAAATATGTGTTATAAGCTTCGTTTTTTATATTATTGTGTTCCATTGTGTATATATTACTTATGACCATTTATATGTACATTTGTTTTCAACTTATTTAGTGTATAACAGTGTTTTAATCTAAGTGTTTTTTTGATTGGCTAATCATTTTTTGGCGCAAATTTTAACAATCTACATTGTCTTATATATATTGTATCTTGCCAGGTATAATGCTATATTACCATTTTGAAAAAGCCTGTTTAGGTGAAACGCGTTAATGGTTTTACATTGTGTATTTTAATAATAAAAGTGATTTTGGTTACCTTTTTTATAGGACCAACTCCTACTTTATTTGATATACTATTTTATTATTCCTGGCATTTTTATATATATTTTTTTATATATTTTTTATATTTATTTTTATATATATATGTATATGTATTTTTTTTTTTATATACTATTTTTTCCCACCACTATATATTATTTATTATTATTTTATTTTATAACCACTACTATTTTTACCTCTCATACTCGGATCCTGAGCCAAAGAAATCCCAGGTGGGGATTATTCCACCAGCGCCTTATTAATAGAGCAGTATTTCCTGCTCTATATTTGTAAGTATATTTTATTTACTGTTACTTTACATACCCTACCTACTGAGAGCACTATTGTTGTTTTCTATACATTCCGGAGTACCAAGGTTGGATTGACAGATGTTTTCTCCAGTATATCCTGGTAGCGGGGATCATACCGCTGCAACGCCTATAAGTCTAGAGCTGGTCCAAAGCTCCTACAAATGTGAGTGTATTATCATATTATTTTCTCATTTTATCCTTGGAGCCGCAATTCTTCACTATTGGCAGTTTGTCGTGTCTCCTATTTTGTCTCCACATATACGGATTATCCTACTACCCGGACGGATCAACTCCTGAGGACTGTACAGATATCCCACCAAGCTATATCAGTGAGACTATTTTTATTCATTTTTATCTTATTTTTTAATTTTTTCATTGTATATTTTTTATTATCTGCAAAGACTCTCTTCAAAGATATATTTTTTCATAGATAATTTTTTCACTTGGTTCAAGAGACTTACGTTTTCCGTCACTATCGGATTGTGACCATTTGGTCTGGTATACACTGTATTTTACTGTATCTTACTTTTTAGCGCAGCCCTTTCCCCCCGTTTTTTTATCTCCAGTCTGTTTTATTAGGGTTTTGTGGGATTCCCTAATTAGGGTTGCAGCTTTTTCTGTTATTGAGCGCAGACTCTTCTCTTTGTTTCTCTATTTGTGTAATTCCCTCTAGAGTCAGCTGCTTTCTAACTACCTTATCATGTCTATTTTTGAGTTCAGAAACAATTACATTATTGATGTGGAAAATGTATTTGACACAGAAATTACCAGCCCAATTCCAATTAATATTCCAAGTTTAAGCCAACAAGAACTGTTTATTAAATTGGAAAGATCTCTTACCTCTGAGATAAAACTCAAATGGGAAATAGCCACTTTAAAAAAATACATCGATGAAAGAATTACACCACGAGGGTTAAGATTACTTAAATTACCGACCTCCGACCAAGACGATCTTGAATTCATGGAGGAATGGAATAACCAATTAGAATCATGCACTCTTGGTCTAATGGAGACACTGATAATTAAAAAAAGTAAAAAATTATCAATACTAGATTCTGAAATTAATAATCTCAGGGATAAGCTTATGCCATTCACAGAAACCAAAGCATACAACCAAAATTGCATATTAATTCAGAGCAAAATTGAAAAGGTTGAAACAGACACCAAACACATTAAAATCAAGAAGTACATTAGAGACAAGACAGACTATTCAAATAAGCAAGTACGAACATATCATCTAAATAAGAGGCATACCACATATAATCATGTCCAAAAAGACCATTTCCAAACAAGCAATCACTATGTAGGGACAGAGAAACCTTCACAAACAACAACTAACAAACACAGTACATAAACTCGTCACTATGATCACCATCCACGACAATACCAAAATTATGCCACCAGACAATCTTTACATTCACCTTACAAACAGCGACCACATAAAGTCCAAAACAATTTCTATTCAGGCCCTTCATCACTACCCTATACACAAGCCAAACCGCTCCAAAATCATAGACACTCCTACCCTTCACCATCCAGACCACATCACCACACCACCTACTCCCATAGAAGACCACTCTCACCAAAACCCCAAAGATCCAGATATATAAATGAACGCAACGAACATCCCATATCACCCACTATCCCCCACCATCACAACCGATATCAATTATTGTCCATCGATTCCGAATTTGAAAACGAAGATCATTTTTTAGAAATTCGTACCCACCCCAGCACATTTGTTCCAACACCTCACCAGTCAAGATCTCAAAAACGAACACTAAGCCTAGAGGACGAAGAAGTGGTAGACGTGAACAAGAGAGAAAGATTAGAAAGACAGTAATTCCCCCAAGTGAAGAATCCAATGGGATTTTTAACCTCTCTCAAAAAACTCTCACTATTGCCCAATTATCGGTTTTAAGAAAAGGACTTAAATTTGCCCCAACCAATCCTTTTAAACCCTTTGAAGCTTTTATTGATGTCAACAAATTTGTTAGGAAGGCTACCCTAAAACGATTTTTCAGTGAAAAGACTGCATATATTCCTACCTCATGCCCTTCCCCCTCTCAAGATAATCATATCATCAACACACATTTTAAAGAAAAATCTAAATTTTATCCTGCTTTTATAAAATCAGCACCACTCACAGTATTTGAAAAAATGGTCACTAAAGATCTCAATAAAATACAAACAAACAAATTTAACACACACAATTTGACAAATGCAGAAAAAAAAGCACTTAAAGAATTACAAGACGACAATGACATTGTAATAAAACCAGCAGACAAAGGAGGTGGCCTGGTTATTTTATCAAGCACTATGTATATTGAGGAAGCGCATAGACAACTTAATGACACTGCTGTTTATGAAAAACTCACATCAGACCCCACTACGACTATTAAAAATATTTTATGTGATTTTTTAAATAGAGGACAGGCTCAAGACATCATAACTAAGCATGAGTACAATTTTTTAAACAAAAAATTTCCAATTATTCCAGTTATTTATTTTCTCCCCAAGATACATAAAAACATAAATAAACCCCCAGGGAGACCAATAGTATCGGGTATAGGTTCTGTCCTTTGCAATCTTTCTCAATACTTAGACACTCTTCTTCAACCTGCTGTTAAACAAATGAAATCCTATTTACAAGATTCTATGTCTCTTTTAAACTTTTTAAGTCATTTTAAATGGGACCCTAATTTTATTTTAGTCACTTGTGATGTGCAATCGTTATATACAATCATACCACACAATATAGGATGTCAAGCGATAAAAAACATTCTAACAAAAGAAAAAAGGATCTCTGAAATACAAATAGATTTTATACTAGATGGTATTAATATTATTTTAAAAAACAACTATTTTTGGTTCCTCGATTCGTTTTATCTCCAAAAAAGAGGAACCGCTATGGGTACCAGGTTTGCCCCTAGCTATGCCAATTTATTTATGGCAGACTGGGAGTCCACAGCTATATACGATGGAGACAAGCTAAGGGCAAACCTGGTCTCATATTTTAGATATATTGATGACCTTTTTTTTATCTGGAATGGATCCGAAGATAGTCTTATCTCTTTTATTCATGATCTTAACAAAAATGATAGAGGCATAATTTTAACCCATGAATTTAGCAAAGTACAAATTAACTTTTTAGATTTAAATATATTTGTCAAAAATGGGCAGATCCATACGAAAACTTTTTTCAAAAAAGTCTGCGTAAATACAGCAATTGATAGAAACAGCTGCCATTACAAACCCTGGCTTGACAGTGCTCCTAGAAGCCAATTTTTAAGGCTACGCAGAAACTGTACTGAATTAGATGATTTTAATGAGCAAGCAAATATTTTAAAAGATAAATTTATCGAAAAAAATTACTCAGAGACCGACTTATTAGAAAATATTAATATGATCAAACACAAAAATAGGAGTGAACTTTTAACATATAAAACAAAAAATACAAACAAATCTATATCCCTCCCTATAACTTTTAACTACAATAACAAAAGCAGTGAAATTAAAAAAATCATTAAAAAACACTGGCATATTTTAAAACAAGACGACAAACTTAACAAAATTATTCCCGATAAACCAAATATATTTTTTAGAGGAGCTCCTAACTTTAGATCGATTTTAACTAGAAATTTTACTAAAACTATTGTACATAAAAATCCTGTATCCTTCTTTCCGCAAACTAAAGGGTTCTACAAATGTAAAACATGCATTGTATGCAAAACCACAGATTCCACATTTGCATCTAAGGTGACTCAATTTGTTTCAAATAAGACTAACACTGTGTATAATATCAAAGAGTTTATTACCTGTAATACCAAAAATGTAATTTATTTGCTCGAATGCCCATGTGGCTTCCAGTACGTTGGAATGACCACAAGGTGCCTGAAAATCAGGTTGAGCGAACATTGTAGAAACATTAAAAATGGATACTTAAATCATACAGTATCCAAACATTTTATTAACCATACCAAGACCCTAAACTGTTAAAATGTATGGGGATAAAAAAATGCACTTTACCCTGGAGAGGGGGGGATATTAAAAATGTCTTAGGAAGAACAGAAATGGAGTGGGTCTATAAGTTACAGACCCTCTCACCTCATGGTCTAAATGCAGACTTTGATCTGCATAATTTTTTATGATTATGATTATACTGTTTTACTTTTTACTTTTTTGGTATCAGCTGGTCATATTTCTATTACTTTTATCATCCTTTTATTATTATTATATTGTTATTATTTTTACCTATAGTTTTATTACTATGGTATTCATCCCACTTATTGCCAATATTTACATGTCCTCTTTAGTGAGGCAACTACTCCTTCTCCCCTTGCCTCACTATATTCCCACTTTGACGGCTATTTTCGCCGTCAAGTTTTGTGATCCTTATAGGCAACCGTATTGTGCCCTTGAGGGAGCAGCTCGCTGTTAATTTCCTCAGCGAGCTGCCTCACGGTCTCCGCCCCCCCGTGCGTGCGCACATCTGACCGGCACTACTACAAGCCCCATGGGGCTTAGCTCTATAGCAGTGCCGGCGGGGTAAAGTTTCACGGGGAGGGGCTCATACCTCACGCGCACAGCGCTCTGGTACTACATTTCCCATACACCCAAAGTCCGGTCATGTGACACAAGTTCAACAATTTTAAATATGTGTTATAAGCTTTGTTTTATATATTATTGTGTTCCATTGTGTATATATTACTCATGACCATTTATATGTACATTTGTTTTCAACTTATTTAGTGTATAACAGTGTTTTAATCTAAGTGTTTTTTTGATTGGCCAATCATGTTTTGGCGCAAATTTTAACAATCTACATTGTCTTATTTATATTGTATCTTTCCAGGTATAATGCTATATTACCATTTTGAAAAAGCCTGTTTAGGTGAAACGCGTTAATGGTTTTACATTGTGTATTTTAATAATAAAAGTGATTTTGGTTTCCTTTTTTATAGGACCAACTCCTACTTTATTTGATATACTATTTTATTATTCCTGGCATTTTTATATATTTTTTTTTATATATTTTTTATATTTATTTTTATATATATATATATTTTTTTTTTTTATATACTATTTTTTCCCACCACTATATATTATTTATTATTATTTTATTTTATAACCACTACTATTTTTACCTCTCATACTCGGATCCTGAGCCAAAGAAATCCCAGGTGGGGATTATTCCACCAGCGCCTTATTAATAGAGCAGTATTTCCTGCTCTATATTTGTAAGTATATTTTATTTACTGTTACTTTACATACCCTACCTACTGAGAGCACTATTGTTGTTTTCTATACATTCCGGAGTACCAAGGTTGGATTGACAGACGTTTTCTCCAGTATATCCTGGTAGCGGGGATCATACCGCTGCAACGCCTATAAGTCTAGAGCTGGTCCAAAGCTCCTACAAATGTGAGTGTATTATCATATTATTTTCTCATTTTATCCTTGGAGCCGCAATTCTTCACTATTGGCAGTTTGTCGTGTCTCCTATTTTGTCTCCACATATACGGATTATCCTACTACCCGGACGGATCAACTCCTGAGGACTGTACAGATATCCCACCAAGCTATATCAGTGAGACTATTTTTATTCATTTTTATCTTATTTTTTAATTTTTTCATTGTATATTTTTTATTATCTGCAAAGACTCTCTTCAAAGATATATTTTTTCATAGATAATTTTTTCACTTGGTTCAAGAGACTTACGTTTTCCGTCACTATCGGATTGTGACCATTTGGTCTGGTATACACTGTATTTTACTGTATCTTACTTTTTAGCGCAGCCCTTTCCCCCCGTTTTTTTATCTCCAGTCTGTTTTATTAGGGTTTTGTGGGATTCCCTAATTAGGGTTGCAGCTTTTTCTGTTATTGAGCGCAGACTCTTCTCTTTGTTTCTCTGATACAGTAATTAACTCACTTATCTCCCAAGCAGAGGGGAGGATTTTACTGGAATAAGTGGGAGTGTTTATCTATGTGCTTCTACTTCATTGGCTGTAAAGTTTGCAGTTTCAGTACCCGACAAGGTCCACGTGGGTGGTAACCTTGTGGTAAAATTTGTATAAAAGAAGCAATAAAGACTCAGTGCACTCAGTTCTACTTCACCCTCAATCTAGAGTCTTGTCTCTAATTGGGGGTAACCAGCTATTTACACTAGCTCTTTTAAGAGCTTCTTCACCTGGATGACTAGTGGATGCTGAGAATACCCCTCACTCATTGGGAGAAGGACACCGTCCAGCGGTGGAAACCCCTCTACTCACCGGGGTAACTGCTAATGGTGATATAATATTTTATTTAAAGGGGCTTTTTATTCTAGCCCTCTGTATCACTATATCTGTAAAATCCACATTTGAGATGTTTTTTCTGTTCTACTAAACTATTATGGTGATATTTAAATCAATAGTGAATACAAATACAAAAAGAAAAGTCCTGCACTCACTGCCAATCTAAAGATGCACATTACAAAAAATTTTACAAAAACAGACACAAAGAAAACAGATAACTTCATGACAACAAAAAAGGCTTTTTTAAATGCAATTGTTGTATAGCATGCAAAAAAACCAAATTAACATCTAAAGTAACTACCGATTTTAAATCCAGTAACACTGGAAAAATTTGCAATATTAAAAACATTATTACCTGCAATAGCAAAAATGTAATTTATTTGTTAGAATGCCCATGTGGGCTTCAATATATCGGTAGAACTATCAGACCTCTTAAAGTCAGAATAGCAGAGCATTGCCGAAATATAGAAAAGGGCTTTGCCAACCACGCTGTTTCTTCTCACTTTTGCATGCACAATAATAACCCTAAACTGCTTACTTTCACGGGCATTGCAACTGTCAATAAACACTGGAGAGGTGGCGATATCATTAAACAGATTGGAAAGACAGAGATGAAATGGGTATACTATTTAGATACCCTGCACCCTAAAGGATTAAATATTGATTTCGATTTATATAACTTTTTATAACATCTTTTTATATTTTCCATTTTATACAATTTTATTAAATATATATTTTTTACCTTTTTTCCATAAGTCTGTTACTATATTAACTAATCCCCCTCCCCCTTTTTTCAAATTATTCCCCTTTTATCCATATTATTAACATTATCATTTTCATATCCATATCTCCATTTTTATATTCTTTCCATAACCTTAGGGTTAAACCTCCCCTTCTCCTTTGTGCAATATATCCCCTCCTCTCTTATCACAATATACCCACCATGTTTATTTGCACTGTATATCTGCTGCTAGATTGTCCCCCTGTTTTATGGATATCAGATATAATGCTATATTTTATTGTACATATCCCTATCTTACTTATAGCCTATATACTGTATAAGGCTTGATATACCAATAGACATTCTAGATATGTGTTATGATTATTGTGTATATGTTACTCTCCCCAGATCATGTTTTTATATGATGTTTTATACCATCTCCATGTTATACTATAACAAAGGTTAGCCTATTTACACTTATTTTGCTTTCTTGTATTATCTCCCTATGTTTTTATACGAGAGATAAATTTTTTTTTACATTTGGAACGCAACGCACACCATTTTCGATGCGTGCGTTCCAAACAGAAGACATGTGACCGCAAAGACTTTTAATATGCCGCGTCACTTCCGGGTATGACGCGTGCGGTCCACAGCGAAACGCAAATCGAGGCCAGCACTCACTGATCGCCTCCCCCTCTGCCACATCAATTCCGGTACGCATCACGAAACCGGAAGAAAGACTCACCAGGTAGCGTTCTGCAATCAACTCGCCCATACATATACAGGACATTGAGGAACCACCCCACACTTTTGATAAAGCCTCTGGAGAGGCGAAACGCGTCAAGTGGGACCCCCTTCTTTTGGACATTTGTACCTATATTTATATATGTGATATTTTATAATAAATAGTCTATTTTAATTCATTTAGACATCTACCTTTTATTATTTTACTATTACTTTTTTATGTCCTGTTAACTACCTGGTGCCATCATATCCTTAGGTGGGGATAGTACCACCCATGCTGTGATAACTAGAGCAGGTTCTTGCTCTACAAATTGTAAGTACATTACTTTATCCTATTACCCTGATTTTATAGTACTTACTACACCATCAGAGCATTTTTTTCTCTTTCATCCCCATTGTGCATTTGGAAGACCAATACCATCGTTTACCATCCTGTATCCTTAGACGGGGATTATACCGTCCACGCTGAAAAAAGTAGAGCTCTTATATAGCTCTACCGTATGTGAGTGTTTTTCTTACAGTTACCTAGCACAAAAATTTGCACTGTTATATACTGTATTGCACTATTATTTTTTTCTGCTTTATTATTCCGAGGTATTTTACCCACTTTTCCTCGCAGAGGTGTATGTACGTATAATTTTTGGGCGCAGTATACGCCATATTTTATATCTTCTGTTTCACCCATACACAAGGTTTGGGAATCCTTGTATTGTATACAGCAGCCCCTATTGTTATTTTATGTTATAGCGAGCGCCTATACACCCTGTTTTTTCTTCACACTTTGTATTCCCACATAGGCAGCCCTATACCTTCATCGACATGACACTATTTGAATATCGTGATAATTACACCATAGATATTGAAGAAGTTTTTAATGAATTAAAAAATACAGAGGAAGTTAATATAAATGAACCCTTAATTATATTTGATAACCTCCAAGAACTTCTTAAAGAACTTGAATTTTCACTTACTAAAGAAATGAAACTTAGATGGGAAATAGCAACATTAACAAAATACGTTGATGAAAAAATTACCCCTAGAGGTCTAAGACTTTTTAAAATGCCAACATCAGACACTGACAATACTAATTTTATGAATGAATGGTTTAACCATTTAGAATTTTGCACTTTCGGTTTAATGAAGAGTCTAATTAAGGTGAAAAAAGAAAGACTCATAACTTTAGACAAAAAAATCAATGCTCTCAGGGAGCAACTCATACCTTTTGCCGACACTGAAGAATTTTTCAATTCCACTTTGAAAATCAAAAAGAATGTAGAAAAAATAGTGCATGACACTAAAAAAAATCCAAATTAACAAATTCAATAGAGACAAATATGATTATGCACACAACCAAGTACGCACTTATAACACGAGAAAAACACAACCCCCAAACAAATGGAGAAATGATGATGGTCACACAAAAAACACATATACGGCTCCAAATAGAAACTACTTTAGACAAAGAAGACTGCAGAGTAATGACTACCAAAAACAACACTTTCCCCAATACAAAACACACCAAAGATACAGATCACCGAAAAAATTCACAGAGCCACCCAATAGAAACTACAGACCACGGACCAATCATGAAGAGAAACCCCTAAGAAAACCTTTTGAGACCAAGTTAAGTATGGCCTCTGCACACCCAATCACTAACAGAAGAGACCATAACATATATCACAACTACAAACATAGCACAGACGAATCACCCTTAATAGTGAGACCCAAAACACACAAATTCACTTACATACCCGATTCACCCAAATTTAAACCCAGAGAAAGAAAGAACTCATGGGAAAGAGTTACCACTAGAACACACCACAGACACGAAGAAGCTAAACCAAGCTCACCAATAGATGATATAAAAAACAACAGATACCATGCACTCTCATTCTGCGAACCATTTGATGAGACTTCTTTTTTAGAAATCCGCACAAACAGAGAGAAACACACAAATCGTTTAAACATCACACCCATCAAAAGCCGCAAACGAGACTTAGAGGAAGACGATCTGGTAGAAGAGAACAAAAAAGGAAGAATAGAGTTATTTTAGACAACGATAGTAACAAAAGTCCTACTGGTATTTTCAACTTATCAGGAAAACCTCTGAACAACACTCAAATGAATATATTGAAACAAGGCCTAAAGTTTGCCCCAACCAAAAAGTATGATCCCTTTCTGGCATATATTGATATTAATAAGTTCATTAGAAATGCCACCTTAAAACGTTTTTATATGGGCAAAAACGACACTAACACCACTAATACAAATAGTAATGTCAACAAGACCACTTACATAAAAAGTTTTTTAAAGAATAAATCTACCTTTTATCCAGCTCATTGTAAATCTAGCGCTTTAGAGATGTTTGAAATAAAAGTATGTAAAGACCTAAAAACTTTGAACAGCAAAACAAACGATAGAGCCAACATAAATAAAAAAGAGAGACAAATACTAAAAGACCTCTACAACGATCCATCGATAGTAATCAAGCCCGCGGATAAAGGCGGAGGACTTGTAATCTTATCAAGTGAAAAATACGAAGCCGAGGCCTACAACCAAATAAATGACACATCCACGTACACTATATTAAAAAACAACCCCATTATTGATATCAAGAATAAACTAAAAGCCTATCTAGATAGAGGAAAAGACTGTGGCATAATAGATGACAAAGAATACAAATACATCTACATAACACATCCAAAAATTCCAGTCATATATTTTTTACCCAAAATCCATAAGGATCTTAACAACCCCCCGGGTCGTCCTATTGTGTCAGGTATAGGATCACCGCTTTCCAACTTGTCTGAATATATTGACATTATGCTACAGCCTTATGTTGTCAAAACCAAGTCCTATTTGAAAGACACGATTGACCTTATTAAGAAACTAGAAGCAATAACATGGCAAGGAGATTACACTCTAATGACTTGTGACGTTAAATCACTCTATACAATCATTCAACATGACAAAGGATGTAATGCAGTGAGAACAATACTAGAAAAGGATAACCATATGCCTCAAGAACAGATAGACTTTGTAATAGAGGGGATAGACCTGATTTTGAAAAATAATTTCTTTTGGTTTAAGGACGGTTTCTACCTACAAAATACTGGCACAGCTATGGGTACCAGGTTTGCACCCAGCTATGCCAACCTCTACATGGCCGATTGGGAAGACCGCATGGTCTGGAGTGGGCATGGCTGGGTGGATAGCCTGGTAGCCTATGTGAGATATATTGACGATCTCCTCGTCATATGGAAAGGCCCTGTGTCCTCAACACATGAGTTCATATCCTTCCTTAACACCAACAACGAGGGCATCACTCTAACAGCTAACATTAGCACCTCAACAGTGACCTATCTTGACCTAGACATATATATTAAAAATAATGAAATACATACTAAAACCCATTTCAAGGATGTTCATGTCAATAACTATATAAAGACCAATAACTGCCACAATAAAGTTTGGCTCGATAACATACCTAAGAGCCAAATGTTAAGACTCAGAAGGAACTGCTCTGAGACTCCGATCTTTAATAAACAGGCATACGAGCTAAAGAAAAGATTCATACAAAAAGGTTATAAGGATATTAAAGTAGAAGAGACTATTAAGGAGACTTTGGTTTTAAATAGGAAAGAATTGGTGCACAAAAAGAAGAAAGAAGCCAAACAAGATTTTACACTACCTATTGTAATGGATTTTAACAATAAAAACAAACAACTTAGATATATTTTAAACAAACACTGGCACCTTTTAAAAGAAGATGAGGTATTAAGTAAAATTATACCTGACAAACCGAAAATAATTTTTAGAGGTGCCCCCAATCTAAAGATGCACATTACAAAAATTTTTACAAAAACAGACACAAAGAAAACAGATAACTTCATGACAACAAAAAAAGGCTTTTTTAAATGCAATTGTTGTATAGCATGCAAAAAAACCAAATTAACATCTAAAGTAACTACCGATTTTAAATCCAGTAACACTGGAAAAATTTACAATATTAAAAACATTATTACCTGCAATAGCAAAAATGTAATTTATTTGTTAGAATGCCCATGTGGGCTTCAATATATCGGTAGAACTATCAGACCTCTTAAAGTCAGAATAGCAGAGCATTGCCGAAATATAGAAAAGGGCTTTGCCAACCACGCTGTTTCTTCTCACTTTTGCATGCACAATAATAACCCTAAACTGCTTACTTTCACGGGCATTGCAACTGTCAATAAACACTGGAGAGGTGGCAATATCATTAAACAGATTGGAAAGACAGAGATGAAATGGGTATACTATTTAGATACCCTGCACCCTAAAGGATTAAATATTGATTTCGATTTATATAACTTTTTATAACATCTTTTTATATTTTCCATTTTATACAATTTTATTAAATATATATTTTTTACCTTTTTTCCATAAGTCTGTTACTATATTAACTAATCCCCCTCCCCCTTTTTTCAAATTATTCCCCTTTTATCCATATTATTAACATTATCATTTTCATATCCATATCTCAATTTTTATATTCTTTCCATAACCTTAGGGTTAAACCTCCCCTTCTCCTTTGTGCAATGTATCCCCTCCTCTCTTATCACAATATACCCACCATGTTTATTTGCACTGTATATCTGCTGCTAGATTGTCCCCCTGTTTTATGGATATCAGATATAATGCTATATTTTATTGTACATATCCCTATCTTACTTATAGCCTATATACTGTATAAGGCTTGATATACCAATAGACATTCTAGATATGTGTTATGATTATTGTGTATATGTTACTCTCCCCAGATCATGTTTTTATATGATGTTTTATACCATCTCCATGTTATACTATAACAAAGGTTAGCCTATTTACACTTATTTTGCTTTCTTGTATTATCTCCCTATGTTTTTATACGAGAGATAAATTTTTTTTTACATTTGGAACGCAACGCACACCATTTTCGATGCGTGCGTTCCAAACAGAAGACATGTGACCGCAAAGACTTTTAATATGCCGCGTCACTTCCGGGTATGACGCGTGCGGTCCACAGCGAAACGCAAATCGAGGCCAGCACTCACTGATCGCCTCCCCCTCTGCCACATCATTTCCGGTACGCATCACGAAACCGGAAGAAAGACTCACCAGGTAGCGTTCTGCAATCAACTCGCCCATACATATACAGGACATTGAGGAACCACCCCACACTTTTGATAAAGCCTCTGGAGAGGCGAAACGCGTCAAGTGGGACCCCCTTCTTTTGGACATTTGTACCTATATTTATATATGTGATATTTTATAATAAATAGTCTATTTTAATTCATTTAGACATCTACCTTTTATTATTTTACTATTACTTTTTTATGTCCTGTTAACTACCTGGTGCCATCATATCCTTAGGTGGGGATAGTACCACCCATGCTGTGATAACTAGAGCAGGTCCTTGCTCTACAAATTGTAAGTACATTACTTTATCCTATTACCCTGATTTTATAGTACTTACTACACCATCAGAGCGTTTTTTTCTCTTTCATCCCCATTGTGCATTTGGAAGACCAATACCATCGTTTACCATCCTGTATCCTTAGACGGGGATTATACCGTCCACGCTGAAAAAAGTAGAGCTCTTATATAGCTCTACCGTATGTGAGTGTTTTTCTTACAGTTACCTAGCACAAAAATTTGCACTGTTATATACTGTATTGCACTATTATTTTTTTCTGCTTTATTATTCCGAGGTATTTTACCCACTTTTCCTCGCAGAGGTGTATGTACGTATAATTTTTGGGCGCAGTATACGCCATATTTTATATCTTCTGTTTCACCCATACACAAGGTTTGGGAATCCTTGTATTGTATACAGCAGCCCCTATTGTTATTTTATGTTATAGCGAGCGCCTATACACCCTGTTTTTTCTTCACTCACTGCCATCTCACTGCCATCTCTCCTGGGCAGCAGCAATAACTACAGTACACATCAGCTAATACATATAGTAAAAACCAAAGAAAAAAGTTACCTGCGCTTCTCCTTAATCCGTATGTATATTTAAACAAATGGAGGTGATTTAGTTACTCCAATAGCCACTGGAGGGAATGCCAGCCTGCCAACATCAAGGCAGACCCCCCTAGACAGGTCCTTCCTTGAGCTTCAGGCAAAAATATCTCTAATGAGACAGAAAGGGGTATTTTTATATACACCCCTCCACTATAAATTTATGCTGCGCTCCTACAGCCTGGCTCTTTCCACTGCAAAAGTACACTACTTTAATACCCTCATGAGTACACTGTCCCATCAACCCAAACACCTATTTCACACTTTTGATGCTCTTCTTCACCCTTTCACTCCCCCTCCTTCTACCACCTTGCTCGCCACAAACTTTGCATCTCACTTCACTGAGAAGATCTCTACAATCAGAGAAGAGATTGCTAATTTCTCTCCTTCCCCTACCATTACATCACCCAACCCCACTCCCTCCACCACTCTACACTCATTCGCACCTGCTCCAGCAGAAGAGGTTTCTTCTCTGCTCTGGTCCTCCTGCCCCACCACCTATTCCCTCAATCCTATTCCTTCATATCTCATCTGCACTATGCCTCCCCTTCAGCCTCAGTTTGGTCCCTAGTACTTCATCAAGCTCCTGAAACCAGTCATGGTGTTTCTGAGAGCACAGGTGGTCAGATCCATCATCAATCTGCATGATAGTCTCCTGATGGCTTAAGATCTAACCATTATCTGGAGAGATACGATAAGGCCATCAGATGCATTATCAATATGGAGAAGTCAGCATTTATGCGATCTTGGTCTTGGATTCAGTAAAGGTCATACTGAAACTTCCATCCTAAAAGTTTGCAGTTATCAGAAAGGATATCCGGCATATGCTCCAGAGACCTCCGGTCACTTTACGGGATCTGGTTAAGATAATAGGCTTTCTCTCTTCAACTATTCAGCCATCTCCCTGAGTACCCTTTACTATCACATCAATGCCTGAAGTCTAACCATCTGTGTGTCTAGTCTTCCCACAATCAGACCATATCTCTCACCAATGAGGTTTGCCTCGAAATACAGTAGTAATATATACAAACATCCAGTGACACCCACATGGTTTCTTCAAGAGGCAGTCTTTTTTTTGGAACAAAATTGTAATGAAAATATACCCCAACTCGCAGGATTCAACTCAACAAAAGAGAACACAGAGGAGAGATACGTCTACCAGACCTTAGAATGGCCGGACTCGACGTATATGAGAGGAGACAGAGTCAGGAACGATCCGAGGTCAAGGGCACAAAGAGACAGCGTAAACTAGGACTAGCCGGGGTCTGGTACACAGTAAACAGCAAGCCAGCAAACAGAACAGATAAGGATAAAGAGATAACGTAGTCAGAAACAAAGCCAAGTTCAATACGAAGGAACACAACTGAACACAACAAGCGCTAAAGGGAACTGCAACAGAAACCACGATAGGGCAAGGACTAAGGGTGAGTATAAGGTGAGTATAAGTACCTTCTAAATTAATGTGTTTGGCTCCTGTCATATCCACACCCCCAAAAGGTAAGTGTATGGGGAGTGTGGCATGACAGGGGCAAATGGGAGCCTTTTGCCAATTTAGGCTCCCGCTGTTTCTTTAAGAGCGCGCCTGAGACCTGTTGCGCGCTCTTAGATTCAGGCAGGACACGTGACCGCTTCTTGCGGTCACTGCCCGCCTTCCTGTTGCAGTCGTCAGATGAGCCGCAGGACCGCGCGCGGCTCGAAGAGAGGACCGCGGCCGGCCCCTGGATAAGGTAAGTAACGCTACAAAAATACAATGAAAACATTACGGCTCCTACATGAGCCTTTGGCAAGTAAGAAACATTGTAGGAGCTGAAACATTGGCATTAGATATTGTTTTCAAAATAAAGCCAGTCTCTTGAAGAAACCATTGGGTGTTCCTGGATTTTTGTTTATATTTTCAGTAGATCTTGTAGGGAACTTGCCCTCCCTGCCTGTAGCGCTCTGAAGGAAGTAATCCCTTATAGCGAGTGCATTATTAACCTTTTTGTGTGAACTACAATGGTGGCTGAGTCACATGGAGGAATGGAATTGGATTTCATATGGACGTTATGCTGGAGCCAGACGCCAGTTCCCTGGGCTGGGGTGCAACGGCGTGGCAACAGATGGTCTTTGCCCTGCATGAATGGATCCTACACATCAACTGCATGGACCTCATAGCATATTCCTTTGCTATTCACTGCTTCACAAACTACAGTAGCCAAAGCTCTCAGGTGTCAGGACAATACAGTAGCCCAACACGCAGAACTAAGTTAAAAAATTAAAAATAAGAAACAAAGGTAAAATTTATTACCGGGGCTTAGAATGGCTGGGATTAACGTATAAAGAATAACCAGTAACTATTCGAAGTCAGGGATACATACAGAAGCATAAACAGTAATCAAAAGCCAAAGGGTCAGGAAGCCAGAAGTAAGGATAGTCAGAACAAGCCAAGAACAAAAACCAGAATAACAAATACAGAAAGGTGCTCTTGGAACAAAACAGGGTGGAAACCATGACAGGGCAAAGAGTTAATACAACAATAGCATAATCCTATCTGTCATTGGTGTGCAGGGATCAGGTGATTCCAAAACATGCGTGAGTGCCGATGATGTGGCGGCGCACACACGTGACCCCCGATCTTGCCGGAGGCAGGGCTGCAACAGATTGCAGTATTGCAGCGGCCGGTGTCCATAGGAACGCTGCGCTCACTGGGGAAGGATTCTCCGGTGGATCTTGCTGTGATCCACCGTAGGTTAGGTGATATGTGGTGCCAGCTGAGTGACCGCATCGATTGGGTGCGGTCATGTGAGGTACTGCATTGGAAGCCATGACATCAGGTCTTCCTAAATTATAATGTATCAGCGGTTCGCTTTATAAATTGCCTGAAAGGCACTAGTTCAAAGATCCTATCAAATCTCACTAAGGACCTCTATGCATGTTGCCTAGACATGCATATTTCCAACAGAGTGAAATTTCTCTAGGGACAAGACAGTCTACCATTGCAGAGACTTTAATAGTGTAATTCAATAGAGAATTCAGCAAGTTTAATAGTTACCAATAAAAAACGTACACTAACAAAATTCCCTGCCTGATTGCCCAGCTAATCATTGTAGGGGCAATTCCATTTCCATTTATATAAGAGAAGCCATTTAAGCAGATGCTCCAAAATATGCAGTTCCATCACAATTCAGGAATTTATAGTTCCATCACTGTACTGTTCCTGTCGGCTATTAGTGAAGGAGCAGCTGGCTAACTTTAGAAGAATGTCAGGCTAGGAATTGATCTATCTGACAGCAGTGCTTTATATCACTCCTGCTAAATATTTTGTAATGACTACAAAGTCCACTTTATTAAACATATTGCAGTCAATCAGATGACTGGGGAAAAGTTGGGTGGGAGAATAAGATAGCATCAATCTGCACCAATCTGCATGGGTTCATGGTCATCAACAGAACTGCTAACATGGTCAAAGCTCTACAAGATAGTTATTTGAAGGTGTGCACTGTTCTGCATGTATCCTACATCTTGTAATGAAGGGTGCAATTTAGAAAGCAAACAAAAAGGTGCAAATTTGAGTGTTGAGGGAACAATTCCACCATAGAGGCAAGAACATGAGGAAATAAGGATTGCCACATATCCTTTACAGCCGTATATCAGCATGTGATAAAACCACACTTTAGTCATGCTGGGAAGAATTTTGAGACAGCAGAAGTCAATTCATAGTCTATCTTCACACCAGTCCACTGGATTTGACTCTCCACTGAGGATTGAGGATTGGGCAATTACAGGGTAGTTCATGTCAGTTCTCCATTTATTGACAAGACAGACAATATGAGCCAGAGCAATGCCAATTTGGGACAAGTCATCCCTTGCTCACCCACCTCATAAACGGATGTAGCTGCAGTAGTCAGGAGCTTAAAGATCTTTTTTTTTTTTTTAAACAAATATTATTTATTTTGATTTCTTTAAAAAGAAGGACATAAAAGTACATATAAAACAGACACAACAAAGATGCAAAAGAACACGATTCACAATATTCACCGTGGGTAATCAGAGTAATACTATATATTTCCAAAGATCATATGATCGCTCGCACCCAGAAAAAAATCATAAAGAATTTACGCTATTTCCTTAATACTCCATCCAGTGTTCCAACCAAAGCTTCCATATTTTATAATATTTCTGTTTACAACCACTATTCATCCAGTGTAACTCCTCCATTTTCTCTGGTGTGTTCTACTCTCTTTTTATACACATATCCACTGTTGGTATTCATTTCTGTCTCCAGAAACCTGGGAGCAAGGCATTGGCTTCACCTAATAATATCTATAATTACTGTTGTTTATTTAAATCCAAAAAGAGATTGGGCCAACCCAAAAGTATCTGAGAAGGCGAGAAAAACACTGAGATTGAAAAACATTGTTTTATAGTGTTTAATACTTTCTCCCAGAAAGGAGTGATATCTGAACTATACCATCATATATGCTCCTGTGAGTCCAACTCTTTTTGACATCTCCAACATAGGTGACTTACTGAAGGAAATCTAGAATGTAATAATTTGGGGGTCCTAAACCTTCTCGTTATCTTTTTAGTTAGGCTTACTATTCATGGCATAATTTTATCAATAATATACGACCAATCTTTATCATCTGGTTGCACCCTTAATGCTGCTGCTCATTTTCTCTGGAACCCCAAATTTGTCTTTTCCGCTAAGCCCTGTTTAATTAATGCATGAATCAGAGAAAGTGGTCTTCCTATTTTCTTACGTGACATACGGTGTTCTCCAAAAGAAGTCCGATTTCTAGAGACCCAACTTGAGGCAATCCTCTTATTCAAATAGTCTTTTAATTGTTTGTAGGCAAAACTTTGACGTAATGTAGGAGTTCTGTTGTGTCCCAGCAACTGAGTCATTGCACAAATAGAACCGTTTTCCAACAAAAGCCCTTCCATAATATTTATCTCTAGCCCCAGAGATTTCAATCCGTGTGAGCCCTGTCCCCTTTGAAAATCTAAACATATTAGATAAAGGAAGTAGGGGAGATAATCCAGGACATATATCGCATATCGCCTTATACTCTCTCCATCTTCAAAACTGTTTCAATCGCTGCATGATTTGAAATTAAAAAGCAGGAATAGTATAATACAAAGGGACTACTACAAAGCTCTGCTATAACTCATATCAGGAGTTTCTGTTATCGTTATTAGTCCATGCTTTAATCCTAGTAAACAAGTTTACAAGTCTACAAGATAGTAGTGTAGTCCCAACCTTTGTTTATCCTTAAGACCTGCCAGTATGTTATATGCAATTCATGGGATTTTATTTTTCCATATAAAATTGTAAAATAATGTTTTCAATTTTGTAAAATATGAATTGGGGATCTCTATAGGCAAAGCCTGAAACAGATAAAGAAGTCTTAGAAGTATCATCATTTTGAATATATCAATCCTACCTAATAGAGAGAAATTTGGTAAATTCCATTTCCGAAGATCTACTTTAACGTGTTCATAAAGTGGTAAGACATTTTATTTATATAACTCTATTATAGATAAGTTAATTGAACTCCCAGATACTTTAAACTCATTGAAGGCCATCTAAAACTATATGAAGTAGCTATTTGGTTCTTATCTTTTCCTGGTACATTTAAACTTAAAATTTCACATTTGACCAAATCAGCCTTAAAATTTTATAGAGCACTGCATTTTTCCATCTCCTTTATTACATAAGGTAAAGAATAAACCGGGCCTGTCAGAGATAGTAAAACGTTGTCTACAAATGCTGCAGTTTTCATCTCACCTCCCTGATATTTATAGCCTTTAATATGTTGATTATTATGGATAGCTTATAGAAAAAGCTCCATTACTAGAACGAACAACAGGAGCGATAAAGGGCATCCCTGTCTCATTCCATTAATCTGAACTGAAGCTGACGGATCGGAATATAAAGAATGAATACAATGTCTAAATCTCATCCCAAGCTCCAATACCTCTAGAGTATAAAAAAGATAGGACCAATACACTCTGTCGAAGGCCTTCTCTGCATCAATTGAAAGAAGTATCGTTGGTGTCTTAGATAGAGAGACTCCACGTAATATATTAATTCATTTTGATGTATTATCCCTTGCTTCATGACCTGTTTAGATCATGTTTGATCAGTATGGATAAGTCCAGGTAGAAGAGGCTTGAGATGTCAACATTTTTGCAAACAATTTCAAGTCAACTTTTATTAAAGATATCGGTCTATAATTCTTACAATAAATTTGATATTTCCCTGGCTTGGGTATTATAGTTATTTGAACCCTCAGTGTTGGCTGGGGCATTGCATCTTCAAAATACAGAGTGTTTAGAGTCAGCAAAAAAGGAATATCTAATACTGACATGAATGTTTTATAATATCTACTTGTTAATCCATCTGGGCCAAGGCTCTTTTTCCCTAGTTATTGTTTGGGGTAAATTCCTTTAAAAAAAAAATTAGTAGTATCTTCTGGATTACATATCAAATCAGGACGATTATATCGATTTTTATAATAATGTCTAAATGGTCATGATCTATCCTCCCCCTTTTCAAATAATTAGTAGTATCTTCTGGATTACATATCTAACCAGGACGATTATATAGACTTTCATAATAATGTCTAAATGCTTGTGCTATCTCCTCTTGTGTGATGTACGTATAGTATGTATCACTTACTGTACTGTACTGTATGCATGTTATGGAACTACTATAGTTTAGATGAGATTTCACTGCTCTCCACTTGTGAGTGTGTCCATATATCATTATTAATATTGTTTTGTATATGCATATTGACCTATGAGCTGTTTGTTTGTTTTTTGCATTGAAAAATTATGGCAGCATAAGTGGAATACTCTTTTGCATAATTTTATGGTATCACTTAATTTTTTTTGCACTGTTACACTTAATAGTGTGTTTTTGCACAGTGCACTTTAGTGCTCTTATTTATTTCTTCACATATGTTATTGCATTACACATTTGTATGTAAACGTCAAAGGTTTATATATATGCACTTTTATAATTTTGGTTATTTAAATAATCTTAAAGACACCGCACAATTTATTATTTGTGTTTTGAAAGGAGAGTAGTGCCTCTGAACCTGTGTTGCCACCTATTGAGGAGTCTCTGAGCTACTAGAATAAGAGTGTGTGGCCTGTTCTGTGTTTGGTTGCCCAGCAGCTATTGTTATGTCCACAGACCATTGTCCATAGTGTTTTCACATATCCTCACATATGTCCCCACAATTGATGGAGCAAATAACTTTCCTCAAGTTCAATCATGCCCAACTTGTGTTACTCCACTCTTACGTTTAATACTTGAAGCTTCATCTGCTATCTGAGAGCCAACTGATCACTCATCTCTCCCTTAAAAATTGTTTCTCAAAAAAAAAATATTACTCCTGCATCTATACCCAGCCACTGCTTTACAAGGGAACTTGTGATTCTCAGGCCTAGCTCATTCTTTAACTTGTCCCGGAAATCATGGGTCAAAGCTGCCAGCCTACAAGTCTGAAGACTCTGTTACTGGGATTCCAGAATAAACCAACTAGGACTTACAGTTCCCAATAAAACTAATACACTATACTTTATTTTTGAACAAGGACAAGCTTTTGCTGACTTGTCCTCAAGCACGTAGTGATAACCATAAAAATATAAACAAACACATAACTTGAAAAACAAAACAAGATACTACTGCATCAACTATATAATATGATCACAACTTTCCAAGATTCAGAAATACACAGCTGTACAGATGCAACTGGTCAGTTTTTTTCACTTTCCTAATTTGCATATTGCAATTGTACAAATCATGTAATTTTTTACTTTCACCAACAGAGGGCAATGGAAAGTTATCACAAGCCTGAAAAAAAGGCTTCTTTTAAAACTAGGGTGTCCCAACATCACAAACCCAAACCAGGGTGAAAAAGCAATCTTTATACTTGCCTCCCCAAATCAGAACCCCATTCCTGGCCAGAACTCATAGACACAGGGAAGAAGTCTGACCTGCAGTCCTCTCCACGAACCATGGGAACCGTGGCTTTTGTTACATTCCTATACAAGTTTCAAGAGAAGTGAGACGTGACTGTCAGAGTTCTGTGATTGGTTGGCTAATTAGTTCTTCCCTTTATTTAATTATTAGCCTCCACCTGCCATGGGTGGAAGATGAGTGGTCACTAAGACCCTCCTTTAATTTAATAGTTTCCTCCGCCTCCTGCTCATGAGTGGGGTGTTATTAAAATATTTGAGAATCCTTTTACATATTATGTAATGCTGCTTAAAGCAGTGGGAATGAATACATAGTGTATTAGTATTGCTGCACTGACAGTGATAGACAACATTTCACAGGAATGAATTAAAATGATTTGCTGGCAAACTTGGGTTAAATGTGTTAATTACCGACAAAAGTTATAGTAGAGATGGTTATACCCTGTTCCTTAGAAATTAGGAATCTATTGAGGGCCTGCAATGAAGCAATGCATATTGATTTCATATCTATATGAGGCAAGGAAAAAAACACTACATCAGAAAGACAGACAGAAGCTTAAGAATCAGGAATCCGCACATGAATTCCTATGAAGATTTTTTTATTCAAAATCAGTCAAGGTAATAATATTGTCAGAGGCAACAAATACAATAATAGAGCGGTTATTCAAGTTTAAACATGAGTTTAAATAAATTCTTTAAATAGTTTTAAAAATAGACTGGAAATCAGGAGTGTGCATAATGTCTATTAAAGGGACACTATAGTCACCTGAACAACTTTAGCTTAATGAAGCAGTTTTGGTGTATAGAACATGCCCCTGCAGCCTCACTGCTCAATCCTCTGCCATTTAGGAGTTAAATCCCTTTGTTTATGAACCCTAGTCACACCTCCCTGCATGTGACTTGCACTGCCTTCCATAAACACTTCCTGTAAAGAGAGCCCTATTTAGGCTTTCTTTATTGCATGTTCTGTTTAATTAAGATTTTCTTATCCCCTGTTATGTTAATAGCTTGCTAGACCATGCAAGAGCCTCCTGTGTGTGATTAAAGTTCAGTTTAGAGATTGAGATACAATTATTTAAAGTAAATTACATCTGATTGAAAGTGAAACCAGTTTTTTTTTTCCATGCAGGCTCTGTCAATCATAGCCAGGGGAGGTGTGGCTAGGGCTGCATAAACAGAAACAAAGCGATTTAACAGTGAGCAGTGAAATTGCAGGGAAATGATCTATACACTAAAACTGCTTTATTTAGCTAAAGTAATTTAGGTGACCACAGTGTTCCTTTAAACATCAACATCGAAAAGAATGTCTGAACAAAAAATTTGTTGAATAAAACAATGTTTCACTATTTACTACATTTACCACATTTCAAGGAAAGGATGACCACATACCAAAGTCAAAAAGGAAAAAGTCCAGAAAAAAATGTGGTGCTAAGACACCTTACTTGTTTTTTTCAGTTTAGTTTTTTTTTTTTTTTTAGATGCAAATATTGGTAGCTGAACAAAGCAAAATTAAACTGTAGATATCAAACTGAGATACACATAAATGAACATTAAATCTAACAGCAATCTAAGCTGTCATTACTGAGCAGGGAATTACTGAAACAATCTCAGTTTCAAAATTTTAATTTTTTTACCCACATCTATGATTCTGGAGGAAAGAATATAAAGTAGATTCTTTTTATCACATGGTCCAAGAACATCAAGAAGAAAATCGTAGGTCATATATATAATTTTGGATATGCACTCTCCCATGTTACAATAGCTCTTAGCTGAAAGAGCTCCTTATAAAATAAACATTTTGATTGAGTCACCCATCCTAAAATGAACCAATGTGTGCCAGCAAATTTCTCTTAGTCTTGTATAAGTTTCCTTTTTTCTATCTCCTCATCCCTTATTGTATGCTGGGTATACATTTGAGTGTCTATGGCTATTCTCAAAAAATTATACCATACCTCTTGGTATTTAATTCGATTTAGACCATTTGGAGCTGTGATGTTCAGGATCTTAGATTTGATGCTATTTAGTTTGAAGTTGGAGAGCAAGCCACAGGTGTGAAATTTGGCAATCAGATTGGGCATAAAGTGCATGGTTGTTCAATACAGAACTTCATATTGTCAGCATAGGCCAATGTTTTGTGTTTGGTTCCACCACTTTGGAAGCTTCTGATGTCGGTGTTATGCATTCAGAAAGCTATCAAGTGTAAAGGTAAAAGAATCGGTGAAAGCAGAAATCCCTAATGAGTGCCATTCCTAACCTGCACAATGTCCATGAAAACACCATTCATCTGGGCACTTTCTGAGGTATAGCAGAGAGGAATGGAATCCACAGTCTCATTGTCTCTCCAAAACCCAACTCCGCTGATGAGTAACAACTCCAGATCGCCTATTTTCTTAGCATGATCTATTACTTGGGGCTGGCGCTGTTTTTCAATTGTGTCCCCAGTTTTATAGATTTACCTCTAGTTACACATTTTTGTACCTCTAAGAGCGTGAAAGGAGATATGGAAGGAGACTCTTTCTTGGAAAACAATTGCTGTAGGTCATTGGATATCTGAGTAATAACTTCAGGGTCATGCAATAGGGTTTCATTTAGTTTCTATGACCAGTCACAGAGTCTGAAATGCACTGAGGCTATCTCAATATACACCAGGCAGGACTAGACAGGGAATGCAAAGCAACACTGGAAAAAATAGATGCCAGCCCTCTAAGTCATACAAACACTACCGTGGCACAATGACTTAGAGGGCTGGCATACATTATAGGGTGCTGCTGGGGCCATAAGAGCAAGCAATAGGCTGCTACAATAGGACCTGCCAAGAATGGGGTACATTGACGTTGTGGCAGGCTTATGCAATCTATGATCATGTAATGTAACAAACCCCCCATAATTTATTGCCTTGGTGAGGTATTTTTAAATAAAACTATTACAATCTGTAAGATTTAAAAATCATTGTTTAGTGAATAAGCGAGTGCGCCGGATTGCGTATTTTGTATGTTTTATATTTTGGTCCCAGCAGCACCCTATAATGCATGTTCAGGTGAGTGCAGCCCTCTGGGTTTAATTTATATATTTGGGAGTCCAGGCCAGCTCCTTGGTTTTCCACCCCTCTCTGTCACAGGTGCCTCATTCCAGGGCCCTATTTAGCCTTGACTTGCAGAGAGTCCCAGTAAGGAGGTATTTCCCAAGTAAATGGATTAATCTCATAAGAGCAAACATTAGGCTGTTAGAGTAGGACCTGCCAAGAATAGTGTACATTGACGTTATGGCAGGCTTATGCAATATTTGATCATATAATGTAACTAAACCCCCATTATTTTTTGCCTAGGGTAGGTGTTTTTAAATAAATGTATTATAATCTGTAAGATTTAAAAATCATTGTTTAGTGAATAAGCAAGTGTGCTGGATTGTGTATTTTGTATGTTATATATATATATATATATATATATTTTATTGGTATGTTCCTTTTTTAATTATAAATATTAGTCTGGTCACGGTAAAACAATTAAATTATACAGTAAGCATACTCACATGCAGGCACAGACAATCTCACTGACACAAGTTCACTGGTACACAGGCTCACAGACAGGCAATCTCACTGACACAGACAAGCTTACAGGTACACACAAACTTAGTACAAACTATCTGACACACACACAAGCTTACTACAGATAAACTCACTGCTATACACAAATATGCTCACTACAGACATGCTCACTGACACACACATACATGCTCGCTGCAGATGTGCTCTCTGATGCACAGATACATGCTCACTGCAGACATGCTAACTGACACACACACGTACATGCTCACTGCAGACATGCTCACTGCAGACATGCTCACTGACACACACATACATGGTGCATACAGACATGTTCACTGACACAAACATATATGTGCACTGCAGACATGCTTAATACAGACATGCTCACTGACACACACATACATACATGCTCACTGCAGACATGATCATTGACACACACATACTCACAACAGCAGGCACACACACACAAGATCACTCTCACTCACTAGCTGCAGTGTTATTAAAGCCTACCTGGTACTGTAAGCTGCTGCTGTGTTTTGCATTATCAGTCATGTTTTCAAAATCATTGCCAAAATGTCACATTTTCTTTTGAGTACAACTGTTTATTGTGCTCAATATATTTGTGCTCAATAGAAAATGTGTGTCTGTGTGTGTGTGTGTGTGTATATATATATATATATATATATAAATAAATAAATGTAGTCAATCAGGAGCACTCCCTTGGATTTTCAAAACAGTATTTAATCAAGTGTTAGTAACTCACATCAACGTTTCGACCCTACAGGGTCTTTATCAAGATAGTAACAATGTGCAAAAAATATCAATATATAGCAGAATAAGAAGATATCTAACTTACCCCACCTGTGAAGTGATCCCTGCGTCCATCAAGTGCTGATCGATCGTGCGCATGTGTGATTATGTCTGCATGTACGTGCATGATGACATACCCCTGTGCATGCGTAATCCCATGGAAACAAACAGTATCCATGGGAACCATGGATCATATCACCCAAAACAGTGAAGTACCTATAGCAGTGAGCAACATCTCTAAAAATATCCACATCCCAATAATAAAATCTTATAGGTGTCTATAAAGAGAGATGTAGAAAAGCGAGAAAAGTGTAAGCCTGTGTGGATGTGATAGTGTGTGTGTAAATATAGTGCAAGTGGAAAGTGTGTCCAAATATGTAAGTGCAAATAAATCAAATGAAAATGTGTATGTATAATAAAAAAATGAATGTGAAATGTGCCAAACAAGTGACATGTACAGATGTAAGATATAGACCACCTAAGTGTCCATAGCATACAGCCTACTGTAAAGAACATGGGACAAATGGATAACTAAATATCAGGGCTAACCCTGTAACATCAAATGCATAGGTATAATACCCTATATACAAAATTGGTCCAGCTAAAAAAAATGTATAATTACAAAATAGAGCGGGAGAGATCATGGACCAGGAAAGGAATACGTAAACCTGAAATCAATGTTCAAAAAAACCTAATGATGTATGTATACATCTCCATGTATCCAAACTGACAGGATACAGGATGCTAAGATGCTAAGCACTGGAAGAAATATCCAATAAAAAAACAAAAAAATAGTCCATCAATAAACAAGAGTAAAAAAAATTCTAAAAAGCTAATAATCTTCAAAATAGAAAAAAAAATATAAAACATAAGAAAAAAAATAAGAAAAAAATAAAAATATAATAATAATAAAATGAAGAAGAGAATAAGAAAAAATGAGCTCCGCGGGTCTCCAAAAATGAATTAAACTAGATATATTCGTTCAATCCCTTAGGTTGTAGAGTGTCCAGTTGTTTAATCCAAAAAGTCTCTTTCTGGAGTAGTAATTTTGACTGGTCTCCCCCTCTGGTTAGGGTTGGTATCACATCACTGGTGATGAACTTGAGTGTTGATAATCTGTGGTTATATGCAAGGAAATGTTTGGCCACTGGTTTATCCGTTCTCCCATCCCTGAAAGCCGTCATAATAGCAGATCGGTGACCCCTAATCCTGTCCCGAAGAGTTAAATCCGTTTTGCCAACATAAAAAAGACCACAGGGACAAGAAATTAAATAAATAGCATGATCCGTAAGGCAAGTGATATAATATATTTTACCAGAGTGTGGGTGTACAAATGATGAGCCTGTCAACATGTGTCCACAAGTGACACATCCCGTACAACGAAAGCAACCCATCCTATTTGATTTAAATCGGAGCCAAAGTTTCTCTGGGTAAATCTGTTTTCATAAGAAGATCCTTAAAATTCTTATTTCTAGTATAAGCTATCCGAGGAGGATTAGAGAAAATATTGCTGAGGGTTTTATCTGCTGATAAGATCTCCCATCGTTTCCTAATGTTCCTAGAAATGTTGTCACTTGCTGAATGAAACTTCATTGGAATGGTGATCTGTGTAGTATTCAAGCGTCCTGTTCCTTTTTCAAAAATCTCAAATGCCCTGACTAGGGTTTTGTCCAACGTATATTTCTGGTAACCCCTTTCCAGAAAGGATTGTCGCATTATGGCAAGCTGTGAATCTCGGTTGGCTATCTCCGAGTTATTTCTCAACACCCTCAACACAATTTTTTAATGCCAGAGGATGAAAACTGGTATATTATAGAAGCGTGTTCCGATCAGAGGGTTTCTTGTAGAGGCTGTAGCTAATCTTATGATTACACCTGTATACCTCCACATCTAGAAATTGTATTCTTTCAATGCTCCAACTGAGACTAAACTGCACCGGAGATTCATCTATATTAATTGTCTCAACCATAGATTGTAATTCCTCATCAGGACCAGACCAAGCAATACAAATGTCGTCCACAAATCTGTGGTACGAAATAATATGTTGGCTAAATTTCTCTAAGATGTATGATCGCTCAAACATATACATATAACAATTAGCGTAAGAAGGTGCTATGGCTGATCCCATGGCTGTCCCCGTTAATTGAATGTAAAAATTCTTCTCAAACCTGTAGTAATTATGGTGTAATAAAAACTCAAGACATTCCATCAAAAATTCTATGGGTGGTCCTCGGTAATTGTCACACTCACTACGCATTGCTTCTATCCCTTCATAATGCGGGATAATCGTAAATAGATTTTTAACATCAATGGTGGCAAAAATCACTGGGGCATTAGGTATTGTGAGTATATATATGTTTTTATATACATATACACATAAAGTCACATAAATTAAATACATTGTTGTACTTGCATTTTCCTTTCTGCATGTAGAGATTCAGAGAATCAGTTTGTCATTATTATTTCCCTGACTCTCAGTATCCTTTGCTCTTTTACTTGCAAAGTCACGAGTATGCACACAATTTCTCCTGCATGGCCAGTACTAGTTCACATGAAACTGATACGGGTGAATTAGTGGGTTGGTGAGAGACTGGTAAGTGGTGGTGGGAGAGGCTGAAGAAATGCCCATAGATCAGAGGTGTGTCAGAGATAGTAAACTGACTGAGTTTATAGCATATTTATAAATAATTATTACCTTTCAAACTTTCCTTGCATTTTTTTTCACTTTTATAATTGTGGAAACTTATTTGCTTGCTGGTTTAAACAAATAGTGAAAAGGAAAATTTTCATGCTTAAAATAAAAATCAGTACCTCATAGTATAAATTTAAAAACTAAAAATGTATTACATTCTTTCAAATAATGCTTACCGTATATACTCGAGTATAAGCCGAGTTTTTCAGCACATTTTTTGTGCTGAAAAACCCCAACTCGGCTTATACTCGAGTCAATAGTCTGTATTATGGCAATTTGCATTGCCATAATACAGACAGGGGCTGTGGGGGCTGCAGAGAGATGTTACTTACCTTCCTGCAGCTCCTGTCAGCTCTCTCCTCCTCTGCCGGTCCGTTCAGCTCTTCTGTCAGCTCACAGTGTAAATCTCGCGAGAGATTTACACTGGGAGCTGACCGAGGTGCTGAACGGACCGGCAGAGGAGGAGAGAGCTGACAGGAGCTGCAGGAAGGTAAGTAACATCTCTCTGCAGCCCCCACAGCCCCCTCCTACACAGTGCCCATCCACTGGACCACCAGGGAAGGAGAGCCCCCCTCCCTGGACAGCTAGCAAGCAGGGAGGGGGGACAAAAAAAAATTTATGTATATCAATAATAATAAAAATAATAAAATAAAAATAATAATTAAATAAATAATAATAATAAAATAAAAAAATAATAATAATAAAAAAATGTAATGAATCAAAAAAAATATTAAAATAATAATTAAAAAATAAAAATGCCCACCCCCCACCAAGGCTCTGCATCACACTCTGCATTACACACACACATACACACACTGCATTCATGCACACACACACTGTATTCATACACACACACAGCATTCTCATACACACACACTGTATTCATACACACACACAGCATTCTCATACACACAGCATTCTCATACACACACACAGCATTCATACACACACACTGCACTCATACACACACACACTGCATTCATACACACACACTGCACTCATACACACACACTGCACTCATACACACACACTGCACTCATACACACACACTGCACTCATACACACACACTGCACTCATACACACAGCATTCTCATACACACACACACTGCACTCATACACACAGCATTCTCATACACACACACACTGCACTCATACACACAGCATTCATACACACACACTGAACTCATACACACACACACTGCACTCATACACAGCATTCTCATACACACACACTGCACTCATACACACAGCATTCTCATACACACACACTGCACTCATACACACACACACACACTGCATTCATACACACACACTGCATTCATATACACACACACTGCACTCATACACACACACACTGCACTCATACACACACACTGCACTCATACACACAGCATTCTCATACACACACACACTGCACTCATACACACAGCATTCATACACACACACTGAACTCATACATACACACTGCACTCATACATACACACTGCACTCATACATACACACTGCACTCATACACAGCATTCTCATACACACACACTGCACTCATACACACAGCATTCTCATACACACACACTGCATTCATATACACACACTGCATTCTCATACACACACTGCATTCATTATATACACACACTGTAAATATTCAATTAATATAATTTTTTAAGGATCTAATTTTATTTAGAAATTTACTAGTAGCTGCTGCATTTCCCACCATAGTCTTATACTCGAGTCAATAAGTTTTCCCAGTTTTTTGGGGTAAAATTAGGGGCCTCGGCTTATATTCGGGTCGGCTTATACTCGAGTATATACGGTATATTAAAATATGGTGAGTTCACAGTAAAATGTCCCACAATCTTGCTTATTAAAGGAGTCCAATCATATGGGAACCTTATTTTTCAACCTTTCTTTTGCTCTTTTACTATAACACTAGGGTGAATATCTGGATATTGGAGTTCCCTGTTACCCTAGGAAGCTCAAGAAAAAAGTTTCCCATCTCTACCTATTGGCGTATATTTTGAGCAGACGAAGACATTTATATTACAACTTTAATTTACTATCTACGATCGTTAAGCCAAATTTCAAAGTGTTATAGAAGTTGCTGATCAAGTGGGAATTATGTTATTTGCTGCAGGCCCATGTTATAGTTTATAAACTATTGCTTGTTGCATCAGCAGATTCAATGCTTAGACTTGTATTTTTGTACAGCACTGTGGACAGTCCATCCTTTATTGATTAATTAGTTTGGCCTCCAGGGCATGCAAATAATCTTAAAGAAGAGTGATGTGTCAAGTGTATAGACATGATAAAAACCAAAAATACTTACAGCTTTATATAGTAATACTAACCCAGTAATATAGTCTTTGCATTATATTTTCATGTATAAGAGAAGCCTCTGATGAAGAAAAAAAAATGTTTGATCTAAAATTACCTAATATTTCAATGATTTTCAGACAGCAAAAGAGGTACAAAGTGTGCTGTAGATATAACAGATGAAAGACTTTTGCAGCATCCACAAAATGAAAACATGCATCAATAATTTAAGTTACAAATTAGATGTTCTATAGAATAAATTGTATGTGTTGTTTACAGCATGTGTGTGCAATGACGAGTTTTATGTTTTATGCAATTTTATAAAAAAAAAGCATAATCATCTTATCAAAAATAAGCAGTGTGTTATTTCAGCCAGCCCATTGTTAATTAATTTGCACTTTTAATATTTATTAACCCCTTAAGGACTGAGGCAGTTGTACAAGTTGTGATCAAGACATAAACAAAATCTTGAATTTTATAACATGACAGGAGGCTTCCTATTTTGCATTAAATCTCTTTACTAAACTCCACAGCAGTAAAGAAAAAACGTAAAGTAACAAGTAAATCACTGAGCAGCACAGTATATAAGGGTCATACAGTCTGCATAACTTCCTCTTTCTTTACTGCTCCATCGCAGACAGGTCAGAATATTTGCTCCTCTGGAGCTTTTATATTTATTATCATTTTCGTCCTATTCATCTGTTTATTTCATCTTAATTGCTATTTACATTAGCCTGTATTGCTATTCATATTAGCCTTTGTACTTATATAGTGGGCTGTGGGACTAGGGGCTCTCTGTGGCCTTTCGGCCCTCTTCTCTGCCCCTTTACACCTCCTGGGACCCTTCCCTGGCTTTACCCCGGTCCCCCAGGTCTCCCCACCGCCCCCCCCTACCTGGAGTACCCTCCTGGGCTCCCTCCTTGCGGCCGGTTCCATTCGCGACCGGTTCCGCGCCGGCCCGCTTCCTCTCGCGGCCGGCCTAATAAATTTAGTCCCCGGCTTTGCGACCTACCTCGCGGCCGCCATTTTGGATCGCGAATCTCGCGAGAATTTCGCGGCCATCTTAGCCTTGCCTTGTGCACCTCATTAGGGACTCTGTGTGCCTGTGTTCACCTGCTATTACAGCCTGCACTGCGGTTTTCACACCCTTTGTGTCTGAACAGAAGGATTACCTGCTCAATCACCTCTATATGCTGTTGTTTTGCTGTCTCATCATCTTCTATCAAGATATACTGTGGCTGGGTCAGTCAGGTCAGTGCTGCTGCCTGTTTATTATTACTGTGACCTGCACTTAAGGGTCCTAACCCTGTGCAACCGGGGTGAGCCCCCATTATAAATACGCTGCTTACTGGGAGACTAGCTGTCGCAGTTCTCTCTAACTGGGTGAGCCCCAGTTTATAAGGTCACTATCATACCCTGCTGGGGTTATTCTGGGCTTGTTCCCACCATTATACCAATCTGACCCTAAGCCTATTGCCAAGACCTGGGTGCCCGTTTTTTACTGTGCCCTCAGTGACGTACTTGCCTACCCTTGCCATGGAAGATTCCCAGAACCTCCCTGTGGACTTTCAGGCCATGATTAACGCAGCTGTCGCTGCCTCTGTGGAGAAGGCACTCTCTAAGACCCGAGCCGCAGCTCCTGACGTGCCAAAACGCAGACGTTCCCGCCACGAATCGGAATCTGACTTATCCGACCACCAGTCAAGGGACGATCCCCGCCCTAAAAAGCACCATGACAAAGGCGAAGGTTTCACACCTAAGGGTAAGGCACCTGCCAAACGCAAGCCCTCTAAATTACACACCCCGGCCCCGCGTCAGGAATACTCTTCGGATGAAGAGCAGGACCCTGCCCAGTCCATGGCAGTCCTGGATGAGTGGCAGGCTGATGCTTCCGACTCGGACTACGACGCTTGGGGCTCGGATGAGAAGTCTGTCTCCGCTTTCATGCGAGAGACCCTCCTGGGTGCTTCCCAGTCTGGAGGTACCGAGGACACTGCGGACGCAGAACCTCGCGACTCAGACATTATTTTGGACCCCTCGGGTCAAGCGATGTTCGACCCCCGTAACATACGGCACCCCAGATCGGGTGATTGGTCGCCTCCAGAACACCTTGCCAGGTTCATGCACCTGTGGCTTCGCAAACCTCTTGAGAAGGAGGTCCGCAGCCGACTCAGGTCTGAATGCCCACGCCCTTCCCTGCCGGATAAAGTCGCTCAGACCCCGGAATTCGATAAGGTCATGTCGACCTTCATGATGCGTAGTGGTAGAGACCCCCGCTGTGGGGTGGAGAAAGGCCTATGGGGTGCCCAAGATAACCTGCTGGATTCCGTAGGCCCCCTGGCACGCATCATGTATCTGGCGGATGACGCCTACGCAAAAGCCGACTCCTTCTCCTCCGAGGACATCAGGGAATGGGCACATGATGTTCGTGAATGGGCACAACGGTGTTTTTTGTTTCATCGGAAACACCAATGTTACGCTCTCTTCGGAGAGGCTGAAAAGCAGCGTTGTACCGTATTAACGGCAAACTGGCAGACCTTGGCACAAAGGAGATTGGGCCCCAGGCACAAGGAAAACTTTTCGGTGAACCGTTCCTCAAGGAACTCAATAAACACGTAAACGTGTTCACCTCCCTCAATAAGGCGCAGTCATCCATGCGCAAGGTTTTCCGAAGCAACCCCACCAGAGGGGTTTTTGGAAGGGCTGGCCGGCAACGGGGCCGTGCCGCCAGCCGATTTTGGCCTTCAGGCCCCCGCACCCAGCCAACACCATTTTACCCGACAAGGGACTACCGACAACAACCCTTCTCAAGAGGCTCAGATAGAGGTCGCGGACCCCGCGGACGCGGACGTTCCCGCAGGTAAGAACCCATATTCCTCCACTGTTACCATGTACCCGCACTGCGGGCCGTATTTCCCTTTCTTTCCAGAATTGGGCCGCCCTTTGCTCAGACACATGGATTCTACAGACTGTACAGGGTTATGTCATAGACCTAGTGGGGACTCCCTTTCAGGTTCAGCCCCCTCACCCCATCCACATGTCAGCCTCCGACCGCAACCTTGTCAACGCGGAGCTACGCGAGCTCCGAGACAAAGGGGCTATCCAGCCGGCCCACGACAGGGGTGGCTTCTTCAGCAACATCTTCCTGGTTCGGAAGAAGTCAGGAGAATACCGCCCCGTCATCAATCTACGCGCCCTCAACGCAAATGTGGTCTACCGCCACTTCAAGATGGAAGGCATCCACCTCCTACGAGACCTCCTTCGAAGTCACGACTGGTTCACCAGGCTCTATCTAAAAGACGCCTACTTGTCAGTCCCGGTACACCCGGACTGTCGAGCACTCCTACGTTTCCTCTGGCACGGACGCCCTTGGCAGTTCACTTGCCTCCCTTTCGGACTCAGCTCAGCCCCATGGTGCTTCACCAAACTCCTGAAGCCAGTGGTGGCCCACCTAAGATCCAGGGGCGTGAGATGCATCATCTACTTAGACGACCTTCTCCTCTTTTGCTCCGACGAACACAGGCTTCGCCAACACACTCGCCTGTCAGTGTCCCTCCTGGAATCGTTGGGTTTCGTGGTAAACCAACAGAAGTCGGAGCTGACCCCTGCCCAAACTATACAATTCCTCGGCTTCGAGATCGACTCGACGACTTGCACTCTGAGACTACCAGCCTCAAAGATCACGACCATTCGCAAGGAGATTCGCAGGGTTCTCCGACTCGACTCCATTCCACTACGCAACCTGGCCAGGATTGTGGGTCTCCTATCCGCCTCCATCCAGGCCATATTTCCGGGTCCCCTCCACTACAGGGCCATGCAACGTCTCAAGACCAAGTACCTACGCCACAGGCCTACTTACGACCAACCCGTCCCGGTGACGACGGAGGTTCGCGAGGAACTCTCATGGTGGCTGGACAGGCCATATTCGGAGACACCCCACCCCAGACTTCGTATTGGAATCAGACGCCAGTCTGTGGGGTTGGGGTGCTACCAACGGAACCGTCTCCACGGGGGGAACATGGACAGCGCACAAGCTCTCCATGCACATCAACTGCCTCGAGCTCTTGGCAGGATCATTCGCGATCCGCAGCTTAGCCCGGGAAAGCACCAACTGCTGCATCCTCCTACGCATGGACAACGTGTCCGCAGTCCAGTACATCAACCGCCTGGGAGGCGCTCGCTCACGCCTGCTGTCGGATATCACGAGGGACATCTTCGACTACTGCCTTCCTCGCAACATCACTCTACAAGCGGAATACTTACCGGGAGAGATCAATCTCACAGCCGACTGGTTCTCTCGCCACTGGAGAGACGTCAGCGACTGGAAGCTAAACACAAGAATTTTCAGGGCCCTGGCAGCCCGGAGGGGTCCATTTCACCTGGATCTGTTCGCTTCTCGCAACAATCACCAGACTCCGGAATTCTTCAGCCTTTCTCCAACAATGCCTTTCTCCAACAATGGCCGACGACAGGAGCCTACGCCTTTCCCCCATTCTCCATGATTGCGAGAACGCTACACCAGATGCGGACGCAACGGATCAAACTAGTTGTCATAACACCCTTGTGGCAGAGCCAACCATGGTTCCCGGACCTCCTGGCCTCCTCCTACAGGGACCCTCTTCTCCTACCATCCTTCCCGGACCTTCTCACGGATCCCAAAGGGTATCTCCACCCTCTCCTCCTGGAAGACCGGCTACCCCTGGTGGCTTGGTCTCTTTCCGGGGTTCCTGGCGAGTCAGCGGACTATCGCAGGCGGCTAGGGACCTCTTATGGGACTCATGGGCCCCGGGAACTAGACGATGTTACCTTTCAGCTTGGGCCTCCTGGTCTACTTGGTGCATGGAACGGGACTCCGATCCATTTACAGCACCTATTCCCATGATCCTTAATTTTCTCTCCTCCTTGTTCTTAGCTGGCCGCTCCTACCGTTCGATCAACGTCGTTCGTTCCGCGATTTCGGCGGCTCACACCCCCGTCGGAGATCTCCCGGTCGGCAAAGACCCTCTGGTCTGCTGTCTACTCCGCGGTATGCGGCTCCGCCGCCCCCCGGCCCCCAAATACCCCCACCTATGGGATGTGGGTCTAGTCCTTCGCTTTCTCAGGGATTGGCTTCCAAATGACCGCCTCTCCCTACGCCAACTATCCGCTAAGTTCGCTTTTCTCCTTTGCCTAGTGTCCTTTCGACGGGTTTCCGATGTTCGGGCCTTCGATGTTGATGCCTTTGAGGTGGCCCCTGAAGGGGTCACTTTCCGCATTTCTCGTCGCACTAAGTCGGGATCGACTTCGGTTTTTTTACCCCTTCTTCCCCGACGACCCGCAACGTGTCCACCCTCCGTAGGTATGTCTCGGTCACCTCCTCACTCCGCCCCTCTACGTCGGGTCAACTCCTAGTCTCCTACGTACGCCCTCATGCACCAGTCTCGGTCACCACACTAGCCCGATGGATCCGCTGGATCCTTTCCCTTGCAGGTATAGACCCCGTTTTCGGCGACCACTCCGTCCGCGGTGCGGCGGCATCATCAGCCTTCATGGCAGGGGCGTCCCTTTCGGATATTCTCCGAACAGCGGACTGGTCTCGGGAATCCACCTTCCGTACATTTTATTTCCGCACTCCCCCTTCTGCTGGGATGTCTCTTCTTCAGCGTTAAAATTGCAAAATAGGAAGCCTCCTGTCATGTTATAAAATTTAAGATTATGCTAGCTTTAGTGTACTAATGATCTTAATTTTAATAAGGACAGGAGGCGAGTATTTTCCCTCCCTTCTGTTCCCTACCCTGACTCTTCGGGGGAGTGGATCTGAAGGTGACGGATATTGGGATTTATTTAGTGATTACTTACCAACTGGACACATTCGGTATCTCTCCACCTCCATGCCTGTACGGCCATCTAGACAGACACTCTAGTCATACAACATACTTACATCTCACACCATTTTTTACTCTATAATCAGTTTACAATCAATCAGTCTTTGTTGAATTGACTTACTCCATTCTGTTACAACACACAGGTGTGAACAGTTCCGGTTCAGTACCTAACCGATTTTATACTCTCCTTTCAGTGTAACCCTCTTCAGGACCTCCACTGATCACTGGTTGATTAACCTCACGACTCCGTAAGATGGGATGACGACTTCGTTTTTGGTCTTATCTCCTACCTCGTTATCAGGAGTCTACTCAAGTTCCGCTCGCCAGAGACCGCTGTTACAGTTTCGTTGAGTTTCTGGACGTTCGAGCATCTATCTGGATTGGATGTCGCTTCAAGAAAGAGGAAGTTATGCAGACTGTATGACCCTTATATACTGTGCTGCTCAGTGATTTACTTGTTACTTTACGTTTTTTCTTTACTGCTGTGGAGTTTAGTAAAGAGAATTAATGCAAAATACTCGCCTCCTGTCCTTATTAAAATTAAGATTATTAGTACACTAAAGCTAGCATAATCTTAAATTTTCACTGTATGTCTGTTCAGACGTAATTCACTTCTTTCATATTATGTGCACCCACACTTATCATATATAATGTTGTTCAGGAGAAACAGGGCTTTTGTAAAATCAAATATTTGTATATTAAACATAATTTAATGTGAATAAAATACTTTAAAACATTGAGACATTAAGAATTTTTTTTTTTTTTTAGTTCTGCATGGCATTTTAACTGTGTGTCACAATTCTGTTAGCTGTTACTGCAATAAAGTTCACAAATTTGTATTCTGTGCTGTCTCACAAGTAAAACAGTACCCCCAATGTACAGGTTTTATAGTGTTTTGGAAAGTTACAGGATCAAATATAGCACATTACATTTTTCAGTTTATACACATTGAAATTTGTCAGACTGCTTATGTTGCCTTTTAACCCCTTAAGGACCATACTTCTGGAATAAAAGGGAATCATGACATGTCACACATGTCATGTGTCCTTAAGGGGTTAAACCAAATGGTAGCCCAGGAATGAAAATTACCCCAGTGATGGCCAGGGGCAGGCTGGGCCAGGGGACAGGGAGGCAATTGCCCCCCAGGCCGCCCTAAATCCTTTTAAGACCGGCCGCTGCAGGGCCGATCCTAATGCTGCAGCCACCTTGATACCGGAGAAACTGACGGAAGCCAAGCACAGAGAGATGGACACAGGTTTCTTCAGGAAGGAAGAGATTCTTTATTGGATCACCGATCGGGACTCAGAGGGACTAACGTCACCAAAATATAGCAAGTTCTGAGCCCCGGACAATAGTGCAGGCTCCTTATATAGGCACATAACTCCTCCCATATTAAGCTCCACCCGCACACTCTTGACCAATCAATACAAATAAGAATTAACTTCCTGCTTGACCGCATGGCCTGTCCAGCACAATGGAGGAGGGGAATACTACATCCTGTATTCTTGCACATGCTCCGTACACTACTGATCGTATCTTGCCTCGTGCAACCAACTGATCGATACGTCAGCATATGCACGTACACATGCCACGTGGTAATCTCGGCCTACTAAATTTATTTTTACCGAGATTCCACCACATTCCCCCCTTTGATGCCTCTTGATATTTCACAATTACTTGAGGCATCACTTAACCTTGGTTTGCATACACCGCAAGTTACCCTGAACCAGACCAGACTTATCTTATGATGTGAATCTTCAACACTCATCTTCCTGCATTGGTTCTCCCTGATCTAGAGCCTTATATTTATATATTGCCATTATCTGTGCAGCAGCCTTCCTCTCTGCTATATTTTCTATCAGGCTTTGCACAGACCTAACTACTAAGGGTATAAGACACAGCAGGAGTAGACACAACATTAAAATCAGTAGGACTCCACCTACCACTGCCTTAAGCCCTCCAAACCACTCATACCAGCTACCAAACCAACTGCTTGGATTATACCCTTTCCATACCTGAGTAGGCACATGCGCTAGTTTAACCATATGGCTAGTAAGCTCAGCTATCGCTTGCCCTTCGTCATCCATTTGAAGACAGCAATTGCTCAGGTTAAACTTCCCACATACACCTCCCTCTACTGCCAAAAGGTAATCCAAGGCTAATCTATTTTGGTATACTGCTGTCCTCATCCTGGTATTATGCTTCGCTAGAAGATTGAGCGCTTGTGATGTCTCGTTAGTAATAATCTCAACCACCGCCTGTAATCGTATAATACGGTTGAGCATATAAATAGGGGTTCTATAACCAAAAGTACCATCTTCTGCCCACGTGGCTGGCCCATAATAATCTATAATACGCTGGGGAGGCCATTCATTATCTTCCCAGGCGCCTATCTCTATGGGTCCCCTTTTCTTCCTATGATTCACATCATACACTTTAACACCTAAAGTCTCACCTGTTTCAATAGGTAACAAGAAGAAGGATGGTTTGAGTATACCCAACACACATGCCCCTTCCCAGTCCTGTGGCAACTCCGAATAGGCTTTCTTACCACAGATCCAGTACAAATTTGCTGGGGCTCTCCAGGTAGATGTGATGGATAGGTCAAACCACACATCCTTTAAATTGGCGTATCTAGCAAACGGGTTAGATGGTTCTGAGACATTTGAAGCCGACCACCAAGTTGTATTCTTTGTATCATCATCATAAGCTTTTTGCCCTAGACAAGTAAATTCTCCTACAGAAGTATTATACATCATTCCTTTCCTTGCTATGCAAACATAACCTATGATGGAGGTCTTTAATCTCCACTCAGATTTACCTCTAACACTCATATGATAATCGGCTTGTGTAGATATTAATTGGTCAACTGCCTCAGAACCGGACATTACCTCCTTTGCTTCCCAAGGCCATTGGTCTCCCATGTTAGTACCTCCACACACATAGCAGTTGGTAACATTAAGACTACCGGCAATACTTTCGGCTAAATCAATGAACAGGTTTTTAGCATTATGGGGGATCTTATTATCTATACTCATCTCTTCATAAAAAGGAATGGTTTACTTGATGAGTTTGGGAGGATACCGTATCAGTCTCTATCCCTATAAACAATACTGTCCCAGGATCTAAACCCGTCCCATATATTTGAAACCCAAATAAATTACCATACTTGTCTAAGAACTTGTCGGGGTTATTTATAAGTATATGGACTGGATTGCATTCCATAGACTTACAATATGGGCTGGTAGGCAACTTAGTCACTATCATGTCCTTGTCTACTGTCTGTCCCCAAGTTGCCCACCCCACACAAGACCAATATGGGCAAAAGTTATAATCTCTATTTGGGCATCTAGGACTCACATATTTATTTTTACTACTGGGACAAATATATTTATCGTTAGACCCATACGTTCTCTCCCATCTAAGATCCCCACATACATTCCACGGCTTTCTACCACTTGATATCGCCTTACACGCATCAAATAGCAGAACACCCGAAGAATGTACGGATTCTAATACTGTCTTGTTAATTAGGGTCCCCTGAGGATCTCCATTCCTGAGAGTCAACCAAATTGTACGAGGTTGATACTCTGGACTGAAGAACTTAGGTTCTCCTACTCCTAAATGGCACACACTATAGTCTATATTTAGGTATCTACATCTTGATACATCTCGTATTGTGAATGCCAAATTAGGGTTTGGGAAATATGGTTACCTGTTCTTGTAGTCTTAATGCACACCTCACAGCTAGGAGTGTCGGTACCTCTACCTTCCTGAATATAAAAATACACATAAATAAACATTATCATAAACACATCTTTCGTCGTCATCCTCAGTCTTCGTCCATGCGAAGGCACCTCAGCTTCCAGGTGTAAGGGCTGCAGGGAATGGAGTTCTGCTCGTCTTCACAGGAGTCCCTTCGAGACTTTTCCTGGCTTATACACTATACGTCGGTGGGCGGACAGGCTTTATTATGGCCTTCTCACTCACGTACCAAGTCTCTGAAACAATAAAATTTTGTAATCCACAAAGTTCCTCATCACTCCGACTGAGTCGTGCGTTTTAACCGGATCTTGCAGGGATTCTCTGGATCTGCTGTAACTTGCCAAGAATCGACTGCTGCTGGTTTAACCCTGGAGTGATGTATCCACGGAGTCACTTCGGCTACTTTTATCGCTGTAGGGGTAGACAAAAGAACAACATAAGGACCTCTCCACTTGGGCCCTAACGGTACATTATTCCACACTTGGTCTCCTGGATGGTAACTATGAACTGGGGGATAAATATTCACAGGTAATCTATCTTGTACCCATTTCTGTACCTGCTCCATAGTTTTACCCAACTCTACAACCTGCTGCCGGGTAATTCCTTCTCCCAACTGACTCAAATCCCCCCTTAAGTTACCAAGTACGGGAGGTGGTCGCCCATACATGATTTCAAAAGGAGAGAGGCCCATCCTTCTGGTAGGGGTACTGCGGATTCGCAATAAAGCTATGGGTAAGAGAACGTTCCACTTAAGTTGGGTTTCCTGACACATTTTAGCCAACTGATTCTTAATAGTTCTATTCATTCTCTCTACCTTACCAGAACTCTGGGGTCTATATGCCGTATGAAGCCTCCACTTTATACCAAGCATATGAGTCAGTTGTTGTAGGCACTGATGAACAAAAGCTGGACCATTGTCCGATCCTATAGAGCAGGGTAGTCCATATCGGGGTATTATTTCTCGTAGCAGGAATCTCACAACTTCTCCTGCTTTCTCTGTACGAGTAGGACATGCTTCTACCCAGCCTGAATAGGTGCACACAATTACCAACAGGTAACGATGTCCACCCGATTTAGGCATCACTGTATAGTCTATTTGTAAATCGGACATGGGGAGTCCCCCCATAAACTGGACTCCTGGTGGCTTTACTGGTCCTTGCCTTGCATTATTTTTAGCACACGTTACACATCTTCGTACAATGGCCTGAGTCAAGTTGGACAATCTTGGTATGTAGAAATGTTTTCTGAGAGATTCCTCTGTGCTGTCTCTCCCAGAATGTGTCCCGTTGTGATAATTTTGGACAATTTCTACCGCTAGTGATGCTGAAATGACTATTCTTCCATCTTCTAACTGATACCATTTGTTCTCCAGGTACTTCCCAGCTTCAGTCTTTAACCACTCCTCTTCTTGAGCTGTATAAACTGGAGTCCATTGAGACAGTGGAGTTGGTATAAGAGCAGCTATATGCCCCACATACTCTTGTCTTCCCGATTCAGCGGCACGCTTAGCTGTACTGTCTTCTTTCTAGACACCTTGTATCCTGCCTTCCAGAGAATGTGTAGTAGATCGTGCGTTGCTTGCTGACATATTTCCTTTGTAATTGCTGCTATCAACAAGTCATCTACATACTGTAACAATACACACTCTCCTGGGATGGACTCGAAATCCAGTAGATCTTGACTTAGAGCTGAACCAAATAGGGTAGGTGAATTTTTAAACCTTTGGGGCAGTCTTGTCCAGGTCATTTGGCGTTTTGAGCCCGTTACAGCGTTCTCCCATTGGAAAGCGAAAATACATTGACTTTCTGCGGCAATTCGGAGGCAAAAGAAGGCATCTTTGAGGTCTAAGACTGTAAAGTAAGTAGCCCCGCCCGGAATTAAAGCAAGCAGGTTATATGGATTGGGTACAACTGGATGTATACTAACAACCGCATCATTGACTGCTCTCAAGTCCTGCACAGGTCGATACTCATCTGTACCGGGCTTTTGAACAGGCAGCAATGGGGTGTTCCAGGGGGAAGTACAGAATTTTAGGATACCATACCGTATGAACTTATCCAGATAAGATTGGATGTTCTTCTTAGCCTTCTGCGGGATGTGATATTGTCTTAGGCTCACTGGATAAACCCCAAGTTTTAGTTCGATTTTAATAGGTGGATGTTCTCTGCCCAAACTCCTGGTATGTTGAATAAGGACTCATCACTCCTAGGGTTTTGGCTAGTCAACGCTGTATAAAGTCGCCACTCTTCTTCCTTTGGTACGGATAATGTCATAATACCTGAAGGTCCATTAAACTTTAAGGATGTTGTTCCATTTGGTAGGAACGTAATCTGCGCTTGTAACTTAGATAGCATATCACGTCCCAGCAATTGGACTGGACATTCAGGCATATAAAGGAATTGATGTTTTACTACGTGGCCTCCCAATGTACAGAGTCGACTTTTAAGAACCGGTTTTTCAGCACTTCTTCCAGTTGCTCCTATTACAGTAATAGTCCTTCCAGATGGAGGAGCAACTAGATTAGTCACCACTGAATGTTCAGCACCAGTGTCGATCATGAACGCACTCCTTTTTCCCCCTATTGATACATCGACCATAGGCTCCGCTCGACCAAGGGGGATGGAGCCCGGTCGGTATCAATAGTCCTCCATAACCGTGTCAGCCAATCCTACAAAGTCCCTACCTTCTCTATCGCGGGACCTTTGCGCTGCTGGGAAATACCTATCTTCCCTAACACTTCCTCTGTTCCCATTGCTCCCTCTATTACCATTACTCCCTCCGGGGCCTCCTCTACCTCTCGCTCTGCCTCTAAAGTTTCCATAACCTGTCCTAGGTCTGTCTCTCTCATACTGTTCTCTTCGCGGACACTCATTTCTCCAATGCCCTTCTTCCCTACAGTATGCGCACTGATTTCTACTTAGAGGTTCCTCATTCCATCTACTATCGCCTCTATCTGGGCCCCGTCTATCTACGCCTGCGATCGCTACCGCTAGCATATCTGCCTTTCTACGCATCTTGCGCTCTTCCTCTTTCTTACTTTCTGTTTCCCTGTTCATGTATACTTTATTCGCTACCTCCATTAGTTGGGTGATAGACATACCTGCAAACCCTTCTAACTTCTGTAGCTTGCGCTTAATATCTACGTAAGCTTGGCTGACAAAGGCGGAGTTCACCATTCGGGAATTATCTGCGTCTTCCGGATTAAAGGGGGTATACAAGCGGTATGCCTCCAATAATCGGTCATAAAAGACACTGGGCGATTCATCACTTTTCTGAATCACCTCAACTGTCTTCGACATATTAATGGCTTTCTTTCCTCCGGCTTTCATGCCAGCAATTATAGCGTCTCTATAGGCTCTGAGTTGAACCATATCAGCACCATTTACATTCCAGTCGGGATCGGTGTTAGGATAATGTGTTGCGGCCCATGCTGCCGGATTGGCTTGATTCAAAGCACGGGCTCTATCCTCTAGCGCTTTAATGGCCGCTTGATTAATCCTTGTCCTTTCCTCATTGTTAAACAAAGTCATTAATAACTGCTGGCAATCAGCCCATGTCGGGTTATGTGTCTGAACTATCGAGGTGAACAGATCAGTCATAGCTTGTGGTTTCTCAGTATACGAGGAATTGTGGGTCTTCCAATTCAAGAGATCGGTTGTCGTGAACGGGACATATACGAAGACTGGGTCAGCATGTGCCATTTGACCTGCGGCATCGATATAGGCTGACCCGGGATTCAGACGAAGAAGCATCTGATAATGTTTTAATTGTTGGGTACCGGTCAGTTGTCGGGTTAGTATGGGGCTATGTAGAGGGGCGTCAGTTAGAGGTTCCGGTCGGGGGGGGGGGGTAATAAAGCATGAGGATGTGGGAGCTTGGTTTTGGGAAAAATTAGTAAATAAAACACTTCGAGCCGAGCTAGAAGAAGCTTGACCGGAAGTCTGAAGTGGCGCCAAATCAGGATATTCAGATCTAATGGGGGTTGGTTCCGGAAGGGGAGATTTAGTACGAGAGGGGGATTCTGTACTGGAGGAGGAAGCGGAAGTGGATGGGGGCAATGGGGGAAGGGGTGCAGGACTTCCTGCATTCGCGTCACTTCCTCTTAAAGGAAAGTAAGGGGGCGGCAAAGGGATCTCGGACTCAGGGGGCGTGTCCAAAATGGGCCTAACGCCAGTCCTAGTGGACACACAAGTCCTAGCCACCATGAGGCGACATTGCTCCTCGTGGCATGTCTGAATCCATTTTGGCGAGTCATTTACGGCCTGTCTCCAACAATCAATATAAGGAAACTGCCCGTAAAGTTCAGGCCTACCTGATACAGCCACGTGTAAGCGCTGTACCAGAGTTGGATCCAAACTGCTACGTGGCGACCATGCCGCAAACAAAGTAGGCCACTCCCTAGTACACAAAGTGACCAAACGTACAGGAGACATTTTAACCCCAAAATCACATGTTTTGAATCCCTTTTTAAAATTCTTCACCATACAACCAAAGGGATCCGGAATCGTTGACTCCGACGCGCCCATACTTATCAATGGAACGTCGTTGACAACGAATACTATGCACACGTACTATTCAACAGTCACACCCGTTTCCTCTGGCAACAGCACCACGTGGTACGGTTACCAAGTGAAACGTACACAATAACACAATAAACACTCAGGGAATCCCCGTACACACACACAGCTGTTACACCAGTCACTAGATAATCAATATTATGCCCTTTGGCGAAACTATACACAGTCACCCACGCTATAATTCTCTATATATGAATTACCCGTCTATAACACACCCCAGTAACATCGTCTTTTACAAATAGCGGTTACAGTACGGTTAGCATAGGTCAAAGCACAATTTAAGGTCACAATACAATTATTAGTGGTTATGGTGTTAAACATGCATTAGACGACAATGATTAGTACTTATATACAGTGTCAGTAAATATACAGGGTTATGGTACCGTGCACTATAATACAGCAACACACTATTAACACTCTCGCTAGACGGCTGAGCTCGCGCTATCTAACAAGATATACACTTTACTAAACAATCTTTAACACATTTACAATTCCCAACTAAACTATTGGCCAGTACCTTGAATGGACTACCTAAAACTATCTACATCCGTTTTGGTTAGCCACACTGCCCAAGCACCACATATAGCGAGCTAGAGGACCGAATTTACACAGACGCCTCTTAGTCGATAACTATCAAAAGTCTAGTGGGTTCCAAATTTACACGCCTTCCCACTTAGCCCAGATAGGATGAGAGCTAGCGAACCGAATTTACACAGACGCCGCTTAGTCTCCCGGTCCCTCCGACCTAGCGAACAAAATATACACCCTAGAACGCTAGTCTAGACAAGACACCGGTGTCCGGCTAGGGCTATTTACACCAGAACCCCGCCTGACTAACAAAATCAAACGGTCTGACTAAAGAGCGTTCGATCGAGCGGTGCGCCTTCGCTCCTTCCCTCCGACAGAGGGGGCAGATTCCATACACAATTCAAACCCCTTATGGGCCTACCGCACAATCGGTATACCCCTAGTGGGTCTGCCGTCTAAAACAGCAGTTGTCACGATAGTGACCCCTTCTCGCAGAGTGTAACCTAACTATAGAACGTATACCGGACCTTAGAATGGCCGGACTCACGTTAGAGTAGTCAAATGGGATAGCCAGAGGTCAAGGGATAACAGAATACGGGAATAACGATAAGCAAGCCAAAGTACAGGGAACCAGAGAGTAGAGTAGTCAAATAGAGTAGCCAAAAGTCAAATACCAGGAGAGAATACAAATGTCACATAAATAGCACTAGGGGAACCAGGAAGAACCACACTAGGGCGTCTTACTGCTGTCAGGACAGCCCTTTTATAGTGTGGTGAGTGTTGCTTTAAAACCACGCCCCCAAAAGGTCCGGGGGCATGGCTGCGTCAGGATTTTGTCGGCTTCAAGCCGACGGCAGTGGCGCGCATGCGCCGAACTTAGAAATTCCGCTCTGTCTGAGCGGCCGGCGTCAGAGGTGCCGTGCCGCTCAGTGAAGGAGGAGGCTGTAGTGCGTGGGTCCGAGGATGACAGGTAAGGTATCGTGACAGCAGTTGTCTTACCTCCTCGTTCCTGAACCTGAGTTCACACTCATCGACGGGGACACCCCAGCACTTCTCACGTAGAGGCCGATGATCTCCTGGACAACAGACCAGTGGCGCCGAGACGAAGGGAGGTCCACGCAGAAGTTCAGGGGTGCAGCCGTAGAGAACGTGGGCAAAGATAGACCGTCTCACGCCTCTGCCTCTCAGCTACCGTTGAACGATGAGCTTCCCGGCCAATGCACCAAATGATACCGGAGAAACTGACGGAAGCCAAGCACAGAGAGATGGACACAGGTTTCTTCAGGAAGGAAGAGATTCTTTATTGGATCACCGATCGGGACTCAGAGGGACTAACGTCACCAAAATATAGCAAGTTCTGAGCCCCGGACAATAGTGCAGGCTCCTTATATAGGCACATAACTCCTCCCATATTAAGCTCCACCCGCACACTCTTGACCAATCAATACAAATAAGAATTAACTTCCTGCTTGACCGCATGGCCTGTCCAGCACAATGGAGGAGGGGAATACTACATCCTGTATTCTTGCACATGCTCCGTACACTACTGATCGTATCTTGCCTCGTGCCACCAACTGATCGATACGTCAGCATATGCACGTACACATGCCACGTGGTAATCTCGGCCTACTAAATTTATTTTTACCGAGATTCCACCACAACCTGAGTGCTCTGTTAAGAGCCTCAGGCGGCTGCAGCGCTGCTTCTCCCCTCCCCTGTAGAGTGGCCGAGCTCCTCTCTGGTCCGCGGTGCCCGGCCGGAGTGATAGGAAGGTGCACACTCAGTGTGCACTTTCTGTCAGTCTGGCCGAGTACAGGAAACAGAAACTCCGCGCGGAACAGGAGTTTCTGTTTCCTGTAACCGGCCGGACTGACAGGAAGTGCACACTGAGTGTGCACCTTCCTATCACTCTGGCCGGGCACCGCGGACCAGAGAGGAGCACGGCCACGCTACAGGGAAGGGGAGGGGAGATAACAGTGGGGATTAAGAATAACGGGGGGAGGATGGGGGGGATTAAGAATAACACGGGGGTTTAAGAATAACAGAGGGGTAGGGGGGATTAAGAATAACAGGGGAATTTAAGAATAACAGGGGGGAGGGTGGGGGGTGGGGGATTAAGAAGAACAGGGGGTGGGGAGATTAAGAAGAACGGGGAGAGGGGAGATTAAGAAGAACGGGGAGAGGGGAGATTAAGAAGAACGGGGAGAGGGGAGATTAAGAAGAACGGGGAGAGGGGAGATTAAGAAGAACAGGGGGTGGGGAGATTAAGAAGAACAGGGGGTGGGGAGTTTAAGAAGAACAGGGGGTGGGGAGTTTAAGAAGAACAGGGGGTGGGGAGTTTAAGAAGAACAGGGGGTGGGGAGTTTAAGAAGAACAGGGGGTGGGGAGTTTAAGAAGAACAGGGGGTGGGGAGTTTAAGAAGAACAGGGGGTGGGGAGTTTAAGAAGAACAGGGGGTGGGGAGTTTAAGAAGAACAGGGGGTGGGGAGATTAAGAAGAACAGGGAGAGGGGAGATTAAGAAGAACAGGGAGAGGGGAGATTAAGAAGAACAGGGAGAGGGGAGATTAAGAAGAACAGGGAGAGGGGGGATTAGGAAGAACAGGGAGAGGGGGGATTAGGAAGAACAGGGAGAGGGGGGATTAGGAAGAACAGGGAGAGGGGGGATTAAGAAGAACAGGGAGAGGGGGGATTAAGAAGAACAGGGAGAGGGGAGATTAGGAAGAACAGGGAGAGGGGGGATTAGGAAGAACAGGGAGAGGGGGGATTAGGAAGAACAGGGAGAGGGGGGATTAGGAAGAACAGGGAGAGGGGGGATTAGGAAGAACAGGGAGAGGGGGGATTAGGAAGAACAGGGAGAGGGGGGATTAGGAAGAACAGGGAGAGGGGGGATTAGGAAGAACAGGGAGAGGGGGGATTAGGAAGAACAGGGAGAGGGGGGATTAGGAAGAACAGGGAGAGGGGGGATTAGGAAGAACAGGGAGAGGGGATTAGGAAGAACAGGGAGAGGGGATTAGGAAGAACAGGGAGAGGGGATTAGGAAGAACAGGGAGAGGGGATTAGGAAGAACAGGGAGAGGGGGTTAAGAATAACAGGGGGGTTAAGAATAACAGGGGGGTTAAGAATAACAGGGGGGTTAAGAATAACAGGGAGGTTAAGAATAACAGGGGGGCTTGGGGGGGATTAAGCAGAACAAGGGGATTAAGAAGAACTGGGGAGGGGGATTAAATAGAACAGGGAGGAGGGATTAAGAAGAACAGGGGAGAGTAAGTAGAACACAGGGAGGGGGGAGTAAGAAGAACACAGAGAGGAGGAGTGGAGAGTAAGAAGAGCACAGGGAGAGGAGGGGGAGAAGGGGAGATGAGAACACAGAGAGGGGGGAAGAGAGAAGAACACAGGTGGGGGAATGAAAATAACAGGTGGGGGGAGTGAGAAGAACACAGGGAGGGTGAGGGGGTGAGGAGAACACATGGGGAGAGTGAGGAGAACACATGGGGGGAGTGAGGAGAACACATGGGGAGTGAGGAGAACACATGGGGGGAGTGAGGAGAACACATGGGGGGAGTGAGGAGAACACATGGGGGGAGTGAGGAGAACACATGGGGGGAGTGAGAACACATAGGGGGGGTGAGAACACATAGGGGGGGTGAGAAGAACACAGGGAGGGGGTGAGAAGAACACAGGGAGGGGGTGAGAAGAACACAGGGAGGGGGTGAGAAGAACACAGGGAGGGGGTGAGAAGAACACAGGGAGGGGGTGAGAAGAACACAGGGAGGGGGTGAGAAGAACACAGGGAGGGGGTGAGAAGAACACAGGGAGGGGGTAAGAAGAACACAGGGAGGGGGTGTGTGAAAAGAACAACGGAGGTTTAGGGGGGGTGGTGAAAAGAGCACAGGGAGGGTGGGTAGGTGTGAGAAGAGACCGCTAGGGGAGGGGGTGGGGAGAGGAGAGGCAACTAAGGGGAGGGGACAGCTCTAAGGCAGAAGGGAGAGCTCTATAGGACAGGGGGCAGGACAGGGCGCTCTTTCACACTACGCGCACACACATACAATGCATCCCTACACACACACAAACACAACATGCTTCCCTTACACACAGATAAACACACAATGCATCCATTACACACAAAGACAATGCATCCTTTGCACACATACACATAAACACACAATGCAAACCCTTACACACACATGAAAACACACACACTGCTTCTCTTACATATACACAAAAACACAATGCATTTCTTACACACACTCAATGCACACACATACAGACACACACCTTGCATCCCTTATGCATGCAAACACAGATTCACACAATGCATCCTTTACACACAACCAGAAAAACACAATGCATCCTTTACACACAACCAGAAAAACACAATGCATCCCTTATACACAAACACACACTGCTTCCACTACAAACAAATACACTGCATCACCTACACAAACTGGTATCCCCATACACTACATACCATAAGCACACACATTAGATCCTCTACAATATCAAATAACACATCCCCTACACACTCCACTCCCTGTGAGCGAACTCATGGGTGGAACATGTAGGTGGACTTATAGGTGGGCCTTATGGGCATACTAACTGTCAGGCCCTGGGGCCCAGACCTTGAGCTGTGCAAGGGGCCCCAAAAATGGAGCTGCTTTCCATTCTACTAGAACTTTGAATTTTGCGACCACAGTTACAAACAGTCTCCATAGATCCTGTTCTACACCAGACCAGTGGAGCCAAACTGCAGCCCATCATCATCCTCATCTGGTTGTAAGTAGGCAATCTAGTATATTATTGGTGACACTAATCTATAATTTACCTCACATTAAAGGGACAGTATAGTCCCTAGAACCACTTCAGCTTAATTAAGTGGTTCTGGTGTCTATAGCCGGTCCCTGCAGGCTTTTTCATGTACACCATGACAACAGAGGTGCCCGGTGGCCAACACAGCTCACAAGTTGGGGACACCAACATATTCAATTTAAACGATTCGCAGGTGGTCCACTGGTGCGCACCACCAGTAGGTGCAGTCAGATTATATCCTCTCCCTCATGGTTCCGGCGCTCAGTTAGTGAGTCAGAGCATAGGCTCAGAGATTCTCAGCCTGCGCTCTGACAACATTGAAAGTCAGAGCAATGAAGGAGCAGGTATGGCAAAGAGCTACTTATTAGCATAACACCAATATCCGTTATGAAACCAGGAAAAGGTGGGCATGGATGGTGAACTGATTTGGTGGTGCAATGGGCCACTTGACTGGTTTTGCCCCCCAGGCCTAAGGCTGCCAGCCCTCCCCTGGTGATGGCATACCATTTGCAAAAGTAAACAAACCAAGGTATTGCAATTGGGGTATGTCCAGTCTTTTTTAGTAGCCACTTAGTCACAAGCCCTGATCTGGGTGAACAACATATCCAAAAATCATCCAGATCAGAGCAGGGGTTCAGGAAATTCCTGGAAGCCTCTTTGTGACCGACAGCATGCATGGTTTCATACCCCAAACAGTGCCATTGAGTCAGGCTTGCGGCCTGTCTAGTTCGATAGTTTGCAAACAAACTACTGAACTGAGTCAATAGTCTTACCCTGGAGCTTGTTCCCTTCATCCAGACGAATGACCTCACGCACAGTGCCCTTATAAGCTGAATAGAAACTAACGCAGGCGATGATGGAAGTCCAGCGGTGTTTGGGAGTTTCTGTATCCGATTTCAGTTCCATGAGATTCATGCCCAAACACTGCTGCCTGCGTTCATGCGAACAAGATGGCCGCCACCTCGTGGTTGTTCATAGTAATCGTGGCCACCCAGGCGAACAATTAGAACACTGCAGTGAGAAACATTCCAACTTGTTAATAGGTGTTAGCAAGCTCCAGGGTGGTCTCTGTTCATGCAGTTGTTCAGTAAACTAACCATATAGTCCCAATTGCACAAATAGAGCCTCTTTGAAGTATATTAGCCAGTTCTATTGCAGTGGCCATAGACAAAGGGTAAAAAGCTGGCAAGTAGTCCCCTCCAAAAACCAGTGGCAAGGTCACTTTTGCCACAACCACCATTATATCGTCAGTGAAAGTACAGTTTGTGTGTGAAAAATGCAAAAATAGCATTTGTACTGATATCATCATTGGGAAATGTTTTATTGTTTTTAAACACTAATATTTGTGTTCAGTGAAGTCAGCCAAGTAAAACAGTACCCCCCATGTACAGGTTTTATGGTGTCCTGGAAAGTTAAAGTTACAGGGTTAAATATAGGGCTTGCGAGCCAAATTCTCTGAACTTTCAGCCTGGGTTGTTGGGCAGGTCCCTCAGATTGTAATTCAATAAATAACTTGATTATTTACAAATTAATATATAAATATATTTGTAGAATTTAAATAAATATGGCAAGCTCTACAGTAGATAAATAGAGACATTGATGGGTCGGTAGTATATGCTGCCATGAATAATAGCCAGGAAAAGGAAATTACGGTAAGTATGAATACATTTCTAACTTTCCTGGCTAATCATGGCAGCATATACATCATGGGAATACCCAAGCTAGCAAAGGGAGGGACAGAAACGTAAATAACTGCCAATCAAATAATCAGAACAATTCAACATAGATTAGAAGATTGAACTGAGTTAAGTACTTGACGTCCAAATTGTGCATCATTGACTGCTTTAACGTCCAGTATGAAATACCGGTCAAACATGTCTAAAGAGGTCTAAATGCCAGCTTTACAAAAAGTGTCAGCAGAAACCACTGCCATGGAAGCCCACGATGCAGCAACAGCATGAGTGGAGAGAGCCCTGATACTCTTTGGCACAGGTAGAGAATGGCATTTATAAGCTTAGGCAGGATCTCTGGTGCTAAATACAAGACAACTATATCCTGTTTAAAATTAGTGAATGGGGGTTCACAGGACCAAGCCTGGAGTTGTTATTATTATTGCCATTTATATAGCGCCAACAGATTCCGTAACTCTTTACAATAATATGAAAGGGGTATTTAACTATAAATAGGACAATTACAAAAAACCTTACAGGAACAATAGGTTGAAGAGGACCTTGCTCAAATAAGCTTACAGTCTATAGCATGTGGGGTATAAAACACATTTGGACAGAAGTTCACACATTCTCCTTGCTGAGGTACCAGCCACCAGCAACAGCACTTTCTGTGCTACCACCATGGAAGCTCCTGCTAGAGGTTCAAATTATGGTTTAGTCAGAGCCCGTGAGACCAGTGCTACATAACATGTTGGCTTCAACATCCTCAGTGGAGGCTTGAGTTTAATCGCTGCTTACATTAAGCAAAGCACCAGGGGCTTCAATGTTCAATGGGCACCCATCAATGTGGAAAGTGCAGATATGTGTTCCTCTAGAGTGTTATAACTCAGATGCTGTCTAGGCCTGATTGAGGAGTAATTCCAACCTCTATTCTTGAGACCCACAGACAAATGCATGCCAAGATTTGTAAAGTATTTATAGGACTGTGTGTCAAGGGACCTTGCAATAGGTCTGGATATACTGGAATTTCCCTTGTAAGTTCCGGATTCATATTACTCATCATAGGAATTTAGAGTCGATGTGGCCTTCCACTGTCTCCTTTTGAATTACCTTTAGGAAAACAGGAAAAAATATGTACATCAGACTAAAATTCCATATTTGAGTCAGTGTATCCTGAAATACTTTGGGAACTGGTCGTTCTGAGAAATGGCCATCAGATCTACATAGGGTATCAGTCAATCTGAGTCAACCCTGAGGATACGTCAGGACATAGCTGCCATTCCACCTTGTCCACAGTTATTCGGCTCAGGTAATCAATCATTGTATTCTGAGCCCCTGGTTGTTCGTCTGTGCCCTGATCATCATGGGCTGTAATTCCCTCATCAATAAGTGGCTGTGAGACCAACCTTGACGATTGATATAGACTATAGTTGTATTGATATTTGAGCAAATTTGAACCCACTTGTTCTTCAGCAACCTTCTGAATAGCAGTAATAAATAAATTAATAAATAAATAAGAAGAGCCTTGGAAATGACTTGTAATTCCATACAATTGAATGGTAACATTGTGCCTTCCCTTATCCGCAGACCTTGTGTAACATGGTCTAAACACTGTGCAACCAATCTTTGAAAACTGCAATCCGAGCTTATAATTGACCCGGCGAATAGTGCGTGGTTCGATCCGCCCCCTATTCGTCATCATTGAGCAAACTTTGACCCTGTGCCTCACGGTCAGCAGACACATTCCAGCAAATTAGCAGCAGACCCTCCCTTCCAGACCCTCCCACCTCCTGTACAGCATCCATTTTAGATTAATTCTGAAGCTGCATTCTTAGATAGAGGAGGGAAAGTGTAGCCGCTGCTCATTTGATAGTGAAATTGATAGCTAGGCTAGGGTATTCAGTGTCCACTACAGTCCTGAAGGACTCATCTGATCTCTGCTGTAAGGACAGCACCCCAATAAGCCCTTTTTAGGGCTAGAACATCAGTCTGCTTTTTTTTTCTGTGTAATGTAATTGCAGTTGCCTGCCTGCCAGCTTCTGTGTCAGGCTCACAGTGGATACTGTGCCCACTTGCCCAGTGCCACCACTCATATCTGGTGTCACAATAGCTTAAGCTTGCATTAAAAAAAAAAAATGTTTTTTCACTGTAATACATTGAATAGCAGTTAGTTGTCTGCAAGCGTCTGGGTGTCAGGCCTTCAGCGTGTACTCTGCCAACCTCTGCAAGTGCATTTTGCCACTCATATCTGGTGTGACTATAGCGTGCCTTTAAAAAGAAAAAAAGTTTTTCACTGTAAGCTAATAGCAGTCAGTGTCCTTAAAGCGGGTGTCAGACCTTCAGCGTGTACTCTGCCAACCTTTGCCACTCATATCAGGTGTGACAATAGCGTGCCATTAAAAAGAAAAAAAGGTTTTGACTGTAAGCTAATAGCAGTCAGTGTCCTTAAAGCGGGTGTCAGGCCTACAGCGTGTACTCTGCCAACCTCTGCCAGTCCACTTTGCCACTCATATCAGGTGTGACAATAGCGTGCTTTTAAAAAGAAAAAAGTTTTTCCACTGTTATAGATTGAATAGCAGTTAGTTGTCTTCAAGCAGGTGTCAGACCTTCAGTGTGTACTCTGCCAACCTCTGCCAGTCCACTTTGCCACTCATATTGTCAGGGTGGCGGTCCGGTGCCCGGAACCCAGACACAGTGTCCAGGCGGCGGCGCATGGACCGGGACCCATAATGCCTGATGTTAAGAGGGAGTCTTCAGCGTGGAGGTGGATTAGCAGGGTCTGGTGCAGGGTAACCGCACGCCCCCTGGTGTTGAGCACCAGCGTTTGTGCAGCCACATACCAAGACCCTGATTCAGCTTATGCGGATAACAGGAACTAGGAGCTTGGAAATTAAGCAGACCTCCCAGGAGCTTAATAGGGAGGATCTGCAGCAAGATTGTATCCAGTACTAGAAACAAGGCAAGACTAGAGATAGGCACCAAACATGAAAACAAGACAGAACTAGTAGAACCCAGAACCAGAGAAGGATAGTAAGCTAAACCCAGAACATATACACAAGACATAGGAAAACATGAACATAACTAGACAGGACTATTGATACAAACTAAAACAAGACAAGATAACTAGGCAAAACAAGAGGAGAAATAACTAAGTACTACATATGGAAATCATGGGGGTTTAGTCACACTATATGATCATACATTGCATAAGCCTGCCAACAACGCCAATGTACCCCATATTTGGCAGGTCCTACACTGCCTAATGTAAACTAAAACATCCACAGATTCAGAACACACATATAGTACTTACCTGCAAGAAAGGACAGAAGCTTTGAGCCGCTGCCTGCAGGAACTCTAACACATAATGAAAGCTGGAAACATAAGGGTGTGGCAAATAAAACAAACATTTAAAGGAAACCTGGAGACTGGGAAATCCAGGGACGAACTATAGGAATGAACCCAGAAATCCCAGCATAAAGAAAACCAGACATAGAATAGAAAACCAAAAACCAAGAAAAACTAAGCAAGAATAGCAAAAAGAGTACTGGATACCAGAAGCCAAGTCCAGACATCAGAACAGAGCAGAGCAGATCATGACACATATCTGGTGTGACAATAGCGTGCCTTTTAAAAGAAAAAAAGTTTCTCACTGTAAGCTAATAGCAGTTAGTGTCCTTCAGGCTTGTGTGTCAGGCCTTCAGCGTGTACTCTGCCAACCTCTGCCAGTCAACTTTGCCACTCATATCAGGTGTGACAATAGCGTGCTTTTAAAAAGAAAAAAGGTTTTTCCACTGTTATAGATTGAATAGCAGTTAGTTGTCTTCAAGCGGGTGTCAAGCCTACAGCGTGTACTCTGCCAACCTCTGCAAGTGCACTTTGCCACTCATATCTGGTGTGACAAAAGCGTGACTTTAAAAAGAAAAACGTTTTTCACTGTAAGCTAATAGCAGTCAGTGTCCTTAAAGCGGGTGTCAGACCTTCAGCGTGTACTCTGCCAACCTCTGCCATTCCACTTTGCCACTCATATCAGGTGTGACAATAGCGTGCTTTAAAAAAGAAAAACGTTTTCCCACTGTTATAGATTGAATAGCAGTTAGTTGTCTTCAAGCGAGTGTGTCAGGCCTACAGCATGTACTCTGCCATCCTCTGCCACTGCACAGTGCCACTCATATCTGGTCTCACAGTAGCTTGCACGCATAGTACCACTAATTAAAAAAAAAAAATGACAGGCAGAGGCAGGCCACCCCGCAGGGGCCATCATGTTCGTGGTGCTGTGATTCCCTTTGGCCCTAGAATAATGCCCAGTTTTCAGAGGCCACGTACCCTGAACTTGAAAAGTTCTGAGGACATAGTTGACTGGCTAACACAGGACACCCAATCTTCTACAGTTTCTGCTCGGAACCTTGACACACCATCCTCCTCCAGCTTAGCATCGGGCACCTCTCAAGATACCACTCACCCGCCTGCTGCCACCAGCAACACTAGCACCACAGCCGCTTCACTTGGTATGTCAGAGGAGTTATTCACACATCCGTTTGAAGAAATAAGTGATGTGCAACCATTATTGCCAGAGGATGTAGATAACAGGGATATGTCTCAGGCAGGCATCATTACACACATGGACGTATGGTGTGATGATGATGATGTTGTACCAGCTGCTGCTTCCTTTCCTGAGTTGTCAGATACAAGTGAAGCGGTTGATGATGACGATGCGTCCATGGATGTCACGTGGGTGCCCGCTCAGCAAGAAGAAGAACAGGACGAAAGTTCAGATGGGGAGACAGAGAGGAGGAGGAGGAGACGAGTTGGAAGCAGGGCGAGGTCGTCGCAAGGAGCTAGTGGCACAGTCAGACAGCATGCATCGGCACCGGGGTCAGCCCGACAACACGCCAATCAACGCATGCTGTGTCCACCACCAGAATGCCGTCATTGCAGAGCTCAGCAGTGTGGCATTTTTTTTGTGTGTCTGCCTCTGACAACAGCGATGCCATTTGCAACCTGTGCCAAAAGAAACTGAGTCGTGGGAAGTCCAACACCCACCTAGGTACAACTGCTTTGCGTTGATCAAATGCCTATGGGATCAACACATGAGTACAAGCAGCACACAAACTCAAAGCCGCCATCCTCCTCCTGGTCCAGCATCTTCAGCCACGTCAACCACTGCTGTCCTCCTTGCCCCCTCTCAACCATCCACCACTCCGTCTCTCGCCTTGAGCAGGTCCTGCTCATCTGCCCACAGTCAGGTGTCTGTCAAGGACATGTTTGAGCGTAAGAAGCCAATGTCACAAAGTCACCCCCTTGCCCAGTGTCTGACAGCTGGCTTGTCCGAACTATTAGCCCGCCAGCTTTTACCATACAAGCTGGTGGAGTCTGAGGCGTTCAAAAAATTTGTAGCTATTGGGACACCGCAGTGGAAGGTACCCGGCAGAAATTTATTTTCACAAAAGGCAATCCCCAACCTGTACTCGATTGTGCAAAAGGAAGTAATGGCATGTCTGGCACACAGTGTTGGGGCAAAGGTCCATCTGACCACTGACCAGGTAGGTCTGCCAAGCATTGTCAGGGCAGGTATATCACCTACACTGCGCATTGGGTAAACCTGCTGACTGCTGCCAAGCATGGAATGCGTGGCTCTGCAGAGGAGTTGGTGACACCGCCACGACTTGCAGGCAGACCTGCTGCCACCTCCTCTACTCCTCCTACTCCATCCTCTTCCATAAACTCCTCGGCTGAGTCCTCTTCTGCTGCTGCATCTTGCTCCACATCAACGGCAACCCCCCCAGCTCCCCAGGTACTATTCCACATCCCGGATACAGCAGTGTCACACCGTCTTGGTTTTGACTTGCTTGAAAGCAGAGAGTCAAACCTTACAAGCACTCCTGTCCGCCCTGAACGCACCGGTGGAAAAGTGTCTAACTCTGCAGCAACTGGATATCGGCAAAGTGGTTTGTGACAACGGAACAAATTTGTTGGCGGCATTGAAGTTGGGCAAGTTGACACATGTGCCGTGCATAGCACATGTGTGTAATCTGATCGTACAACGCTTTGTGCATAAGTACACAGGCTTACAGGGCGTACTGAAGCAGGCCAGGAAGGTGTGTGGCCATTTCAGGCGTTCCTACACGGCCATGGCGCACTTTGCAGAGATATCCAGCGGCGAAACAACATGCCAGTGAGGCGCTTGATTTGCGACAGCCCGATACGTTGGAATTCAACACTCCTAATGTTCAACCGCCTGCTCCAATAAGAAAAAGCCGTTAATGAATATTTGTATGACCGGGGTGCTAGGACAGCCTCTGGGGAGCTGGGAATTTTTTTGCGACGTTACTGGACGCTCCTGCGCAATGCCTGTAGGCTCATGCGTCCTTTTGAGGAGGTGACAAACCTAGTCAGTCGCACTGAAGGCACCATCAGCGACATCATACCATTTGTTTTCTTCCTGGAGCATGCCCTGCGAAGAGTGCTGGATCAGGCCGTAGATGAGCGTGAAGAGGAAGAGTTGTGGTCACCATCACCACCAGAAACAGCCTTATCAGCATCGCTTGCTGGACCTGCGGCAACGCTGGAAGAGAATTGTGAGGAAGAGGAGTCAGAGGAGGAATGTGGCTTTGAGGAGGAGGAAGACCAACCACAACAGGCATCCCAGGGTGCTCGATGTCACCTATCTGGTACCCGTGGTGTTGTACGTGGCTGGGGGGAAGATCATACCTTCATTGAGATCACTGAGGAGGAGGAACGGGAAATGAGTAGCTCGGCATCCAACCTTGTGCAAATGGGGTCTTTCATGCTGTTGTGCCTGTTGAGGGACCCTCGTATAAAAAGGCTGAAGGAGAACGACCTGTACTGGGTGTCCACGCTACTAGACCCCCGGTATAAGCAGAAAGTGGCGGAAATGTTACCGAATTACAACAAGTCGGAAAGGATGCAGCATTTGCAAAATAAATTAAAAAGTATGCTTTACACAGCGTATAAGGGTTATGTCACAGCACAACGGGAATCTAACAGTGGAAGAGGTGAAAGTCATCCTCCTCCTCCCACGACCACACCGGCAAGGACAGGACGCTTTAAAGACGTGTTGTTGATGGAGGACATGCAGAGCTTTTTAAGTCCTACGCATCGCCACAGCCCTTCGGGATCCACCCTCAGAGAATGACTCGACCGACAGGTAGCAGACTACCTCGCCTTAACTGCAGATATCGACACTCTGAGGAGCGATGAACCCCTTGACTACTGGGTGTGCAGGCTTGACCTGTGGCCTTAGCTATCCCAATTTGCAATAGAACTTCTGGCCTGCCCCGCTTCAAGTGTCCTGTCAGAAAGGACCTTCAGTGCAGCAGGAGGTATTGTCACTGAGAAGAGAAGTCGCCTAGGTCAAAAAAGTCTAGATTACCTCACCTTTATTAAGATGAATGAGGGATGAATCCCGAAGGGACTGAAAGTGGGCGATACATTCGACTAAAAAAGGCCTGATGAGCTGCCTTGGGCTAAAAATGGTGACCCTATGTAGGAGGAACAGTCCCTATTCTGCTCTGTGTCAGTGTGTATCAGGGTCCCTGAGGACAGGTGTCAATCCATATCTGCCAAGTGACCCTATGTAGGGGGAACAGTCTCTATTCTGCTCTGTGTCAGTGTGTATCAGGGATCATTAGGACAGGTGTCAATCCATATCTGCCAAGTGACCCTATGTAGGAGGAACAGTCTCTATTCTGCTCTGTGTCAGTGTGTATCAGGGATCATTAGGATAGGTGTCAATCCATATCTGCCAAGTGACCCTATGTAGGAGGAACAGTCCCTATTCTGCTCTGTGTCAGTGTGTATCAGGGATCATTAGGACAGGTGTCAATCCATATCTGCCAAGTGACCCTATGTAGGAGGAACAGTCCCTATTCTGCTCTGTGTCAGTGTGTATCAGGGATCATTAGGATAGGTGTCAATCCATATCTGCCAAGTGACCCTATGTAGGGGGAACAGTCTCTATTCTGCTCTGTGTCAGTGTGTATCAGGGATCATTAGGATAGGTGTCAATCCATATCTGCCAAGTGACCCTATGTAGGAGGAACAGTCTCTATTCTGCTCTGTGTCAGTGTGTATCAGGGATCATTAGGATAGGTGTCAATCCATATCTGCCAAGTGACCCTATGTAGGAGGAACAGTCCCTATTCTGCTCTGTGTCAGTGTGTATCAGGGATCATTAGGACAGGTGTCAATCCATATCTGCCAAGTGACCCTATGTAGGGGGAACAGTCTCTATTCTGCTCTGTGTCAGTGTGTATCAGGGTCTGCATCAACTGTGTAAATGTTTACAACTAAGCAGTAAGCGCACTATTTGACGCTTCTATTTGACTCTCAGATATGAAGTGCACCGCAGGCCGCAAATTTACTATTTAGTAGATTAGCAGCAGAACAATTAGAATTTTTACAACTGTGCTGTAAACACACTATTAGACGCTTCAATCAACTCTCAGATATTAAGAGCAGGCCCAAAAATGTACTATTTAGCAGATTTGCACTCAGAAAATTAGAATTTTTACAACTGCGCTGTAAGCACACTATTAGACGCTTCTATTTGACTCTCAGATATGAAGTGCAGTCCGCAAATGTACTATTTAGCAGATTAACACCCAGAAAATAAGAATGTTTACCACTGCGCTGAAAGCACACTATTAGACGCTTCTATTTGACTCTCAGATATGAAGTGCACGCCCCAAAATGTACTATATAGCAGATTAGCACCCAGAAAATAAGAATGTTTACCACTGCGCTGTAAGCACACTTTTAGACACTTCTATTTGACTCTCAGATATGAAGTGCATCCCACTAAAATACTATTTAGCAGTTTAGCACCCAAAAATGTTTAAGTTTTAAAACTGCAATGTGACAGCAGTATTTGACGCTTCTATTTGTCTCTCAGATATGAAGTGCACCCCACTAATGTACTTTTTAGCACCCAAAACATTTTGTTTTAAAACTGCAATGTGACAGGAGAATTTGATGATTTTATTTGACTCTCAGATATGAAGTGCACACCACTAATGTACTATCCCACTAATGTACTATTTAGCACCAAAAAAAAATGACTTTTTAAAACTCTGATGTAACCGCGGTATTTGAAGCTTCTATTTGACTCTCAGATATGAAGTGCAGCCCACTAATGTACTAGTTTGCAGAATTATTTTCTATGCTGTCCCTATCAGCGGTAGCATCCTCTCCCTACAATAATAAGACCTCATGTGCGTGCGGCGCTACGCGACTCCAGCTTATATATAGAGGCTGGGTTACATGCTGCACTGGCCAATCACAGCCATGCCATTAGTAGGCATGGCTGTGATGGCTTCTAAGGGCACACGAGTCAAACGCTTGTTGATTGGCTGCCATGCAGCCTTTGAAAATGCGCCATTAAATCGCCGAACACTGAACTCCAACCCGAACATACAGTGATATGTCCGTGTTCGGGTTCGGGTCCAAAAACCATAATGTTCGGTACGAACACGAACTTTACAGTTCGGGTTTGCTCAACTCTATTTGGAGGTAGTTGGATTTCAGTAGTTTACCTGCTTTGTTACCCATGCTGTAATATTTTTGTTGGAGTTTTAGTGCATTTTTAGTGTATTCTTGAGTGTGTAGTTGTTGAAGAGCTGCCTGTGCTTCGACTATTTGTTTAGATAAGGTTTTGGAGGGGGATGTTTTGTTGGCTTGTTCTAGTGTTGCAATTTTTTTTAAGTAATGTTGTATTTGTGTTATGGAATTGTATTTTAATAGTTGAGCATATTTTAACGAGTTCACCTCTAATTACTGCTTAATGGGCAAGCCATTGGGTTTCTAATGTAGTGTCATCAGTTGAGTTGTAGGAGAAGTAGTTGTTTATTGCTAGTGCTATTTTTTTTAGGTTGGTGGGGCAGTCAAGAATGGATTAATTTAATCAGGTAGGCCCGGGACCAGGGACTTGCATATTGAGAGGATGTAGGCAAGGAGGGCATCTTGGGAAACATCATCAGGTTTGCCTCTAAATTGGATGTTTTGTCTTCTGGATCTATCTTCCAAATCTGCCAGTTTTAATTTTAGTGCATTGTTTTCTTCTGATAGTTTCTGTATTTTTCCACAACTTCGTTGTGAGCAACGCCTTGGTTGGAGATTTTCTTAGGTCTCCATCAATGCGGTGGAAGTCTGCCGTGATCATGGCACGAAGTTCTTGTTGCATCTTATGAAGGCTATGCTCCGTGACTCGGAAAATCGGAGTACCTGGTCGGATTGGCCATCCGGCATAGCTGTTGTGTCGTTGCCTTCTTGGGTTTCTCTACGGCGGTCTTTTTTCTTTGTTTTTGCCGTTTCTGATCATTTTGGTTGTTTAGTCGGTGACATGGTGCTGCCTGGCCCTTCTTGTACCATGTGGAGTGTGAAAGTATTTAGTTAAATAGCTTTAAGTAGCTTGTCAGGTCGGGTTTTCGTCGGAGCTCCTAAGCCATGCAAGTGCTTGCACCGGAAGTCAGCCACGCCTTTGCTATTCCTAATATCTGGTTTCCCTGACTCTGGCTTGTCCTTGACCATTCTCTGTCCTTTGTACATTAGGCTTGACCACTCTAAGGTTCATTATATGTTTGTGCAAATATAAACCATTTTTTTTTATTGCACACTGCATGTTGTGTCTCTCAGTGATCCTGACATTTCTTAACTTATTTTATCTTTTATAGTGTAAGCTTACAGGCTCTCTTGCTAAGTTCTTTGTACATAAGAACTTTAATGGATATACCTAAAATCATGGGCAGGGCCCTCATTACCCTTTGTATTGGTCTATGTACTATACTGTTTTTCGCCTTAATTTTACAGTATTGTGGAATACACTAATCAGCCACAACATTAAAACCACCTGCCTAATATCATGTAGGCCCCAATCATGCTGCCAAAACTGCTGTGATGTATTGAGGCAATGACTCCACAAGACCTCTGAATATGTCCTGTGATATTTTGCACCAAGACATAAGTAGCAGATACTTTAAGTCCTGCAAGTTGCAAGGTGGGGCCTTCATGTATCGAATTTGTTGTTCCAGTACATCTCACAGATGCTCAATGGGATTGAGATCTGTGGAATTTGATGGTGAAGGCAATACCTTAACCCCTTAAGGACCGGACTTTTTTTGCGATGTTGTACATTTGCGACCAGGCATCTTTTTGACACTTTTGTGGTGTTTGTGTTTAGCTGTAATTTTCCGCTCTCTCATTTACTGTTCCCATACAAATTATATATTGTTTTTTTCAGGACAAAAGGGGCTTTCTTTACATACCATTATTTATATAATCTCATGTAATTTAATTTTTAAAAAATGAAAAAATATGATGAAAAATTGAAAAAAATACATGTTTTTTTACTTTTATGTGAAAAATCTTTTATTCATCTACAAAAGCGAATGAAAAAAACTGCTAAATAGATTCAAAATTTTGTCCTGAGTTTAAAAATACCCAGTGTTTACATGCTTTTTGCTATTTTTTTGCATGTTATAGGGCTATAAGTACAAGTAGGATATTGCGGTTTCAAAACATACATTTTTAAAATGTATCAATAGTGACATTGTAACACTATTATCTGTCATAAATCGCTGAATAACACCCCACATGTACATATTTTTTTAAAAGTAGACAACCCAGGGTATTCAATATGGGGTATGTCCAGACTTTTTTAGTAGCCACTTAGTCGCAAACAATGGCCAAAGTTAGCGTTCATATTTGTTTGTGTGTGAAAAAAGTAAAAAACTAAATTGAACGCTAATTTTGGCCAGTGTTTGTGACTAAGTGGTTACTAAAAAAGACTGGACATAACCCAAGGTATTGCAAATGGGGTGTCTTCTTTTGCAAATGGTATGCCATCATGGGGGTAATTCTCATTCCTGGGCTACCATACGCTCTCAAAGGCAACGTAACCAACCTGGCCATTTTCAATGTAAAAATATTTGACCCATATATTTGACCCTGTAACTTTCAAAAACGCTATAAAACCTGTACATGGGGGGTCCTGTTCTACTCAGGAGACTTTGCTGAACACAAATATTTGTGTTTCAAAACTGGAAAATGTATCACAACAATTATATCATCAGTAAAAGTGCTGTTTGTGTGTGAAAAATGCAAAAAAAGTCACTTTCACTGACAATATCATCGCTGTGATATGTTTTACTGTTTTGAATCACTAATATTTGTGTTCAGCGAAGTCTCCCGAGTAAAACAGTACCCCCCATGTACAGGTTTTAGGGTGTCGTAGAACGTTACAGGGTAAAATGCAGTGATAGCAAATTAAATTCTCTGTACTCTCGGCCTGGATTGGCAGGCAGGTCCCTTAAATTGCAATCAATAAAATAACTTAATTATGTAAAAATATTACATAAATACGCACGTAGAATTTAAATATATATGCATATTTATATATTTGAAGTCTACGTGTATATTTATATAATTATTTATGTAATTTTGTATATGGACATATGAATAGTTCACATTCTTTTTATTTATTTATATATACATAGATATATATACAATTTCATTCAAAGTGTATTTTGATATAAATATATATATATTAATATCAAAATACAGTTAGAATAAAATTTCGTATAGATATATAATTTTTTTTTAATTTTTATTATTATTTTTAATTTTTTTAATTTAATTTAAATTATTTATTATTCGTATTTTATACTAATATATATATACAATATATATAGTTATTATATATATTATATATATATACATGTGTAAATTAATTATAAGTGTATTTTTATATTAATATATGTACATATTAATATAAAAATACACTTAGCATGACATTATATATATGATATATAGACATATATTATATAGGTTTAATATATGTCTATATATCATATATATACACATATATTATAATATTTTTTTTTATTAACTTTCACTTTAAATTTATTTCTGATTTTACAGTTGCAGGGAGACTGCCTTTCAGCACAGACAGTCCCCCTGCAGGCAGAGACTAGGACACCTAATGTGACCATGTGGTCGCCCTGTTGGGCGATCACATGGCCACAGGGGTCCTAAACCGCCATAGGGAGACTGTCTGGGCTGCAGGCAGTCTCCCCACACCGGGAGCACCGCCGATCGCCGCCGGGGGAACGACGGCGATCGGGTAAGTACATTTTAAATTTAGGACGGTTCAGGACCGTCGTCGGTCGGCAAGGGAAAAATGCCGATGACGGTCCTGAACCGTCCAGCGTCCTTAAGGGGTTAAAGTCTTTGTCATGTTTCTCAAACCATTCCTTTTTCAATGTGACCGGTTGCATTATCCTAATGAAAGAGGCCACTAGCATCAGGGAATGCCATTGCCATGAAGGAGTGTATGTGGTCTGTAACAATCTCTAGGTAGGTGGTACATGTAAAAGTAACATGCACATGAATCCCAGGAGCCAATATTCCCCAGCAGAACATTGCCCAGAGCATAACATTGCCTCCACCGGCCTGCCATTCCTTCCCTGGGTAAACAAAGCACACATATCCACATAAATTAAAATAAAACATGATTCATAAGACCAGGCAACCTTCTTTCATTGCTCAGTTCTGATCAGGTCCTCATTGAAGGTACTCTGGGTGGTCATCACGGTGCACTCTGACAGGTCTGCTGCTATTCAGCCCATATGCAAAAAACTGTAATTCACTGTATGCTATGGCACCTTTCTATCATGACCAGCATTAAGTTTTCAGCCATTTGCGCTACAGTGGCTCTGCTGTGTGATCAGATTGGACCGGCTAGTATTCACCCCATGCATGCATCAATGGGCATTTGACACCCATGACCATGACGCCAGTTCACCAGTTGCCCTTCCTTGCACCACTTTTGTAGATACTAACCACTGCATACTAAGAACACCCAACAAAACTTGTAGTTTTGGAGATTCTCTGACCTAGTTATCTAACCATCACTGTTTGGTCCTTGTAGAAGTAACTCAGACCTTTTTGCCTGCCCATTTTTCCTGCTTTTAACACATGAAATTCAAGAACTCACTGCTCACTTGCTGCTTATAGATCCCACTCCTTAACAGGTGCCATTGTATTGATATAATTGGAAAAACAAGGGACTGGCTGCACTCACCTAAACATGCTTAAATTGGGTGCTGCTGGGGGCCAAATGGTACATTTGGATAGAAATAGAAATCCAGCGCACTCCCTTAACAGCTACTTTGATGCTGACAGATTTGACTAGTTTTATTAAAAACACCTAATCTAGGCAAAAAATAATGGGAGTTTAGTTACATTAGATGGGGTACATTGACAATGTGGCAGGCTTATGCAATGTATGATCATATAATGTAACTAAACCCCCATCATTTTTTGCCTAGATTAGGTGTTTTTAATAAAACTAGTCAAATCTGTCATCAAAGTAGCTGTTTAGTAGATAAGGGAGTGCGCTGGATTTCTATTTGTATTGATATAATTAATGTTATTCACTTCACTTGTCAGTGGGTTTAATATTGGGGCTGATCAGTATATGGTAACATATTATACATGTCGGTAATGATAATAGAACTATTATATGGTGAGGAGTCCTAATTTGCTTTTAGATGGAACCATTGGATGTGTGCAGTGGTGTACTAAGCGGAGGTGGGCTGTGGTCCCCCCTGTTTGTCATTCATTAGGGGGGTGCCAGATCTCCTGGTGACTGAGCAGGCGGGCCATGGTAGAGGAGCTTCTTTTCCCTACCCAGTCTCACAGGACGTGCTCACAGAGAGCACAGTACTGTCAGACCAGATACAGGATACAGGTTGCAGCAGACCACCCACCTCAGGTGAGTCTTAGCAGGCACAGGAGGTGAATGAGGCTAAAGAGGGCACAGGAAGGGGACAAAAAAGGGCACATGAGGTTAGGGGTGTTAAAGAGAGCACAGGAGTGGGACAATGAATGACACTGGAGGGGAGGGAGGCTAAAGAAGGGGAGAGATTAAGGTGGCTACAGGAAGCAACAGGAGGGGACAGGCGCTAAAGATGGCACAGGAGGGTAGACAAAGAAGTGCACAGGAGGGGAGGGGGCTTAAGAGGGCACAAGGGGGGACAAAGAATGGCCAATGAGGTCGGGGGGGGGCTAAAGAGGGCACAGGAGGAGGAGGGGCAAAGGAAGGGCACAGGAGGGAAAGTAGTAAAAGAAGGACACAGAAGAGGAAGGGGCATAAAGAGGCACACAGAGGGGCTTGAGAGAAAATACACACAGAGGCCTGGTGGCAAAGAGAGAGAGAGACACAGGCGATCTGAGTGGGGATAAAGAGACACACAGAGGGTCTGACAGGGGACAAAGACACAAAGAGGGGCTAAAGGGGGGACAAAGAGATATGCAGAGGGACTGTGGATGAGGAAAAAGAGACACACAAAGGAGTTGAGGAGAAACAGATGCACAAAGAGGCTAGAGGGATAAAGATGCACACAGAATGGCTGGGGGCAGGGACATTTTAGCCGTGAGGTAAACAAGGCATTTGCCTTGGGTGGCATTTTCCAGGGGGCGGCAAAAAAAGCTGCCCCCAAATGCCCAAGGCAAATGTCTTGTTAGCCTTGCGGCTAACAGACATGCCGACGGGCTGCTGGGCGGTCGGGCGGTTGGGCGGTCGGGCGGCGCTGGCGGGCGGCTGGCGAGGGAGCACTTCCTCTTAGCTGTCTGCTCAGCTCCCTCGCGCGCCGCAGAGTGAGGCTGGGAGCCGGAATATGACGTCATATTCCGGCTCTGCCTCCCGGCCTCACTGCGGCGCGTGAGGGAGCTGAGCAGACAGCTCAGAGGAAGTGCTCCCTCACCAGCCGCCAGCCGCCCGCCAGCGCCGCCCGACCGCCCAGCAGCCACTGGACCACCAGGGAGAAAGATGACCCCCCCCCCAGCATTCCCAGGCTGCGGGGTTAAAGTAAAAAATAAAGTGTTAATGTGAGTGAGTGTGTGTCTGTTAGTGAGTGTGAGTGTGTGTGTGTGTCTGTTAGTGAGTGTGAGTGTGAGTGTGTGTGTGTGTCTGTTAGTGTGTGTGTGTGTGTGTCTGTTAGTGTGTGTCTGTTAGTGTGTGTGTGTGTGTCTGTTAGTGTATGCGTATCTGTCAGTGAATGTGTGTGTGTGTATTTAGAAGGCTGGGCGGGGGGAAGGGGTGGCAGGGTATGGGAGGGGGGCGCCTGAGTTTTGTCCTGCCTAGGGCAGCACAAAACCAGGATACACCACTGGCTGGGGGTACAAACAGACACACAGAAGGGCTGTGGGGGAGAGACACAGATGGGAAGGGAAAATAGAACGATGCAGATGGAAAGGGTAAGAAGAGACCATTTTATTCCAGAAGTTTGGTCCTTAAGGGGTTAAGCTACCTTTATTTAAGAAGTTAAATTATTTTAAAACATAAACACACAGTGCACACAGTGCACACACATTTTGAAGATAGATCCCTTCAAGTAGAAAATCAATGTTGGATCAGAAAGGATGTATTTCAGACACCTGTCTTGATTTGATTAAATAATATAATTTGGCTGATGGACTCTAATAAAGCACAGGGGAAAGTTAGTTCAGCTTTGATACAGTTATGATGGTAATTTATAAAGACAGATCATTATTCACAACTCCTAATTTATGATATGATCCCACTTGACAATAAATAACAGCATTCTTATTCTTAAACTGCACATATTATGCTATATGATTTCCGCAAACAGATGGTTTGGTAGAACTAAAGAATTCCATAAACTTATAAAAGGTTACGAAAAATCAGAATGCATTTCTTTTTATCTATGTAAAGTCTGGTAAAATATTTAAATGTTCAATGACACACAACAAAAATACAATCTTTACACATAATGTCTTGTTTTTTCTCATTATCGGTGCATGTTTTTCTTTGCTGATGCAAAAAACCTGGTATGAACTAATGCCTGTACAGAATATTTACAATGACCTTTCAAAGCCTTAATGTAAAGTGTGAAGAAAATAATTGTACTTGTGAATTCATTTCCAAATATATTATTACATAATCCAAAATGGTTATGTATAACTTCATTATGTTAACATTTGAGTTAGCATAATGTAAATTATATTTTAAAATATATTCTTTATTATTTTTCAGGCAATCATAATAAAAATGTGAAGTTAAGTTAGAAAACAGGCAAAACAAGCAATATATGCTCTTAAATAGCTTAAATTTAGTTTATGTATAGTAGCAAAATATGCATATTATTCTTTAAACCATTGATATATATGCTAGAAATGTTAACATTGAAGGCATTATTGTTCTAGACCACAAGGACCATCTTGCGGCCCAGCGAGCCGCGAGTGCATGCTCAGTGTTATAGCAGAGTACGCACCTGCTTTCCCCATACTGCAGAAGCCTACCCTGCTAACACTTACACGGCCGAGGAGGAGGGCCGCGAGGGAACTCAGTGTTCCAGCTCCTCACTGCTCCCTCGCGCACGTCGACTGAAGTGAAGCCAGGCGCCTAAATATGATGTCATATTCCGGCACCCGGCATCACTAAACCGTACGAGGGAGCAGTGAGGAGCAGGAAGGACCCCAGGGAGATGCCCCACATCAGCTCCAAAAGGTAGGGAGCAATAATGAAAAGTATGTGTGTGTCAGTGTGTGTGTGAGTGTGTGTGTCAGTGTGTGTGTGTGTCAGTGAGTATGTGTGTGTCAGTGTGTGTGTGTCTGTGTGTGTGTCTTTCAGTGAGTATGTGTGTGTGTGTGTCTGTCAGTGAGTATGTGTGTGTCTGTCAGTGTGTGTGTATCTGTCAGTGAGTATGTGTGTGTGTCTGTATGTGTGTGTCTGTATGTCAGTGAATATGTGTGTGTGTCTGTCAGTGTGTGTGTGTGTGTGTGTGTGTCAGTGTGTCTGTCTGTATGTCAGTGAGTGTTTGTGTCTGTCAGTGTATGTGTCTGTCTGTCTGTCTGTGTATGTGTCTGTCTGTCTGTCAGTAAGTGTGTGTGTCTGTCAGCAAGTATATGTGTGTCTGTCAGCAAGAATGTGTGTCAGTGTGTGACACACATACTTGCTGACAGACAGACACACACATACAGACACACAAACATACTCACTGACAGACACACACACACTGACAGACACATACACATATTTGCTGACAGTGAGTACGTGTGTGTCTGTGTGTGTGTGTGTGTCAGTGTGTGTGTGTGTGTGTCTATGTGTGAGTGTGTCTGTGTCTGTGTGTGTCTGTGTCAGTGTGTGTGTGTGTCTGTGTCAATGTGTGTGTCAGTGAGTATGTGTGTGTGTCTGTCAGCAAGTATGTGTGTGTCTGTCAGTGAGTATGTGTGTGTATGTATGTGTGTGTCTCTGTCAATGAGTATTGTAGCGGAGAGCCGATCTTGCACAGCTATTCTCCACTAGAGATTCCAGTGAGGCTCAGGAACAAGGTGATGTTAAGTCCATAGGCAAGGTTTCCAGCAGGTAAAGTAATACAGCAGTATCCCCATCGCAATCCCAATAACTGGACGACACACAGTTTCAGGAGTAGACTGACAAGCTTTATTCCACAGTTCCTTATAAAGCCCTCTCCCATGCAAGGGAGGAGGTTCTATCACTTAAGACATTATCCAATCTCTAAGTAGTAACCTCCCACAGATCTCCTCCCCTCCTCTAGCATCATAATCCCCTTATTGTGTACACAGTTTTCCCCGAGTTTTGGATGTACCCTAAATACTTGGGGTACATCCACAAATCCAACATCCCCAGATAGCTCTATTCTGGGGGACCAACATACTTAAAAATTAGCCCATTCGGATGAATGGTTCGTGAGATATGGGGTTCCAAAGATTTGACCGACCGCATGGGTAAAGTATCCGAAAACAGTTCCATGCATTTTGGCCCTGCGGTCGGTCACAAACAAGGGAATGAAAACAGGCGAATTGCCTGTGTTATAGAGCCTGGAGAGGGTTTGAATGAATTCCCTTGTTTATGGGGCTCTTTCTACCGAACGGCGGGTCATTCGGTAGTTTCCATACGAATTTCTGGAAGTATGGAGGTCTCAGCGGTGTTTGCCTAGTCAAGTGTCCGATTTTAGTTCCAGACACTCGACGGCAAAACACCGCTGTTCGGTAGTTTAAGATGGCCGCCGCCACGTGTTTGTTTCCCGAATGGCGGCCACCCAGAGGACAAAGACCACACTGCACTGATTGCCAATTACCTGTTTGCAACATTGTTGCAAACGGTAATTGGAGGCACACTCATTCCTGGGTGGTCTGGTTGTTCGGTAGTTTCATTCCCTTGTTTTATTTGAATGATTCTACCGAACAACTAGAGGAATACAATTCTTTACATACATTTAACTGTCATTATACCCGGATACCATGCTTTCTATACATGTACATACACATTAAACCAGCCATATGACCAAATACACTTATTCTCATACATGTCGTGGGACAGCCCGGTACCAATCCGCTACACTGCTCCCCCTTGCCCACAAGCCGGCATACACAGTCTGATCCAACACGGATCGGCTTGGGGATGTCCGGGGGCTCACGGATCATTTCTCTAAGTCAGTTTGTCTTGACAACCCGTCAGCATTTCCATTCTGCTTACCCGGCCGGTACTGGATATTAAAGTCAAAAGGCTGTAGCGCCAAACTCCAGCGCAGCAGCCTGGCGTTGTCTCCAGCCACCCGGTTCAGCCAGACTAACGGGTTGTGATCCGTGAGCAAGGAAAAGGGCTGTCCATATAAATAGGGTTGTAGCTTCTTTAGGGCCCACACCACAGCCAGGCATTCCTTTTCGATGGCGGCGTAGCTTACTTCTCGAGGTAACAGTTTGCGACTGATGTAAGCCACTGGATGTTCCCCGCCATCGGCCCCGACTTGACTCAGTACTGCCCCCAATCCAAACATAGACGCGTCTGTGTGAACAAGAAAACGTTTAGTTGGATTGGGAGCTGCCAAGACAGGGGCATTTATCAGTGCATTTTTCAATTGTTGGAATGCCTGCTCACACTCCGGGGTCCAGTTTACTTGGCGGGGAAGGTTCTTACGGGTCAGGTCAGTGAGGGGTTTGGCCAGGGCGCTATAATTGGGAACAAACTTCCGGTAATACCCTGCTGTCCCTAGAAACGCTAAAACCTGGGTCTTAGTCCTAGGGGTGGGCCACTGGGCTACAGCCTCTACTTTGGCGGGTTCGGGTTTTTGTTTACCGCACCCTACTCTATGTCCCAGGTATTGTACCTCAGCCATGCCGATACTACACTTGGCCGGCTTCAAGGTCAGACCTGCTTCCCTTATCCTATCTAGTACAGCTCCGATGTGAGCTAAGTGTTCCTGCCACGTATTGCTAAAAATAGCAATATCGTCCAGGTAGGCACATGTATAGTCCTGGAATCCATCTAGGAGTCGATCCACCATCCTTTGGAAGGTGGCTGGGGCGTTTTTCATCCCAAATGGCATGACCTTAAACTGGTACAAGCCAAATGGGGTGACAAAGGCCGACTTCGGGATGGCGTCTGGGGCCAGGGGGATTTGCCAATACCCTTTACACAAGTCAATAGTGGTGAGGTATTGGCCCCTGGCCATTCTGTCCAGTAACTCGTCTATCCGGGGCATCGGATAGGCGTCAGATACAGTCTTCTCATTCAATCTCCTATAGTCCACGCAGAAGCGGGTCGTACCGTCTCGCTTTGGTACGAGGACTACAGGAGATGCCCAAGGACTGTCTGAGGGTTCAATCACCCCCAGTTGGAGCATTTCGTCGATCTCCTTACGCATGTTTGCCCGTACCGCTTCTGGAATGCGGTATGGCGTCTGGCGCATGGGTAGTTGCCCTGGGGTCTCGACACGGTGAGTTGCCAGAGGCGTGTATCCAGGTACATTAGAGAACGTGTCGCGTTTCTCTTCCAATAGTTGCTGTACCTCGATCCGCTCCTGTGGGCTCAGCCGATCTCCCAGCGTAACCTCCCCTAAATCTCCGGACAGCTGCCCATCCCCCAGCAAATCGGGGAGGGGTAAGCTGTCAAACTCTTCCGTGTTAGGGGCACAGATGGCGGTTACCTCCTCAGTACGCTCGTGGTAGGGCTTCAGCATGTTCACATGGAGCATGCGTCGCCCCCCAGTCCCTGTGCAGGGGCCGATAATATAGGTGGTATCGCATCTTTGCTCCACCACCTTATATGGGCCCTGCCAGGCGGCCTGTAACTTATCATGTCGGACAGGTTTTAAAATTAGTACCTTCTGCCCGACCTGAAAGCTACGGTCCCTGGCTCCCCGATCATACCATGTACGCTGGCGGGTCTGGGCCTCCTGAAGGTTTTCCCGTACCGTCTTGGTCAACGCTTCTAGGCGGTCCCGAAAGGCCAACACATATGGTAGGATGGGAGTGCCATCTGTGCTCCGGTCTCCCTCCCAATGCTCTCTAATAAGATCCAATGGGCCTCGGACCCTCCTTCCAAACAATAATTCAAACGGGGAGAACCCTGTGGATTCCTGCGGCACCTCCCGGTATGCAAATAGGAGGTGCGGCAGGAATCGTTCCCAGTCCTTGTGGGTCTCTGCGAAGGTTCGGAGCATCTGCTTCAAGGTACCATTGAATCGTTCGCAGAGCCCGTTCGTCTGGGGGTGGTAAGGGGCGCTGATAATAGGCTTAATGCCACAGATCCTCCAGAGGTGTTGGGTGAATTCTGCGGTAAACTGGGTACCCTGATCCGAGATAATCTCCCTGGGTAATCCCATCCGGGAGAATATCCGCATGAGGGCATCCGCGACCGTCTCAGCGTGGATGTTGGTCAGAGCCACTGCTTCTGGATACCTGGTGGCATAATCTACGACCGTTAAAATATACCGTTTTCCTGACGGGCTAACTTTATTGAGGGGGCCTATCAGATCCATCGCTATTCTGCTAAAAGGTTCCTCTATTATGGGTAAGGGGTGAAGTTTAGCCTTCCTGCGATCCCCCCTTTTTCCCACTCTCTGGCAGGTATCGCAAGTCGTGCAATATCTGCGTACTTCCTGGCTAATCCCTGGCCAGAAGAAACTCTGGGTTAGTCTGTACCTGGTGCGACTAACCCCTAGATGTCCGGATAGCGGAATATCATGCGCTATCCGGAGTAATTCAGCCCGGTACCGCTGTGGTACCACTAATTGTCTCCTCGCTATCGGGTCTAACCCCGTAATCTGTTTGGTTGTTTCCCTGTATAAAAGTTGTTTATCCCAGATAAACTTCTCTCCCTCCGCCCCGGGGGAACCCGTGCCAACCTTGTCCCTATACACCTGAAGCGTGGGGTCTGTTGCGACTTCAGCTACAAATTCATTAGGTGGAGCCCAGGGGACACATTCTAGAGGGGGGGTAGGGTTGCTTACCTGGACCTCCGGCAGTGTGTTGTGGTCCTGGGTGCGGGCCTGTTGTCGGGTGACTACAGGGTTGACCTCTCCTGTGGTGGGTGACTGGGGCTCAAAAGCAGAAGTGAGCCTCCCCAGATCGTTCCCCAATAAAACCTCCGCCGGTAAATGTGGCATCAACCCCACCTCCACTTCCCCTGCCCCCGCTCCCCAATGTAAATGTACCCTTGCTGTAGGTAGCCGGTACACTGCTCCCCCAGCTACCCGGACGGCAACAGTTTTGTTCAGTTTTGCCTGATCTGAAATCAGGTGGCTCTGTACCAAAGTGATGGTGGCTCCCGAATCTCGTAATCCCCGGACTGCTGTACCATTCAGATATACCGTCTGTCGATGGTGCCGTAGATTATCCACATTGGCCTGGACCGGATCTGCCTCGTGCAGTACCTCCCATTGTTCCACAGTAGTAATGGGGACTGCGGAACCATATGGGGTGGTGACTAGGTCCTGGTAGTGGTGGGCTGCGGCCGCCCTGGGTGGAGGTGGGCCTGGACGAATCCAGGTGGAACGGTCCCGTAGCTGTGGGCATTCCCTTTTATAATGTCCCCACTTCTGGCAGTGATGACAGGGGCCAGCGGTGGGTTGTCGGAACCGGGGCTGTGCAGCGGGTGGTGGAGGTGGTGGTAGCGGTCTCGGTGGAGCTGGGGTGTAGTTGTTTCCCCCGAATGTTTTAAAGGTTGCTTTTGGAGCTGCAGGTTTTTGTGACCTGCGTGCATCCAGGTAGTCATCCGCTTTCCTAGCTGCCTCGGTAAGGGAAGTAGGGTTTCTGTCCCTTACCCATTCCTGGACCTCATTGGTTACTCCCTCATAGAACTGCTCCATCAGCAACATTTGTATTACATCCTCCATAGAACGTGCCTTGCTAGCTTGCACCCACCCGAGCGCTGCCCCCTGTAATCGGCATGCCCACTCTGCGTGCGAGTCCTTCTCTGTTTTCTTTAGATCCCGGAACCTCCGCCGGTATGCCTCGGGTGTTATAGCATACCTGGCGAGTATAATTTCTTTCACTTTACTGTAATTCCTTATTTCGTCATTAGGTACAGTCCGATATGCCTCTGCTGCCCTCCCGGTTAACCTTCCGGCCAAAATAGGTACCCAGTCCTCTGCGTTAATTTTATGCAGTGCACACAGTCTTTCAAAGTCTTGCAGGAAAGCGTCTATATCTTCCTCTGCCTCCACATATGTTTTAAAAGCCTGGTATGGTATTTTAGGCTTACCTTCCTGTGGCACATTAATTGCAGAGCTTTGTTCTGGTGCCTGTGTCCTTAGGATGAATTCTTGTACCTCGGCCATTGTCCTGGTAACAATTTCTGTTGGGGGGTTTTCCCCATAAAAGGATAGCCTGAACTGAACCTGCCTCTGGAATTCCGATCCTTGTGGTGTTCCTCCCGGCTCCCTCTGTGCCGGAACTGAATCGCCCTCCATTCTGTACTCTGCCATGAGTTCTGTAACAAGTACTGCTTTCTTCTTATTGCTGGCTTGTATACCCCTTGCCTCTAGGAGGTCCTTTAGCGTGGAGCGTTTTAGCGCAGAAAAATCAATCTCCATCCGTACTCCATTTACGCTTGTTCCTCTGTGAGTTTGGATCCCACCGCTGCCACCAATGTAGCGGAGAGCCGATCTTGCACAGCTATTCTCCACTAGAGATTCCAGTGAGGCTCAGGAACAAGGTGATGTTAAGTCCATAGGCAAGGTTTCCAGCAGGTAAAGTAATACAGCAGTATCCCCATCGCAATCCCAATAACTGGACGACACACAGTTTCAGGAGTAGACTGACAAGCTTTATTCCACAGTTCCTTATAAAGCCCTCTCCCATGCAAGGGAGGAGGTTCTATCACTTAAGACATTATCCAATCTCTAAGTAGTAACCTCCCACAGATCTCCTCCCCTCCTCTAGCATCATAATCCCCTTATTGTGTACACAGTTTTCCCCGAGTTTTGGATGTACCCTAAATACTTGGGGTACATCCACAAATCCAACATCCCCAGATAGCTCTATTCTGGGGGACCAACATACTTAAAAATTAGCCCATTCGGATGAATGGTTCGTGAGATATGGGGTTCCAAAGATTTGACCGACCGCATGGGTAAAGTATCCGAAAACAGTTCCATGCATTTTGGCCCTGCGGTCGGTCACAAACAAGGGAATGAAAACAGGCAAATTGCCTGTGTTATAGAGCCTGGAGAGGGTTTGAATGAATTCCCTTGTTTATGGGGCTCTTTCTACCGAACGGCGGGTCATTCGGTAGTTTCCATACGAATTTCTGGAAGTATGGAGGTCTCAGCGGTGTTTGCCTAGTCAAGTGTCCGATTTTAGTTCCAGACACTCGACGGCAAAACACCGCTGTTCGGTAGTTTAAGATGGCCGCCGCCACGTGTTTGTTTCCCGAATGGCGGCCACCCAGAGGACAAAGACCACACTGCACTGATTGCCAATTACCTGTTTGCAACATTGTTGCAAACGGTAATTGGAGGCACACTCATTCCTGGGTGGTCTGGTTGTTCGGTAGTTTCATTCCCTTGTTTTATTTGAATGATTCTACCGAACAACTAGAGGAATACAATTCTTTACATACATTTAACTGTCATTATACCCGGATACCATGCTTTCTATACATGTACATACACATTAAACCAGCCATATGACCAAATACACTTATTCTCATACATGTCGTGGGACAGCCCGGTACCAATCCGCTACAAGTATGTTGGTGTCTGTCAGTGTGTCTGTGTGTCTCTGTCTGTCAGTGAGTGTGTGTCTGTCAGCAAGTATGTGTGTGTCTGTCAGTGAGTATGTGTGTGTCGGTATCAGTGTGTGTGTGTCTGTATCTGTGTGTGTGTGTCTGTGTCAGTGTGTGTGTGTCTGTGTCTGTGTCAGTGTGTGTGTCTGTCAGTATGTGTGTGTCTGTCAGCAAGTATGTGTGTGTGTCTGTCAGTGAGTATGTGTGTGTCTGTCAGTGAGTATGTGTGTGTCTGTATGCATGTGTCTGTCTGTCAGTGAGTATGTGTGTGTCTGTCAGTGTGTGTGTGTGTGTCTGTCTGTCTGTCAGTGAGTGTATGTGTGTCTGTCTGTCTGTGTGTCTGTCAGTGTGTCTGTATGTGTCTGTCTGTGAGTATGTGTATGTCTGTCAGTGAGTATGTATGTGTGTGTGTCTGTCTGTCAGTGTGTGTGTGTCAGTGAGTATGTGTGTGTGTCTCTCAGTGAGTGTGTGTGTGTGTGGCCCACATAAACTTAAACCTTGTTTATGTGGCCCGTGCCACACTTTGAGTTTGACATGTTTGTTCTAGATTGTTGCACGCAATGTTCAAAGAAAGAAAAGGAGTAGAGCTTTAGTAGAGAAAAGTGGGTAGGGGATCAGAGATAGTAATTGGGGGAGGAAGAAATATATAATGTGAAATCAATATTATTTTGGTTATGAAGCTTGGTATCAATTGAATATGCAGTAGAGTTCACAAATGTATTATAAATGCAGTGGTAGAGTATACCTACAACTATAAATGCAATAGTAATGTTGATACAGTAAACAGCAACTCTTCTGGAAGATAGAGCAAGAATCTAATTTCAAGCTTGGCCTGTAAAATACCGGGAGGTGCCTGTCACTAGACAACCTACGTACTCCAATCCAATATTTTTGCCTCATTCGATACATGACCATTCATACTTTAGTGGCCGTGGCCAGTATATCTGTAGATAAAATAAAACATGTCTAGTATCAGTTTTACCCATGAGGATCCCTTATGGGAGAATAAAATGAAGCCAGAGATAACACAATTTTACAACATGACAGGAGGCTTCATATTTTGCATAATTTCTCTTGACTAGCTCCACACAGCAGCAAAGAAACACATAGAAAAAAGAATCATTCACAAGAGAGTAGGATGTACACAAGGCATAGTGACCCCATCACTTCCTCTTTCTTTGCTGCTCCATCAAGCAGACAGGCCAGAATATTACTCTTCTCCATTACTTTATGTTTATATTACCTCTTGAGGTTGTTTCTGTATTATTTGTTTTTATATACTTTGCTGTTTGGTCTTGCTGTGCTTCTGCATTGTGTGCATCTGTGTTTTTTCTATGTTATTTATTGTGTTTCTACCTTATTCTTGGTTTCTGCCCTCTCCCCTCCTTGCTCTCACTTCTCTGGGGTTTGAGGGGCTTTTGTGTGTTACTGGGGTTGCATGTTAATGTTTAATTAGGCCATTTATATAAGCTGTTTATAGGGATTACACCCATAACCTTGTATTAACTATCAGAGCATGGATTAGTGCACTCTGTCGGGACTGTGGCCTGCACTCAAGGGGTGAGCCCCTACTGTATTTTTACTACACTGTGCTACTGAATGGAGACAGGCTTCTACAGCCTCTGTAAACTGCTGGACAGGATTTCCAGGACATACTGCTTAAGGAATATCTCCCATAACCTTGTATTAACTATCAGAGCATGGATTAGTGCACTCTGTCGGGACTGTGGCCTGCACTCAAGGGGTGAGCCCCTACTGTATTTTTACTACACTGTGCTACTGAATGGAGACAGGCTTCTACAGCCTCTGTTAACTGCTGGACAGGATTTCCAGGACATACTGATTAAGGAATATCTCCCATAACCTTGAATTAACTATTTGAGCACAGATTAGTGTTCTATGTTAGAGTTGTGGTCAGCACTGAAGGGTTCATACCCTGTGCACGTAGGGTGATGATCCTACTATATATTTCACTATACTGTGCTACTGTATGGACCCAGGCTGCTGCAGCCTCTTAACTGCTGGATATGATTTCCAGAACATACTGCTTAAAGGAATATCTTCCGTGGCAGTGCATTAATTATTAGAAGAGCTGAGGGAAGCTCTCTATAAGGCTGATGGCCAGCACTTAAGGGTTCATACTCTGTGTACCTTGTGCGAGGCCCCTACTATATTTATACTACTCTATGCTACTGTATGGAGACAGGCTGCTACAGACTCTGTTAACTGCTGGATATGATTTCCAGGACATACTGCCTAAAGGAATATCTACCATGACAGCGCATTCATTATTGGAAGAGCTGAGGGAAGCTCTCTATCAAGCTGATGGCCAGCACTTAAGGGTTCATACCATGTGCACCTGGGGTGAGACCCCTACTAGATGTGCACTGCATTACTGAATGGAGACGTGCTATGACAGACACTGTTAACTGCCAGACAGGAGTTTCAGCACTCCCTGCTTAAAGCAATATCTCCCTCAACAACAAATGTAATTGTTGGAAAACTCATTGTTGTGCTCTATCAGAGTTCTGGCCAGTATTTAAGGGTTCATACCCTGTACACTCGGGGTGAGGCTGAGGGAAGACATACTGGGGCAACCTCTGTTAACCGCTGGACATGATTTTCAACACTTCCTGCTTGAAGGAATATCTCCATCGACAGTGAGTCATTGTGGAGAACTGATTTATGCTCTATATCAGGGCTGTGGCCAACACTTAAGGGATCATACCCTGTGCACCTGGGGTGGGGCCCCTACTATGCATGCGCTGCACTGGAATGCTGAATGGAGGCATGCTGTTGCAGCCTCAACTAACTGCTGAACAGGATTTCAGCACTGCTTGCTTAAATGCATATCTTCCTTGACAGTGAATTAATGGTGGGATAACTGATTGACGCTCTTTATCTAGGCTGAGGCCAGCATTTAAGGGTTCATACCCTGTGCTCCAAGGGTGAGGTCCCACTATATATGTGCTGCACTGTGCTGCTGAGTGGAGGCATGCTGTTGCGACCTCTATTTACTGGGTCTATTTTATTTGGTCACGATTCAGAGTACAACCTGCAGGGATTTCTGTGAGCACTGCCTACTACTATGGTAGACTGATCTGTTTGCCCTGCATCCTGTGCCTGCCTACTGGTTTGTGCCTTACACAGGGGTATCCCATACTACGATAAACCTACCTGCCTATTTCTTTCTGGGGGATACCCCGGGTAACTGAAGCTGACAGTGCCTCGCACGCTACTGACCAAGAAGACACGGAAATGACCCTGGATCCTACTAGTCACTGGCTGTGTAACCTACACATCCATCACTCACATTCAAGAGACTGGTCCCCTCTCGATCACCTGGCTACTTTATGCACCTGTGGCTTTGTAGCCTCTAGATAAAGATGTCCATAACCGCTTGCGGTCGGACAACCCATGCCCTTCCCTCCCGGACAGAGCGGCAAAGACGATGACGATGACCAGCGGATGATGTCTGTCATGGTTTTGGGTGACCATGACTCAGCAGGGGAGTGAGGAAAAGTCTCAGAGACTAACTGCTGGACTCTGTAGACCATATCATGGGTATGATGCTGGACGCCGCCAACAACGTCACACAATATTCGTGAATAGGCTCAGAGATGTTTCTGTTTTTGTCAAAAACCCCAGTGTTCGCCTCCCCTATGGGATGTGCATAGCAGCACTCCACCATATTGATGGGTAGTTGGCGGATCTGGGCGCCAAATCATTGGGACCCCAGGCACAAGGCAAACCAATTCCTAAGGGAGCTTATTACACACGTTTATGGTCCCGCTGACCTCATCAAGACCCAAACCTCCAGGTGAAAGGTGTTATGAAGTTACCTCCATAAAGGGTGTTCTTTGGGACCGGTCAACAGCGGGTCTTGTCGCCAACCACTTTGGGACATCTGACCCCACTATCGCTAACTCTATTACCCATATAGAGCAAGAGTCAACCTCTGGTGCTTCAGATGATCGGACAGAGAACACAGAATGTACGAATGCACTAGGTACTGTTTTCCTCAGGAGATTCCATCGCAACTAGGTGGAAGACATGCAAACCTAATAAGGACCCCTTTCGCGTAGACGACTGAATTTGAAGACACGTCATGGTGGTCGTTTTTTCCATCCATCTTGGCGACGCTATCTAGGTTTCCTGTGACATGATCAACCTTGGCTCTTCACTTGATCCCTCAGCTCGGATCCTTGGGGGCTTCGTTAAACTACCGAAGCCAGTGTTTAATTACATGTGGGGAAAGCAAGGCATTATCTTCCTGGACAATCTCCTTTGGGTCGATTCAGGGAACTGAAGACTTTGTCAACACCCACTATTCTCCGAGGTCCGACTGGAACCGTCGTATTTCATAGTGGATTATCAGCCTTTTAGGATTTGCACACTGAAGTTCCCCCTCTTCAAAGGTCTTCTCTATCCTCAAGGAATATTCACACAGTCCTCCACTGCAACACCGTGACCTTAGACGTTGCATACCTAGAATTCTTCGGGCAATACTTCACTATCCGTAGACTGGTAAAGAAGTACTCCATCTGTTACATCCTACTACGGATGGACAGAGCGTCGACAGTCCGGTATACCATTTGCCTGGATGGAACCAACTCCCGTCTTCTGTCAGACATCATGAAAGGCATCTTCGATTCCTGCTTTCCTTGCAGAACCCCAAGGTCGGACTGTCTCCCGGGGGAGGCTCATATCAGAGGGACCGCCAGAATGCGGTGTTCTTAAATCTACACAATGCACGACGGTGCACAATGTTGATCGCACTCTGGCCAACTGGGCCTCCCCGGGGGACATATGTTTTCCTCTCCTTGCAATGTTTGCGAAAATTCTCCACCATCTTGTTGTTCAGAAAATAACAACGCCTTGGCCATCCCACTGTGACAGAATCAACCTTGTTTCCCAGACCTTACGGAACTGACTGGTGAGGATCTCCTCCTTCTTCATTCATATCCTAGTATTTCTCACAGACCCGAAGGGAACCCACATCTTCCATTCCTGGAGGGTTGGCTGCCCTGGTTCTTAGCAGATTGGCGGACTATCGCAGGCTTCTGGGGACCTCTTGGGAGGCTCTTGGGCCCCAGGGACGTGACAATGCTGCCTCTCCAACTGGGCATTCCCGGTCTGATTGGTGTTTGGTACCATTGATCCATTATGTGGTGATTGGGAAGGCTCAACGGCCCGTGTCCCGGTCTGTGGACTCCCGATGGACTAGGATCCTCTTGTTTATCGACTACCCAGTGACATCCACCTCCGGCTTATGGGATGTGGAGGTAGTTTTCTCTATGGGACTGGGCATCTGCTGAAGGACTTTCATGCTTTGTCTGGTGTGGCTTTCCGCCAGGTACCGGATGTTCGGGCGTTCGACGCAGAGGTTTCTCCCGTAGCCCCGACATCCTAGGTCTTTCGTCGCACTTTAGGATTCTTCCTTAGTTTTCTATTCTTTTCTCAGCATTAAAAATGCAAAATACGAAGCCTCCTATCATGTTGTAAAATTTAAGATTATGCTAGCTTTAGTGCACTAATAATCTTAATTTTAATAATGACAGGAGGCAAGTATTTTCCCTCCCTGTTTCGCATACCACCCTTCTGTTCGTTTTCTTTGTATGTATCACAGGTCTAAGGTAGGTTTGCCTCTCATGTTTTGTACTGTATTTCCAATAATCTGGAATTCTCATTGGAGTTTTACATAATAGCTATTCAAATTTTAGATTGTAATTTACAATTTTCCTCTATGGGATGATGTATACGGTACGTTACTTGGATTTACATGTTCATGACTATGTGCCTAAACCTGGCACACATTCTCTTTTCAGTATGATTCATTTCTGAAGACATTCAATTGTTCACGTGAAACTCTCTGGAATTGTAATCCTTTGGATTTGATTCGTCCCTGAACACTTTTTTGTTGTTTGTGTTGAATTCACGGGGAAGTTTGCTCCTTCGGATGTAGGACTTAGGAGTTATTGTTTTTGCTGGTTATATGTTTACTTCTGCTTGATGTCACTTTCTGAAAGAGGAAGTGATGAAGTCACTATGCCTTATGTACATCCTACTCTCTTGTGATTGGTTCTTTTTTCTATGTGTTTCTTTGCTGCTGTGGTGAGCTAGTAAAGAGAGATTATGCAAAATACTCGCCTCCTGTCATTATTAGATTAAGATTATTAGTACACTAAAGCTAGCATATTCTTCAATTATAAACATAGAAAAATAGAATGTGATGGCAGATAAGAACCATTTGGCCCATCTAGTCTACCCAATTTTTTAAAAAGTAAAGTAATAATTCCTGATATTATTTTTATACCATTGCACCTCTAATTTAAAATTAACCCCTTAAGGACCCCTTAAAATTAACCCCTTAAGGACACATGACATGTGTGACATGTCATGATTCCCTTTATTCCAGATGTTTGGTCCTTAAGGGGTTAAAGGTGAAGGCTATGACTCAACATGCAGAACTTGAATCAATATGATCTTAAACATTTATAGAAAATGAGTGACCAGTTGTTAGGCGGAGTGGGTTTAATGCAGAGTCTATAATAGTCATTAAATCAGGCTATTATAATACCAGCTCAGATGAAGGAGTACAGGGATCAGGAAACTCAAAGTTGATATAGCTGTCAGGTTTTTGATCAGGTCACATAAGAGACTTATACCGGAGTTAACTTTAGGCTCTTTATTTGTAATCCTTGACATGGTTTTCCAGTAACAATAAGTTTAGCAGGTTTTAAAGGGAAGTGGAAATAAATCAGTGGAAAGAAATGAGAGTAAAAAGAGATTATTAAATAGAGGGTTAGGAAATATGCCCAAAACAGGATACTTAGGAAATAACACCTATAAAGGAAAATATAGGACAAAGGAAGAAGCAGAACCTATAAGCGAGATTATAGGTAAGGATATACAGGGATAATAGAAAAAGAGTGTTGGGCAAAATGCCCCAGATAGGTTATTGGGTAGCAGAAAAACCTATAAATGAAATTATAGGTAAGTACAGTGAAGGAAAACCTAAGTAAAACCTAAGTAAGATTATAGGTTACAGGTAAACAAAATATAATAATACAGAACTAAACAGAATATAAAGGTTTCAGAAATACAGGATATATAAACGTCCAACCTCTTTGGTTTGGATGAAATACTGCAGATTTAAGATAATTGTAACAGGGTCTTTCAGGATAGTTGTAAAATAACAAGAATGTGTGTATTATTCAGGTTGGTTGTGTACAGGGCCGGACTGGGAAAAAAATTAGGCCCGGGCATTTTTCAATCAGAGCGGCCCCCTAAGGGGGCCGGGGCCAGAGAGGGTGTGTTTTGTCATCACTAATTACAAGCACGCCCCCTCTCAAAGTGAGCATGTTGGTTTAATGTGCAGAGCCGCACTGAAGAGCTCTGGCATTAGAAAAAGGCCCTGAATTTGTTCGGAATTTAATAACATGCTTGCGCTGTGTTTGCTTTTAAATTGTCTCTGGTGTCTCCACAAGTGGGATACCAGAGGACAAAAGGGCAAGGAAAGCATATGGTGCATGTGTTTGGAGCCTGCTTGTGGGATTGCGTGTGTGTACAGTGTGGTGTGGTATTGTGTAAATAGGTCAATTTAATTTGTGTTTGTGGTGTAATATGTGTGGCTAGGGGCTGTAGAGATTGTGTGTATAGAGGGCATAGTGTTATAGGGGATGTAGCGAGTGTGTGTATACGGGCTGTAGTGTGTGTGTGTATAGGTGATGTAGTATGTGTATGGGTTGTAGAGAGGGTGTGTTTAGAGAATGTTGTATGTGTTTGCTGACAAGGAATGCAGTGTGTGTGTGTGTAGGAGTTCTAGTGTGTAAAGAACCCAGAGTGTGTATAGAAGATTGTGTGTGTGTGTGTGTGTATAGAGGATTAAGAGTGCATATAGGGTAAGGGATCTAGCGTGTATCTGGAGCGTAATGTGTGTAGTGGTGCAGTGTGAGGGGTGCTGTAGTGTGTGTGTGTATATATATGGACGTATTGTATGTGTGAGGGGCGCAATGTGTGTGTGTATGTAAGAGGGGTGCTGTGTGTGAGGGTGTTTTTATCAGCCGTCACATTCTAGGTTTCTAATTTTCTTTGTTATCTCACTGAGGGTTATATATATATATATATATATATATATATATATATATATATATATATATATATATATATATACACATACATACATATATATATATATATATATATATATATATGTATGTGTGTATATATATATATATATATATATATATATATATATGTATGTATGTGTGTATATATATATATGTGTGAGAGTGTGTGTGCGAGCGAGGGTGCTGTGTTTGAGGGTGCGCTGTGTGGGTCTGAGGGTGCTGTGTGTGTCTGGGTGCGCTGTGTGTGTCTGGGTGCTGTGTGTGTCTGGGGGTGCTGTGTGCATCTGGGGGTGCTGTGTGCGTATGGGTGCTGTGTGTGTGTCTGGGTGCTGTGTGTGTGTCTGAGTGCTGTGTGTGTGTCTGGGGGTGCTGTGTGTGTGTCTGGGGGTGCTGTGTGTGTTTTAGGGTGCTGTGTGTCTCTGGTGGTGCTGTGGGTGTTGTGTGTGTCTGGGTGTGCTGTGTGTGTTTGGGTGCTTTGTGTGTATGAGGGTGCTGTGTGTGTCTGGGTTTGATGTGTGTGTTTGGGTGCTTTGTGTGTCTGAGGATGCTGTGTGTGTCTGGGGGTGCTGTGTGTGTTTGGGTGCTGTGTGTGTTTAGGTGCTTTGTGTGTCTGGGGGTGCTGTGTGCGTTTGGGGGATGTGTGCGTTTGGGGGTTGTGTGTGTCTGGGGATGCTGTGTGTGTCTGGGGGTGCTGTGTGTGTTTGGGGGTTGTGTGTGTCTGGGGGTGCTGTGTGCGTCTGGGGGTGCTGTGTGTGTTTGGGGGTTGTGTGTGTCTGGGGGTGCTGTGTGTGTCTGTGGGTTCTGTGTGTGTTTGGGGGTTGTGTGTGTGTGTGAATGTATTTTGTATTTAAATTAAAATATATATATTTTTATTAATTATTAAAAAAAGTTATATCCCCCCCATCCCTTCTTACCTTTAGCCTGGGAGGGGGGGAGCCATTCTGCCATGATGGGAGCCGTTCTGCCCTGAGGAGGGGGACTATGCTTCCTTCCCTGGTGGTCCAGTGGTGAGAGTGAACTCTAGCCTGCAGGCTAGAGTTCACTCTCACGAGATCTGAGCGTTGCCGCGGTAACCGGTAACCGCGGCAACGCTCAGACCTCGCGAGAGGACCCGGTGGAGCTGCTGGATAGAGCTCCGCCGGTCCTCTCCTCCCTCCCACACTCCTCAGCTGGCAGCCGCTTAGAATTGTCTCTGGGCCGGTGAGGGAGATCTTTGATCTCCCCACCGGCCCATGGAGGCACACAGCAGGGCCGGTGCTCGGGTAGCGCTGGCCCTGCAGGGGCTGGCAGGGGAGATCCTGTGATCTCCCTGCCGGCCTCGGCCCCACGGCCATCGTGGCCCACTGGGCATTTGCCCGGTATGCCCGATGGCCAGTCCGGGCCTGGTTGTGTAGATAATGCAGTGTAAAGTAGGTTTGAAACAAAACAAGAAGGTATCAAAGTCCAGTGTGGATTTAAGCAGATAAGTATTGTAAATCAGTTTTGTCCCCAGGCTTCTTGGTAAAAATCAGGTTGGAAATGAAGCAGGTTGATAGGATAAATAAGGTTGGGTTCAATGCTATTCAGCATTTAGCAGGTTTTCTCTGTAGGAGCCAGGATCAGAAGATCAGTAAGGTTAAACATAAAGTTCAGTCATTCAATGTAAAGGCCATTTGTTCAACAGGGTGTGGCGTCTTATAGCAAATGTATTAATCATGCTAGGTAGGTGATAGAAACTGTGGTTAGACTAGTGGTTAGGGAGGCTAATAGTGATGGAAAACTGGAATTTGTAGAAATAAAACAGAAAAAAATTAAACAGAACTTTGGTTGTCAGGATAGGATCCTGACAATAACAGAGAAAACACACTGAAGAGGAAATAGGCTATTGGGAATCACAAACAAGACCACAAAAGGACAGTGAGACTAAGCTCAGATGTGAATTAACTTGATCTGCATCTGTGTAAAGGCCACTGCTATTCCTGCATGTATGTGCATGTATTCATAGATTACAGAATGATGCAGGACTGGTTTTGTCTGAGAACTGATGCTGAAATGTATTATGATAAAAGGACATAGGGGTACATGGTCCTGCATCACAATTGTCACCAGAAGGACATAAGTATCAGAAGGGTTAATCATAAGCCAATGGTAAGCAACCTTCACCATTTCAGATGTTGTGGACTGCAACTCAGATAATGCTATTACAGCCATAATGCAGGCAAAGTATCAGAAGTGATGTAGTCCAAAATATCTGAAGTTGCCAAAGGTTTCCTACCACTGCTCTAAGCTTTGAAATTGAAACCAAAATTATGTGAGTGTAGAAGCTGTTATTGAATGATGTAAAAAAAACTGATATGAAAAAGATGGGAAGGACTGGATGAGCAACAATAGCCGCCCACAGGGAACCTTTTCAAGGGCATATATGTTTGTAGAAATGATTTAATCCAGATTACACTGATATAAATGTAATTTTCTCGAGGAATGTAGTAAGGTTGATGTGGTATTAGTCCTCTACTGGTCTTGGGACAAGGTTCTGTTTCAATGTAACATGTTGCTTACTTTAATCTGAACAAAAAAAAAGTCTAAAAGAGCTATTAATTTAATAAGGAGCACATGATGGTCTATGCCGTCATGCAGTGCAGGGCTTTATGGTTACAGTTCGGTCTGGAAATACTTGGACACTGACACAATTTTTTCCTAATTTTTGTTCTGCATAACACCGCAATGAATTTAAAATGAAACAATTAAGACGCGAGTAAAGTGCAGACTTTCAACTTTAATTCAAGGGGTTAAACAAAAATGCCATCTGGATCGTTTAGGAATTGCAACCATTTTCATACACAGTTCCCTTATTTCAGGGGCTCAAATGTAATTGGACAAATTAACACAATCATAAATAAAATGTAAATTTGTTGAGAATCCTTTGTGGGCAATAACTGTTATTAGATCTGGAGTGCATGCACATCACTAAACGCTGGGTTTCCTCCTTTATGAAGTTTTGCTGCCTTTACTGCGTCTGTCTTCAGTTGTTGTTTGCTTGTGGGTCTTTCTGCCTTAAGTTTTGTCTTCAGCAAGTGAAATGCAAGCTCGATTAAGATCAGGCGATTGACTCGGTCATTGCAGAATATTCCACTTCTTTGCCTTAAAAACTCCTGGGTTGCTTTTGCAGTATGCTTTGGGTAATTGGCCATCTGTAAAGTGAATCTTTGTCAAATCAACTTTACTGAATTTGGCTGAATCTGAGCAGACATTATATCCCAATACAATTTAGAATTTATCTGGCTGCTTCTGTCACATCATCAATACACACCAGTAACCCAGTGCTATTGGACCCATGTCATCAAACTGTCTTCACCGTGTTTTACAGATGATGTGGTATGCTTCAAATCATGAGCCGTTCCAAAACTTCTCCATAATTTTTTCTTCCAATGATTCTCTTACAGGTTGATCTCAGTTTCATCAGTCCAAAGAATTCTATTCCAGAGCTGGGCTGGCTTTTTAAAAGATTTTTTGGCAAAGTTTAATCTGGCTTCTTTATTCTTGAGTCTTATGCATGGATTGGATGGATGTCGCTTGGATGGATGTTGTGAATGGATTTTTCTTTACCATGGAAAGGATCCTATAATCATCAACCACTGTTTTCCATGGACACCAAGGCATTTTTGTGCTGCAGAGTTCAACAGGTCATTTTTTTCCCCCTGAATATACCAAACTGATGATTGGGCCACTCATGATGTTTCTACTATATCTCTGCTATATTTCTATATTTTTGCTGCTTAAAGGGACACTATAGTCACTATAACAACTACAGCTCAGATAGCTGTTAGAGATCCTTCCTGTGTCATGGCTGCCTAAAATACATCTAAACATTCAGTATCTCCTCCCTCAGCATGTAGACTCTGAACTTTCCTCATAGAGATTCATTGATTCAATTCATCTCTTTGATGAGATGCTGATGGGCCAGGGCTGTGTTTGAATCATGCTAGTTCTGTCCCTGATCTGCCTCCTTGTCAGTCTCAGCCAATCCTATGGGGAAGCATTGTGATTCGATCAGGCCACCACTTCTGATGATGTCAGCAGACTGCTTGTTTTTCTGAGTCAAACAGCATGCAGAGTTACAGCTTCAGTCGGCGGGGGAGACCTAATGCGAATGCATGGCAATGGCCACACTCGCGTTAGGATTTCCCCATGGGAAAACATTATTCATTGCTTTCCTATGTGGATTTTGGTGATGCTGGAAGTCTTCATGCATTGAGTACAGAAAGGGTTAATTAACCCTAGTGCTTCTGCAGGAAGGGGGTTGTAAGGGAGGGGGTGACCAGAAAGAGTATAGTACTAGGAATACAAATTTGTATTCCTAGCACTATAATATACCTTTAAAGTGTCTTTCTTTGTCCAGCATTTTGGAATTTAGACAACTTTTGCCAAAAAATGGAAATTAATTGTGATAAGCTTGAAACCAAATGCACAAGTTTAATGTGCATATCAAATGTCAGGCAAGAACCAAAGCAGAAAAAAATAATCATTGTCAAGCACGTTTCTCATTTTGCCATTTATGCTGGTAAGACAAAACTCTAGCAGGGCTATTCAGTAAATACTGAACTTAAGAGAATTAAATCTAAAGAATTGAATCTGAATTAAGGCTAAAACTGCAATTGTGATTATAGAGCAGTTGGAGAATTTAAGGTTCTCACATTTTGGTCTCAATTTTGCCATTCCAATTTGTTGTGAAAAATAATTCAGTGAAAGAGCCTATAACAGTAATGGCGAACCATTTTGAGCCCAAGCGCCCAAACTGCAATACATGCCAATTTTTTTTTCTCAAAGTGCCAATACAGCAATTAAACCTGAATACTGAGGTTTAAGTTTAGAAAAAACAACTCATACAGTTGTCCGAACTAATTCTCCTTTTCCCTCCACCCGGCATCTTCCCTTCTCTACCCACAGCATATCTCCCTCTCCCCACCAGAATCTCCTCCTCCTCCTCTCCCCTTCTCCCCCTCAGCATCTCTTCCTCCTACTCTCCCCCAGCATCTCCTCCTCTTCTCCCCAGATTCTCCATCTCCTCTCCCCCAGATACTCCTCCTCCACTCCCCCAGATACTCCTCCTCCTCTCCCCCAGATTCTCACCTTCCTCTCACCCAGATTCTCCTCTTCCTCTCCCCTAGATTCTCCTCTTTTTCTCCCACATATGCTCTTCTTCCTCTACCCCAGATTCTCCCCTTCCTCTCTGTAACGGAACCTTCCATTAATGGACGCTTCCTAGCTTGCGCTGAGGACCACAACCACTGCAGACTCCGCAACCGCCGTCTTCCTTCCACCCTGGATCAGCTTCTGTCCTCCAGGACCATGTGGGAAAGACTTCTTCCTTCCACCCTGTATGAACCTCCAGCATCCAGGACTGTGTGGGGAAGACCTCTCCTCCAAGGAAAGCGTAACAGGAACAGCTCTTAAAAGAGCTAAGTGATTCAAGCTCAGGGGAGTACGCAGAGCATAGCAATCCCCAGTGTGATTATAACAGCTCCCTCCAATAACGAGACAAGGCTACGTTTTGAGGGATCAAGAAGAACTGTCTAAAACTTTATTTTACTTGGGGACTAGCCCATATGGTCATTACATTAACATTGCTGTGAAATAATAATAATGTTTATTTTTTTTGGTTGCGGGTGGGGGTTTGAAGTCCACCTAGGCTCCCTACCTGGTGGACCGATTCCTTCCCGCTGCTGTGAGGGTGTGTGGGAGCGAGGGAGCACTGACTGACATGCTGTTCCAGCACTGCTCCCTCTGCTGATGCTGCCGGGAAACAGGAAAATTCTGTTAATCAAGCGGTGGCAGTTTGTGTGTGGGGGGGGTGCTGTTTGTGTGAGGGGTGCTGTGTGTGTCTGGGGGTGCTGTGTTTGAGAGGGGTGCCGAGTGTGTGAGGTGCCTGAGTGTGCATGGGGGGTGCTGCAAATATATTAATAAAATCTTTATTCCCCCCTCCCTTCTTCTTTCCTTTGGTGAAGGATGGGGGGACACAGCCAACCCTGGTGGTCCAGTGGTGGTAAGTATGTAGGACAGAATGCTGTGTGGAGCATTGCCATAGTAATGCACGGCAACGCTCCACACAGATTGCTCGCGGGAGGACAAGAGAGTTGCTTCCCAGATCCCTCCCCCATTACTACCACTGCTTCCGGGTCCTCCTGACACGAAAGCAGAGTAGGTGCCTGCCGTTTTGAGCAAGCAGGTGCCTACTCTGCATTGCAGCCCCCGGCTTCAGAGACGCCCTCCACCTGTGACCTATGGCCGCGTGTCCACAGAGAGGGCCCGGAGTTACATTGCTGATGGACTGGAGGTAAAAAATAGCTCAAGTAATGGGGGGCAGAGTACTGACATTATGAGTGTAACGGATCACCTGGCACCCCGACTTGGTACCTCCGTTGATGGATGCTCCTAGCACTTCTTGAGGATTCCAAGCACTCTAGCCGACACCACAACCACCGCAGGCCAAACCTCTCTTCCTTCAGAGCGAAGCAGGAACGAGCTCTTAAAAGAGATTAGGAGTGATTATAGCAAGGGAATATGCAGAGCATAGCAATCCCTTGTAGCAGATTCCCCCAATAAGAGACAGGACTCCAAATTGAGGGAGAAGTAGAACTGACTAAAACTTTATTTTACTTGGGACTAGCCCATATGGTCATAACATTAACAATGCTGTGAAAACAATAATAATAAAATTACAAACAGTCAAATCATAGCAGGCAACCTACAGTGACGTATTATAACATAATTACATATTCATAAATTGGTGGGAAAGACCATAATTAACACGAAATGTCTCTCCTGCATGCAGAATTAGCGATATGCAAATCTACCCGAATATGCAAATTACCAGTCTTGCTATTCAGGTAGTGCATATTACTGTTGCTACCAGCAGAGGGCACTACACAAGCTCCATAGCCAAATCCACCTAGTTGGTAGCAATCCTCAGCAGTACAGGATAGCAGGCAATACATCCCAGGGGCCATAGTCACATGGCAGGAGGCTGGCAATCAATCTTCTCCAATGCCCAGTGGCGAGGCTGGTTCCGCCACAATGAGCAGAGTGGAGTTTGTTATGATTGACCGACCAATCACTTTACGATCAGTTATATGTGGAATCCGATTGAAGAAGCAGTAAGATAGGAAATAATAAATGAGTCTGAACAGGTTAGGCGTAATTTTTAAACACCATTTCAATATATTTGGTTTTGAAATTTGCATAGTGTGTTTCAAAACATTGGATATGGGTTTATTTTCTGGTTATTTTGTTTTGAAGAAATTTATAATCTCTGATTGGAATCACAACTTATCCAACCAAAACTTGTGCAGGTTATCAAGAACTAGAGTGTGTTCATGATTTCTAAAATATCATGCATGAACATCTGTGAGACTATTTTAAAACCTTGGGAGAACAGTACTGTCCCTATATAGTACCGGAGAGATCTCAAAAAATAGTTGATAAAATATAATCCTTTATTGATTTAATTCTCAACATACATACTGATAGTAACAACAAAATCAGCGGTCATTGCTGCCCCAGTGATGGATAACTGAGGTAGAAACAATGACTCAAACTTAATCGAACTAAGTGAGGGATATGTACAAGCGGGAAGTGAAAAAGACAAAAGATATATATACATAAAACGAAAAGCGGGGGCACACGTCACTGGGAAAGGTAATCCCAATCGCCCAGCAGAGTAACTTAGTTGCCAGTTAGTTTTAATTGCGAGATTTAACAGAGTGATTTATGGTCAGTCACTCGTGTCAATACTCATCTGAGCCTATAGGTCAGTCATGTGCAGTGCACCATAGAATACAGTAAGCTCCAAAAACTGGTTGGAGTGGCTAATATATGTACAGTGTATTAATGCTGTCTAGTTATATCTGTGATACACTCGAGCGACGGGACAATAATCTACACAGTATGGTTGTTATGATCGCACCAAACTGCCTAGTGTTGATACAACCAAAACACCTAGGTGCATTGCCACATTCGACCAGGGTTGGAACACCATGTCGCAGATACTGCAGACCAATTGGCCAATTTTACTTCACAACCCTTCCCTGAGGGACAACCTACCCGATCACCCACCACTGACAGCCCGCAGACCCACCAACCTGCAAGATCTCCTGGTCCACAGCCATCTAGCCACACCTTCCCCACCGGATAACTGGCTATCAAATACTAAGGGAACCTATAGATGTGGCCACTGCAAGGCATGCCAGTATATCACACCCTCAAAAACCGTCCAGTCAACACAATCTAAGATCACCATCACTACCAATGCATTGGTAAACTGTAGTACCACACGCATTATCTATATCATCACATGCACGTGTGGTACTCAGTACATTGGTAAAACTTTCCAGCAGTTCCGCAGAAGAATTCTTCAACACGTCAACTCCATTAACAATACTGTGACCCCTACACCGGTGTCCAGACATATCAACAACTTTCATGAAGGCAAATCAGAAAACCTTAAATTTCAGGCAATTGAAAGGCTTATACCAAACCAAAGAAAAGGAAACTTTAATAAAACCTTACTTCAAAAAGAATCCAAATGGATCTACCTCTTTAAGACATTGGCCCCCTCAGGATTGAATGAAGAATTTAATTACACAGCATTCATTCACTGATGAGCACACTACTGTATTCCATCATTTTATATTTAACCACTTAGCACCCTATGGTGCTGTGATAATTATTTACATCTAAATAGTTCTAGTGAATAGAACTCTCTTATTACATACATACTGGTATTTCTTCAAGTATACCGCATTACTAACCGCTGGCTGACGTCCTTAGTAGAACACATTTATTATCACATTTGTGAGTGAGGTACCCCTTCTGGTATCCCACATTCATTACTGTAGCAGCTTGGCACCTCTATCTGGATGACAATTCACAGAGTGCCATCATCCCGGCTGAGATTATTCTTAAGCGTTATTTGCATGTCATTAGTTTTGACCACGCTGAGCCACCGTAACCTACTGCTACCAATGACGTCACGCTCGCGGCCTGTCCAATGAGGACTCGGGGCGGGCTTTTTAAGCTCACTCCACTCGGGGAGTCAGTTCCCCCTGATGAGCCTGTGTGTTTGGTGAAACGCGCGTCGGGGCTCCTGACATCAATCCGACGATTTGTAATCTGACGACATTTTGGTGTGCTAGTCTACACATAGCAACCTCAGTTACACCCCGGATTCTCTGACCTACTAATCTGTAGCTGGACTTCCAGACTACAGCCACTTAGACAAAATTATCTCCATGTTCTAGTCTAGTCTAGCACTGTTAGCACGAGATAGGTGCCCTTGAAGGCACAGATTAGGGCATTTTTAGCTCCTTCAATAGACAGTTATTTGAGAATTTCTCTTTAGACACAGGTGCCCTTGAAGGCACAGTTTAGGGTTTTTCTCGCTATCTCACTGGGTGCTTAGCAGGGGGTACCACCTTCCTGCAATCGCCATTGTGCTATTCAGACATCTCACCCCCCACAGTGAGATTCTGCTAGGCTAGTACGAGACTGGGCAACGACAACCATTTGTTTTTAAGGGGCACGCACTTTGGAATACAGTCTCCACAGATATATGGGGCTGATCACAAGTTCCCATGCTCGGGTATGCCACAAAGATAACCAGACGGCAACCATATTATGCTGTATAAACTAGCCACTCTAGCTTCTTAGTGGATTTACTCTATGTGTACCGGACCGAGGTGCTCAAATCATTACTAATACCAACAACTGACGATAAGTTGCTGGGTTACGTTTTGGTCCACACACACCATATCGGGCACATAGCATCCGCGCTCAGGGACATATCTCCTTGATACTTCTAACAGTATCAACACTAGGCAGTTTGGTGCGATCATAACAACCATACTGTGTAGATTATTGTCCCGTCGCTCGAGTGTATCACAGATATAACTAGACAGCATTAATACACTGTACATATATTAGCCACTCCAACCAGTTTTTGGAGCTTACTGTATTCTATGGTGCACTGCACATGACTGACCTATAGGCTCAGATGAGTATTGACACGAGTGACTGACCATAAATCACTCTGTTAAATCTCGCAATTAAAACTAACTGGCAACTAAGTTACTCTGCTGGGCGATTGGGATTACCTTTCCCAGTGACGTGTGCCCCCGCTTTTCGTTTTATGTATATATATCTTTTGTCTTTTTCACTTCCCGCTTGTACATATCCCTCACTTAGTTCGATTAAGTTTGAGTCATTGTTTCTACCTCAGTTATCCATCACTGGGGCAGCAATGACCGCTGATTTTGTTGTTACTATCAGTATGTATGTTGAGAATTAAATCAATAAAGGATTATATTTTATCAACTATTTTTTGAGATCTCTCCGGTACTATATAGGGACAGTACTGTTCTCCCATTTTTTTCGTTCTTACTTACTTAGGGTTACCCCCTTCTGTCCCTCTGACTCATTTGACAACCACATAGGGCCCACCCCCCCGAATTATTTTAAAACCTTGAAATAGTGCATGATTCTATAAAATACAATTGCAAGAACAAGTATGTGAACCCTTTGGAATGATATGGATTTCTGCACAAATTGGTAATAAAATGTGATCTGATCATCATCTAAGTCACAACAATAGACAATCACAGTCTGCTTAAACTAATAACACACAAAGAATGAAATGTTGCCATGTTTTTATTGAAAACACCATGTAAACATTCACAGTGCAGGTGGAAAAAGTATGTGAACCCTTTAATAACTGGTTGAACCTCCTTTGGCAACAATAACTTCAACCAAACATTTCCTGTAGTTGCAGATCAGACGTGCACAACGGTCAGGAGTAATTCTTGACTATTCCTCTTTACAGAACTGTTTCAGTTCAGCAATATTCTTGGGATGTCTGGTGTGAATCGCTTTCTTAGGTCATGCCACAGCATCTCAATTGGGTTGAGGTCAGGACTCTCACTTCAGAAGGTGTATTGTCTTCTGTTTAAGCCATTCTGTTGTTGATTTACTTCTATGCTCTGGGTCATTGTCCTGTTGCAACACCCATCTTCTGTTGAGCTTCAGCTGGTAGACAGATGGCATTAAGTTCTCCTGCAAAATGTCTTGATAAACTAGGGAATTCATTTTTCCTTTGATGATAACAATCCGTCCAGGCACCCTTTCCAGCTTTATGCAAGTCAACAATTCTTAATCGTAGGTCTTCTGAGAGCTCTTTTGTGCGAGGCATCATTCACATCAGGCAATGCTTTTTGTGAAAAGCAAACCCAGAACTGGTGTGTGTTTTTTATAGGGCAGGGCAGCTGTAACCAACACCTTCAATCTCATCTCATTGATTGGACTCCAGTTGACTGACATCTCACTCCAATTAGCTCTTGGAGATGTCATTAGTCTAGGGGTTCACATACTTTTTCCACCTGCACTGTGAATGTTTACATGGTGTGTTCAATAAAAACATGGCAACATTTCATTCTTTGTGTGTTATTAGCTTAAGCAGACTGTGATTGTCTATTGTTGTGACTTAGATGATGATCAGATCACATTTTATGACCAATTTGTGCCGAAATCCATATCATTCCAAAGGGTTCACATACTTTTTCTTGCAACTGTAAGTGGTACTTCTAGACAGAGAGCGATAAAAATTACCACACCACAGTTTTAATATTTGTAATTTGTTATCCTTAATAATTGTATATTATCTTTAAAAAAAAAGAAAATAAATTTGTCCGTCCGTCCATTCATGGCAAAAGTATTATTACCCAACCTAGGGTCATTTTTTTACAAATAGTTTCTAAATGTAATATTATTTTCGTATGTCTGTTTATTTTATGGATCTATACAGAAATTATTACAAATACATCATTAACTACAATACATATGTATCATTTACATTCCACATTTGTCTGCAAACTTGACTATATGGCATGCAACATTTTCAGAAGTTTAACATTTTCTTTACCCTTACAAATTTACTATTTTAGAGTGTTTTGTATTTATTTTTATAGCTGCAGCTGTTGACTTTCGTTTAAGTATTTTCTTAAGCATTTAAGATTCATAATATGCTTGATTACTATTGTATCACAGTTCTGTGGTCTAACCTTCTGTAGCATTGTGAGTGTTCTATTTTGGTAGAGTATCATATCTCTTCTTAAATCATTAATTTTAAAATACATACTTTTTTTTCTCACTGAGTAAAATAAAGTTACAAAAAAACCCAGTCTAAAATTACTTACAATTTAACTTTAGAGTATTTTTTATAAGCAACTGCTTTATCTTTTAACTGTATAACTCTACATTTAAAATATACTCAAATACTGTATGTCCAGTGTATTTGATATGTACTAAATAAAATATAGTTGTTCAAACATCAAATGTATTCTCATTCTTTTTCTGCAATACCTCACATTTTCTTCAGGGAGCGTTCTATAACAGTAATGGATCAGTAGAATTGAAATGAATGCTGATGTAGTGCATTGAATTTTGAATGCTACTCATCTTGTATCTACACTTAGTCTAAATAACCTTTTTTATGCTTTACTAGAATGGCATTTTCAAAAGGCTATATCATGGTAAATGAGTGTGGATGTCAGTATGGATGTGTCGGCTAAATCAAATCTTTCTGACAAGTACATTTATTCACACAACAGTTTGGTTTGGAGGACAATTTTAGTTATTGTACCATTAAGATCTCTTTTTATTTTGGCAGCATTTTTTTCAGAATTACTTGCCTTTATATATACTCTTTATATTATGAAGGTTGTTTTGTGATATATTGTCTATCTGTTTGAGAAAGGTTCTTGCATCTTTATCAATGTCTAATAAAAGGTCACATACAATTTGTTAAAATGCATACATATTATATGAGATTGATTGAGACAAAATAACCTAAAGACAGTAAGGATGGTAAAGGAACAATATTGCCTAAATAAAAATGAGTCTTAAATAATAAAATCACAAAATTGAATCACAAATTTCCCATTCTTTTTCATATAGATCAGGGGTTCCCAACCTAGCCCTCAAGTACCCCATACCAGGCCAGAATTTAGAGATTACCCTGTTGTGTCTAAAGTGTTTTTTTTTTGTTTTCGTTCATGTATTATGAAGTTCGTAACTGTATGTGACTTCTTATATGTGGTATATACTTGTCCATGTGGAAAAATCTGTATATGAGAAGGCATGCATATACTAAACAGAAATTTAAAATTCCAGGTCCCTATTTAACCTTGTACTGCAGAGAGCCCCAGGTAGATGCCCCCCTCCCCCCCCCCCCCAAGTAAGTGGGTTAATCTCATAAGAGCAAACATTAGGCTGTTAGAGTACGACCTGTCAAATATGGAGTACATTGATGTTGTGGCAGGCTTATGCAATGTATAATCATATACTGTAACTACACCCCCATTATTTCTGCCTATATTATGTGTTTTAAAGAAAAAAGAAAAAAAATGAATAAAATCTGTAAGCTTTGAAGTTGCTGTTTAGTGGATGAGTGACTGCGCTGGATCTTGTGTATTGTACCTTGGCCATGTCTCTGAGTATTGCACACCTTGTGCTTTTGGGCACTCCAGTGATGTTGCAGCTCTGAAATATGGCCAAACTGGTGGCAAGTGGCATCATGGCAGCTGCACGCTTGACTTTTCTCAGTTCATGGGCAGTTATTTTGCGCCTTGGTTTCTCCACACGCTTCTTGCGACCCTGTTGACTATTTTGAATGAAACGCTTGATTGTTCGATGATCACACTTCAGAAGCTTTGCAATTTTAAGAGTGCTGCATCCCTCTGCAAGATATCTCACTAGTTTTGACTTTTCTGAGCCTGTCAAGTCCTTCTTTTGACCGATTTTGCCAAAGGAAAGGAAGTTGCCTAATAATTATGCACACCTGATATAGGGTGTTGATGTCATTAGACCACACCCCTTCTCATTACAGAGATGCACATCACCTAATATGCTTAATTGGTAGTAGGCTTTCAAGCCTATACATCTTGGAGTAAGACAACATGCATAAAGAGGATGATGTGGTCAAAATACTCATTTGCCTAATAATTCTGCACTCCCTGTATATCACTGGACTAATACGGCTACAATCTCTCTTTATATATATATATATATATATATATATATATATATATATATATATATATATATATAATTTGTCTTCGAGCATTATGCCATAATGAATGAAAATGATTGAGTAGTAAAAAGTGCATGATGTGAATAGAGGGAGTGGGGAGAGATAAGGTAATTATGTGGAAGCCCCTCCCACAACTACAGGCCCAGTCTTTCTTTTTGTGTTCGGGGCATAATGCCGTAATTAATGAAAGTGCTTGAGGTAGTATAGATGTAACACATAATGTGGTGTGCCAAAACCAACAATGGGGTAGGCCTGTAATAGAGAGGGCAGAACAGGAAGTGTATCATGCCAATACATTTATTCATTCTACAGTCATAATTGCATAATTACATTGTCATATCAAGAAAGGCTTGTCATATCTTTTGTAAGGGTTGAGGAATATATTGAGAATAAGCAGAAGACTTCCAGTGTCCTAGTGTTTTTATGTTGTGTACTGAAATGTTCTTACTTGAGGCAGTGGATGCTTCCCCTATTCTGAAGGAGAGACCAGTATAGTTAGAGGGATTAAGACCAAGCCTTATTAACAAAAGGGCATACCTTCAGCATGAATTTGGCTGTAGTAAGTATAGATCCATGTTGTAATAGTAATAGTTGTGTTGAGTGTTGGTGAGGGGTGAGTAAATATTTGTCTAATTCCGTTATCGGGTACCATTTGTTATGCGTAGGGTAATATGGGATGTCAAATGTATGGCTAGTTTGACTATTTTTGTGTGGGGTGGTGAGATTATGTAATGATTGTGAAGTTTGTTGATATAGGACCTTTTAAGTTGAATTAACGTGGTGATTAACGTGGTTGAATTAACGTGGTAAATTCTCTTGGTCTGAGGAGACCATGAAAGGCCAGGTAGATAGTTGTTTTTATTACTAGATTGGTATGATGTACAAAGGATGCAGAGTCCAACAGATCAGACAGTGAATGGAATAAATGACTGTAAATGTGAAATCGCGTGACACTTGATTTTAGTATTTTAGTATAGCTCTGGTAAATGATAGGAAACCTGGTTTGTCGTGCCATTAATTGAGCATGCAGTGTTGTATGCTTGTCAAATATAGCTTTATATTGTGTGACAAAAGTATTCCTTTCCTTTGGTACCTTGTCCTTGGATTAGGGTGTTACACACAGTCCTTTCAGGCTTCAGAGACACTTCACGTGCTGGTTGAGGTAAAATAACTTGCTCTTTTTTTATTGTGGTTCCAAAATGCAACAATGTTCAGTAAGGTATAACAAAGTGTAACAAAATAAAGAAAAACAAAAGCCTTGTTCTTCTGAGCACTAGCTTAACAAAATAAAAAACTAACTGGGTTGGATGGCTTGTCCATTTCCAAACATAAATAAACATAAATATCCACCTTACTGTTTTAGGTTCTCTCAGCATTCTCTTTCAACTCCCAGGAAGCAAACACACTCTTCACTCCTCCTTAGGCAGAGGAGTACTTAATAGCACCTGCAATTAACAATCTTTTTCAGGTGAGGTAAATCAGAGTGTTGAATGGAATGGGACTCATCAGCTGTAGTTTCCAAACAACCTTTAAAATGTGAAGTGGAGCACTGACCCACCCTACTCTCCAAGTGCTCAATCCCAGGGCCCAAACATGCACTTATATAAATTTAATACAATACATTTCTTTTTTGCTAACTATACAAAGTAGGAACCTTGCAGAATCTGGGGAGATAAATAGACTATATACAGAACAATTCCTTGCTTTCGGTCACAAGTGTTATAGGACAATTTTACTTAAAGGTGGCAAAAAAAACACTAAATATTCCATAGCACAACAATGCATATTAAATATTCTGTTAGATTCCTGTTAAACAATTGGAATGCCTAGTGTTAACAGAGAGTGCCAGCTGAGTGAGTTTCTGGCCATGAGCTAACAGATTCATTAGTCCATAGTCATGTCCTGGAACTGAGGGACAGGAGTAGCTAGTCGGGAGGCAGTAGGTAGGGTTGTGTGAAATGCCTGAAAAGAAAACCAAGAAAGGTGATCAGTAGCCACATTATGTACATCAGGTACATGAATACATATCACAGAAAAACTGGTTGCAACAGGAAGTCCTGTTGGGTTAGTGGTAGTTGGTCCAGCTGGTAACATGGCCAGGCCACCAGACTCTAATATTTCCAGTCTGTCATCGATCTGTCCAATGGAGGACAAGAGCGACAACATCATGTCATGAAGGTCTGACATGTGAGAACCACTAGACCATTTACCATTATCATTATTGTCAGTAAAAGTATTAATGAGTATAAATAATTCACCCTTCCTTGCTGTAGCAGGGTAAGGTATATTCCGCATGCAAAGTTCAACTGTAATTTGTAGTTGTAATGATCTAACTGATGCTGGACTAGCCGTATCCACTCTGCGGATAGGAGTATCAGACCAAGCAAAGTATCAGACCAGGAACTTGGGACATACTAAAATGTAAAGTAACAATTATTGTAATTCCGATAACTTCCTGGCAAGCAAGCCATTGCCAAGCAGCGAAATATTGACTAATGAAGGTAACAGGTGTGGCTCTGCTAGATGCCAAGAGGTGTGAGAGGCTTTATCTATGCATTGGGCCGAGGGGATTTTGTGGCCACCAAACATTGTGGTGGGGTGTTAGCATCTCTATGAGTTTTAAAGCATAAGATAGAATGGGAGTGACAGGTGCCACCATGCAAGGCGAATAACAATGAGTTTGTGCCGAGGGGTGAAGTACCTCCAAGTATGAGGGTGGGTGTTGGCCTTGCGGGACCACTAGTATAAGGCATAGAGGCCTGAGAAAACTAAAATCTAATGGACTCCTAATTCCCTGGTAGCCAGTAACCACACTAACTGAAAAGGATGTAATGCATGGTAAAGTAAATGGTAACCATAGGAAATGTGACAGATGGATTTGAATAATTTGGGAGAATGGGCAGGAAAGTGCCAAATGAGATTCAATACAGATAAATGCAAAGTCATGCATTTTGTAATAAGTTACCCACAAACAACTTACACCTTAAACATGATTGAATTAGGGTTAACATTAAATGAAAAGAACCTGGGGACAATTATAGATAACAAACTAGGCATCAGTGTGCAATATCGGTTTGCCACTGCATAGTAAGGTGCAGTCATGTACAGTTGTAATCAAATGCATTTAATCCCCATTGAAAATCAGGTTTATTGTCAAAATGTACAGACATTTAGCTGTTTGTAATGAACAAATCAAATAAAAGTAATTGAAATAACTCAACACAATAAATGCTTCATATGGTTTCCCTAAATTCAACTGAAAATGCAACTTATAATTACTTCTATTTCTACAAAACTATTCACCCCTTCATAGCAAGCCCATCACCTTTTTGCTGTTATGACCTGCACATATGAAATGCACAGCCAGACACCAGCTTCTGGCAGAGTGCCTACAAAATCTTAGCCTATTTCTCCTGAGAAATTGCCTCCAGTTCAGTAATATTTATGGGTTTTAGTGCTGCAACCACCTTTTTCAAATCCCACCAGAGATTTTCTGTGGGGTTCAAGTCAGGTAACTGTGATGGCCGCTTTAGATTTTTTTAGGACTTGCAAAAGTATCCACCCCGTTGGCATTTTTTGTGTTTTGTTGTCTCACACCCTGGAATTAACATGGATTGTTTGAGGATTTGCATCATTTAAGTTACAGAACATGAACACAACTTTGAAGATGTTTTGTTTTTTTTTATTGCGAAGCAAACATCAAATAGGACAAAATAACAGAAACAGTTAATGTGCATAACTATTCACCCCCCCAAATTCAATACTTTGCAGGGCCACCTTTTGTGGCAATCATAGCTCCAAGTCACTTTGGATAAGATTTTTGCCCATTCCTCCTTGCAAAACTGCTCCAGCTCCTTCAAGTTGGATGGTTTGCGCTTGTGAACAGCAATCTTTAAGTCTGACCACAGATTTTCTATTGGATTGAGGTCTGGGCTTTGACTAGGCCATTCCAACACATTTACATGTTTCCCCTTACACCACTCAAGTGTTGCTTTAGCAGTGTGTTTGGGGTCATTGTCCTGCTGGAAGGTGAACCTCCGTCCTAGCCTCAAATCACGCAAAGAGTGGTACAGGTTTTGCTCAAGAATATCCCTGTATTTAGAACCATCCATCTTTCCCTCAACTCTGACCAGTTTCCCAGTCCTGGCTGCTGAAAAACACCCCCACAGCATGATGCTGCTGTCACCATGTTTCACTGTGGGGATGGTGTTCTTTGGGTGATGTGATGTGTTAGGTTTGCGCCGGACATAGCGTTTTCTTTGATGGCCGAAAAGTTAAATTTGAGTCTCATCAAACCAGAGCACCTTCCTCCATACATTTTGGGAGCTTACCACATGCCTCTTCGAAAACTCAAAACCTGCCATTTTATTTTTTTGCTGAAAGTAATGGCTTTCTTCTGGCCACTCTGCCATAAAGCCCAACTCTATGGAGTGTACGGCTTATTGTCGTCCAATGTACAGATACTCCAGTCTCTGCTGTGGAACTCTGCAGCTCCTCCAGGGTTACCTTATGTCACCTTATGTGCTGCCTCTCTGATTAATGCCCTCCTTGCTTGGTCCATAAGTTTTGGAGGGCGGCCGTCTCTTGGCAGGTTTGCTGTTGTGCCATGTTCTTTCTATTTGGTTATGATAGATTTGATGGTGCTTCTGGGGACCATCAAAGATTTGGATATTTTTTTATAACCTAACCCTGTACTTCTCAGCAACATTGTCCCTTACTTGCTTGGAGAGTTCCTTGGTCTTCATGGCAGTGTTTGGTTAGTGGTGCCTCTTGCTTAGGTGTTGCAGCCTCTGGGGCCTTTCAAAAAAGGTGTGTATATGTAATGACAGATCATGTGACACTTAGATTGCACACAGGTGGACATCATTTCACTAATTATGTGACTTCTGAAGGTAATTGATTGCACCAGAGCTTTTTATGGACTTAATAACAAAGGGGATGAATACATACGCACATGCAAATTTTCTATTTTTAGTTTTCTATTTCTAAAATATAGTTTTATGTATATATGTTTCTCATTTCACTTCACCAACTTAGACTATTGTTTTCTTATCCATCACATAAAATTCCGATTAATAAAACATTGAACTTAAGGCTGTAATGTAACAAAATAGGTAAAAAGTCAAGGGGTGGTGAATACTTTTGCAAGGCACTGTAATATGAAAGAGGTGAATTACGGTTGAACAGACATATAGCGCAAATTCCAGTTTTTGTTTACATTTTGTTTTGATCAGAACGTGTACAATTGACTCTGTCCTGAAGGGCTTAATCTGTATTTTGTAAACATTTTGCTCTCCATGGCAACACCATTACTGAGCAATGCATGTTACGAGTGTGGTCCAAATTCACATTTTTTCCAATACATGAAGCTAACTCAGAACAGAATATGAATCAATCAAAGATGAAGTAACAATGACAGATTGTTTAACAAATTATTAAAGGAACACAGCATTAGAAATACAAATATGTATTCCTATCACAACGTGTCCCCACCGCCCATGTAAAGGGTTAAAACCCTCATGCAAAGCTACTAGAGACAGTTGTAGTTACATTGCAGTTTCTCTAAAACTGCAGGGTTTACATTGCCGGACTAAGGGTGACAGGGACACTGCACCCAGGTCACTTAAATTTAGCATGCTACCTTGGTTTATATAATAAATGATAATGATTTTTTACATATCTCTCAAACTTTCACATGTGAGGTAGTTCACCTATGAACCATGTAAATGAATCAGGCACGGTTTTCCATACAGCAATCACATTTTCAATTTACTTACATGCAATTTTTATAATCAATGTAACACATTTGATAAAAGAACTATCCAAAGGATGTTTGTTTGTCTATATAATTTTCTGTTGCAAAATTTGTAGATTTAACCTTATAACCTTATTTTATTTATTCTTTAAATATTGATGGTGAAAATATATACAACAGTTTAAATCCTATGCTTCATGATTTCCATCTACTTTTGAGCATGTTAACCCCTTAAGGACACATGACATGTGTGACATGTCATGATTGCCTTTTATTCCAGAAGTTTGGTCCTTAAGGGGTTAAAGATGTCTCAGATTAATATTGCTGTATGCAATAAATTAAATAAATTATTTTTCAAATAGTTCATTGAGGTCATTTATTTTGAGATGCAATGTTTTGCTGACTTCCTAGCTTATATGATTATATTCAGATTTGGTGCTATACATGGTTTTTTATTCTAATATTTTTAATAAGTATTTATCTTTTTACAGCAAAATTGTCTATATAGCGATTGCCAAAACATTTCCTATCTTTGTATTCTGATATACAAAAACCTTGGAATAATTTATCAAAAACCTGTGTTAAAATTATCCTTTCTTGTAAACTGTTTATATAGAATGAGTCATATAAAATGGAAATGTGTACACTAGAATTATGTTGTATTCACATACAATCCCCCTTAGTATTAGCATTCATAGTTCAAATGCAAAATACATTTATAACATATCATGGCTAGTACGAACATGTTAGACACATAAACAATACACTCAATAACTATGCTTAAATTTCTGGTAGTAAGCAAAAACAATGTATTCATAAGACATCTCTGGGCTATATGCAAACAAAACACTAGCCCTTTATCGCATAATATGTCTCCACTGCAGTTTATGGCAAAATAAATTAATATGCAGACACAGGCATTTAGGATGAAAACATAGCATTACTAAAATATGTCACCCTCATTGCACTCTCCAAATAAGGTAGTCGTTAGTTAAGTGTAAAGTGTAAAATGTAAAATGTACTATGCATTACTTTGTTCAGCCATGTATTACAAATGTCATGATTAACTTGCCTCTGCGCAGGCAATAAGATGGCATTCCGACTCATGTAACTGATAACAGTGCCTCTGCATAGGCGATTACCCGCTCGAAAACAAAACCAAGTTTGAAATGGACGTTATGATGTGATAACAAGAAACATATTCAAAACACATACAATCCCCGCTCACTTGCAAAACAGTTTTATTTCCTTATATTTTTTTTTTCACTCAGGCTCAATACAGCAAAAAATAAGCTGAGACAACTATATTACGTATTTAATAGTTATCAATGCTTTGATTTTATTTGTGCAGACCCTATGGGAGGAGGATCTATGCGAGCCGGGCTGGCATTTTCCAATTTAGTCAGTCTATCATTAATGGACTGAAGAGATGACAGGATGGTGTTTAGAGTTCCTTGTATGTCTGAGCGTGGTGGCGGGGTGTTGGCCTCTCGATGACAGTAAGGATCCGAAAACATGTGGCCATGACAGGTGAGGCCCTAATTATAATCACGATAGGCGGGTGAATGCGAGGCTCTAACTATGATTTGGGCCGAGGGGCGAAAATCTCCGTGTTGAGATTGGGGAGTTGGCCTTGTGGGACCAGCTACATTGTACAACTAAGGCCAGCGCCTAACCCTAAACAGCCAGTTCCCTGACCCTGGACGGGGGCTTGATGAATGGGGTAATGCAACATACCTAGCAAAGTCCAAATTGTGGTTTCCTGTGAAAAAAAGCTCCCTATGAGACCTAAAACATAAGAGAAAGAGAGAAAGGGAAATAGGGGTAGGAAGGAGGGAGAGATAAGAGGAAAAAGGAGAGAGGGAGAGGAGGAAGAAGAAGAAAAAAAAATTGATACGTTTAGATTTAGTATAGTGAAGTTCTTCTTTCCATCTGTGATAGTATTGTAAGCTTAGGCCTCGAGTGTGCTGAAAAGTACAGGGATAGCTACTATTCCCCTAAAAGGAGATCCATTAAGATGTCATGCTATTAAAGCGTGGTAGTATCCGATGGAAAGAGGAAGGTGAAATGAACAAGAGGTGCTTGTTTTTTAGAATCGGAACGTTTATTTACAGATAGTGCGGCAAGGCGGGAAATCAAGCCCCCATATCCTGATAACCCTGTTATGGTGATGCGTGGCCTTGTAGAGGTAGTTAATAGAGATGTGAATGAAAATATATTTGTACCTGATAGAAACAGGAGACAATAATGAACCAATAACCGGGTTTATGGTAGAATGTCCTTCAGGAAACCTGAAATTGAGGTGTAACATGTCAAAAAGGAAAGATACCCTTAAGATGACATTTAGTACATAATATATTAACCCCTCCCTCTTAATTATAATAGTATAAGAATGCCCAATTATTCAGATTTACGTAACAGATAATACGCTGTAGCATAGCAAATTATAATAAGTAACTTCTTAAATATAATATTAATTTTGATTTACTGAGATCCCTCTCTTAACAGTGATCTTCCATTCACTTAACCTAACCATAGAACAGTAAAGTGTACGAATTGACATGTTTTGATGTTCGATTGTAACTAATGAATTGACCTGGTATAGCAGGTCTATAAAACGTTTGTCTGTTTGTTCGCAAAAATATTGAAAACATGTAGTCAAAGGTGTGTCTGAACGGCGGGAATAGCCCGAACGCGGCTATTCTTGCTGATTACCTGATCGTTCGTTTGTTTGGTGGTTCGTCCGAAATTGCACAAATGGAGGATGCTAACTGGCGGGAAAAACTAAAAGGAGGCCGGAACCGGAAGTGCGGCTGTGGGGAACCGGAAGTGCGGCTGTCAAGGAGAGGCGAACAGACCCGGAGTGAACAGCGTACGTCGAAGGTAAGAAGGGGGAGTAGCGTTTTTATAGGAATGCTAACTCCTCCCACAAACACAGGCCTGCGGCCCTAAAACATATCTTATATATAACATCATACTAAGTGTATTTTTTATTAATATATACATTACTTGGAGTAGACTTATATATTATATTATATAAAAAATAAATAATTCATTAAAAAAATATTATATTATATAAAAAATAAATAATTCATTAAAAAAATGTAAACATACATATTTTATTTAATTATATATCTTTAATTGTAATTTTATTCTAAGTGTATTTTGATATTTATATCTAAGTATATCAAAATACACTTAGAATGAAATTATATATATATATATATATATATATATATATATATATGTATATATAAATAAATACAAATAATACAAATAAACATATGTTCATATACATAATTACATAAATAATTTCATAAATATACACATAGACTTCAAATATATAAATATGTATGTATATTTAAATTCTACATGCATATTTATGTAATATTTTTACATAATTAAGTAATTTTATTGATTGCAATTTGGGGGACCTGCCTGACAATCCAGGCTGTCCAGAGAATTTATTTGCTAGCACTATATTTAACCCTGCAACTTTCCAAAATACCCTAAATCCTGAACACAAATATTAGTGTTTCAAAACAGTAAAACATAGCACAGCGATGATATTGTCAGTGAAAGTGATTTTTTTGCATTTTTCACACACAAACAGCACTTTTACTGATATCATAGTTGTGATACGTACATACTGTTTTAAGACACTATTATTTGTATTCAGCGAAGTGTCCCGAGTATAACCAAACCCCCATGTACAGGTTTTATAGTGTTTTTGAAAGTTACAAACCACCATGGGAGGGAGAGGGGAGAGTTCACCAGGGGAAAGGGAGAGATGGGAGAGCCCACCAGGGGAGGGGGGTAGGAAGAGAGAGACCACCAGGGGAAGGGGGGAGACCACCAGGGGAGAGGGGAGAGGGGGAGAGGAGAGACCACTAAGGGACAGGGCAGGGGGGAGATCACTAAATAACATAGAAGCTGGGGAGAGCAGATTACTAAGGGACACACAGAGGGGCTCAGGTGGGAGATGCACAGAGGAACCTGGGGGTTGGAGGGGAAAGACACCCAGAGGGGCCACAAACCCTCTCTTTCACCCTACACACATACACAATGCATCCCTAAACACATGCACAGAAACACACAATGCATCCCTAAACACATGCACAGAAACACACAATGCATCCCTACTCACACACCAAAACATACAGTGAATCCTACACACACAGAGAAACACACAATGCATCCTTTACACACACAATGCATAGCTCACAAACACACACACAGTGCATCCCTTGCACACATATAAAGAAGCACTTAATGCATCTCTTACACACACACTCAATGCACCCATTACAGACACACACACGGCATTACATTACATACACAGAAACACACCTTGCATTCCTTACACATACAAATACAGATTTACACAATGCATCCCTTACACACACACACACACACACACACACACACACTGCATCCCCTATACACACACTACATCCCTTACACAAACTGGTATCCCTATACACTACATTCCATAAGAACACACACACATTACATCCTCTACAATAACACATAACATATCCCCTATAGACATACACTCCACTCCCCGTGAGCAAACTCATTGGTGGGCCTTGTAGGCATAAGGATTATGGGCGGGCCTTGCAGGTATACTCACAGTCAGGCCCTGAGGGCCCAGACTGTGATCTGTGTAAGGGGCCCCAAAAAATTGAGCTGCTTCCTGTTCGTTGATTTTTGTGAGCACTGCCTCTAGAGAGCCTGTTTTAACACCAGACCCATGGAGCCAGACTGTAGCCTTAGCCCATCATTATCCTCTTGTCCTCATCTGGTGGTAAGTAGGCAATCCAGTATATTATTAGTGGCACTAATCTCTAATTTACCTCACATTAAAGGGACACTATAGTCACCAGAACCCCTACAGCTTAATGTAATGTTTCTGATGTCTATAGCCTGTCACTGCAGGCTTTTTAATGTAAGCATACTGCCTTTTCAGAGAAAAGACACTGTGTGCAGCACTGATGTTGGCTCATATGGCAGATCATATGGGTGGGGTACTGTGATGTCACATGGTGGGCAGAGCATATGGTGGGGTGGCAAATTTTTGATTGATTAGGGTGGAAATAATTCATGCACCGGCCCTGCATATGGTAGCCCAGGAATGAGAATTACCCCCATGATGGCACACCATTTGCAAAAGAAGACAACACAAGGTATTGCAAATGGGGTGTGTTCAGTCTTTTTTAGTATCCACTTAGTCACAAACACTTGCCAAAGTTAACATTCATAATAGTTTTTTTGCATTTTTAACACACAAACAAATATAAATGCTAACTTTGGCCAGTGTTTGTGACTAAGTTGCTACTAAAAAAGACTGGACATACGCCATACTGTGTTGCCTACTTTAAAAAAAATATGTACACGTGAGGTGTGATTCAGAGATTTATAACAGATAAGTGTTACAACGTCACTATTGATACATTTTAAAGATATATATTTTGAAATGTCCTACTTGTACTTATAGCCCTATAACTTGCAAAAAAAAAGAGGTAATAACATGTTAACATTGGGTATTTCTAAACTCAGGACACAATTAAGAAACTATTTAGCACAGGTTTTTTTTGGTGGTTGCAGACACGTAACAGATGTTAGGGGGTCAACGTTACATAAAGTGTATATAATATGTGTGTAAATGAGTAAGAGGAAATTACAGCTAAACACAAACACGCAGAAATGTAAAAACAGTCCTGGCCCTTAACAGTAAGAAAATTGAAAAATGGTCTGGTCGCTAAGGGATTAAATAATAAAACACAAAAAATTATGTTTCTCAAGCATAAGATATAACACACATCTTATTCTAAAATAAGAAAATGTCCTAATAATACATCTATCATTTGTAATAATAATAATAATAATAATAATAATAATAATAATAATAATAATATGAAATACATTTGATGGGAAATATAGATTTATATATCTAGCTTTAACTAATATTAAATCTTAAAACTATTAAAAATAAATTCACTATTTGGGATGTACATTATGCCCAAAGCAAAGCTTCTCCACCTGCTTCAAAATTGTTCATCCTATTTCAAACTGGTTAGATTTACTGGATTCTGAACTCAAATTTTGCAAAATATGTTTTTTTGCAAACATGAGATATCTATTTAAGCTATAATTTTCCTAGCTATACTTTACTTAGTATCCAACATGTGCATACCATGCATAATGGAACAAACAAACTGTAGCAAACTATCACAATTTCAGAAGATGTGTAGTTTATCACTACTGTCCAGCTGGTATCTCCTTTATGAGAGCCATTTCCTAATCTGAAATCAACTGAAGCCAATTCATTTTCATTCCTTCCTCTTCCCCGAGCTATCAAATCAATAGCACAATAGCAAATTGAATATGCACTTTCTAAAAAAGGGGAAAAATATATATTTCTTGTAGCTGTGAAAAACAAATGAAGGTTAAACCAATATGTGGTTTTAATGTAACAATTTGCAGGCTTTAAATACATATGTGATAGAACTTAACCCCTTAAGGACACATGACATGTGTGACATGTCATGATTCCCTTTTATTCCAGAAGTTTGGTCCTTAAGGGGTTAAAGTAGCATTACTACAAAATTCCAAAATTCTTTAAATGTCATTAATTATTGCAATATATTAGACTTGTGCTTTCAGTTCCGAATGATTTGTGATATGTTGGTGTTGCAGAATCTGGACAAATTGCAGACCCCCAATTTTAAACAAAACACAAAGCAATAGAACTGTTAATTTGTTTCCTGATTTGTAGTTTGAAATCAAAACTATTTGTCCACTGACAGCACTAGTAGTAGTAGTTTAGATAAAAAAAAACCTTGGCAGTGTGAGGGTTAATCATGTAGGGGCTGGCCAACACTTGCTACCCTGCCACCATATTAAGTAGAAGAAAAATTGCATATAAAAAGTATTTTCGGGTTAATATGACCACATATTAGTGTAAGGGAGTTATTATGACTCCCATCATGCCCCCAGCTTTATTCCGTAAGTGGGGCATTTTTATTAAACAGTGAACCACTATTGGTTGCTCCCTGTAATAGAAATCTAGCAGCAAAGATACCTGGTGGGGGCTTATTAAAATTATGTAATGGGGGTGAGCAGGACATAGAAACCCCTCTGTACCCACCAATGACAAATAGTAGTTTTTTTTTTATGTTTTTCTTTTTTTTGATTAATTATCCATATGAAAACAGGGACACAATATGATATCATTAAAGGATCACTATAGGATCAGGAACACCATCATGTATTCCTGACCCTATAGTGAAAAAACACTATTTAGGTGGCCACTTGGAGGTGTCCCTATGGGCAATGTAAACACTGCTGTCTCTCTGAAAAGGCAGTGTTTACATGAAAATGCCTGAAGGGAGCTATTATACTCACCAGAACAACTACATTAAGCTGTAGTTGTTCTGGTGACTATATTGTCCCTTTAAACACTTACTATACAAAAGTAAATCCACAAAGCATACATGTAACAATACACAACAACCAGATAATAAACCAGCATATTTGATCAGTGTACCCTGTAGGCAAGATACACATAGAAAACAAACTTAGACAAATATTGGACAGACAAGACAAAACAAAATGGCATATAACCCTTGTGTCAATAGGTTAGTCCCCAAGGGGGATTCCTGGAGGAAGTATGGGATCCTGGGTGCAACCATGCATCAGACCCATTTGAATGGCCTCTCCTTCTACTGTTGATTGCCTGCGTCCAATCAGTGATCACCTCGTGTGGACCTATCAGGGGAATGGCGCAAAACAAGTTTGAATGGGTGCTCCTTCACATATTGGTCGGCATGGACTTCCAGGCGGCCAGCGGGACCTCTGTGGCTGTGCAGCCAACTCCGCTGGGGCCCACGTCTCCATCAGGTGGATACCTCCATTTAGGTAGCACCGGAGAAACCGCTTCTTGGGCAGATCCAAGCCTGGCCCCTCAGATCCCAGAAGGGAAAGCAGTGATTATAGCTCCATTAGGAGCATGTAGGTTGATCAGAACCGCCAGTACCCAACAAGTGTCCCCACCAATCTCATGCAAGAGAAGCAGTTCCATTCAGGATATGAATGCCCCACCTGGTTGGCGTTCACCTATACCAATTGGCAGCCACCCAGGGGAGCATCCGTTAAATCCTTCCTTGCGGTTTCGCACTTCAGTTATGGGTGCGAACGTTCTAATCCATTGGTGGGAACATTCTAATTGAGAACCTGGGTGTTCCATGTTCGGGAGATGAACACGTTTTGTTTGTATGAGCACACCCAATTGGTAAACATGGCAAATTACACTAAATACACGGGGAGACAAAAGGGGAAACCACACGAATTGACAGCTAGCGTATAGGGATATGGCACTCAGTGACGGTGTTCTGTCACAAGTGGTTACACAGGAAACCCTTAATTTTTAGATAGTTCAATATTTCTTTACTATCTAGATTATATTCAGTATTCAGTAAGAAGTCTTTCAAGTTGTTGTTATTTATTAAATTGCTTATTTTAGAAAGACCGCATTTAGTCTAATTTTGTATATTAATGTCAAATATATTATAGGATAGATAGAATATAGGAAGGGGAAAAATAGTAGGGTTCTATAAAAAAACAGTGGGGGGGGCTTTCTTAAGTCACCAACCACCACCACCCATGGGTATAAGCTAGGGTTAATAAAGGAGTAATGGGGGAAAATCCCATTGTCCCAACCAGCTCCCAACAATGGACAATAGTATGTCTGGCCAACATTTATTTTAATGCACCCCACCTAATGCACATGGGTGGGGGCTGGGAGACACCATTATTATTTGATTATTACCTTTTATTGGTCCCACCCACCTACAATAGTTGGATTTAGCAAGTACCCCAATTTGTTTTATACAACCCATACCTTTAGTGCATGAGTTAGTATTATTATTATTTATTATTATTATTATTATTATTATTATTATTATTATTAATATTATTATTATTTATTTTTATTATTTATAAAGCACCAACAAATTATGTAGCACTGTACAATGGGTGGACTAACAGACCCATAATTGTAACCAGACGAGTTGGACACGAACAGAGGGATTGTGGGCCCTGCTCAATAAAACTTCGCTAGGGCTCAATAGGAATGGTGCAGCCCTAGAGAAGTCTTTAAGGTGAGCATCAGAGGTAGGAGTATGAACAGAAGTTTGACATAGATCTTCGGCAGAGCATAGGGATCTAGACGGGACATATTTGTGTATTAATGAGGATAGATAGGTTGAAGCAGCATTGTGTAGAGATTTGTAAGCAAGTACCAGAATCTTAAATTAAGCCTTATATCTTACAGGAAGACGGACAGGAAGATGAGCCTCACCGCTGCATTCCTTATACAAGTTGCGCAAGTTGGGAACATGTAAGACCACTGAGAAGAGGATTACAGTAGTCAAGGCGAGAGAGGACAGTGGTATGAATGCATTATACCTTAGCTGTATCAGGCATTAAATAGGGGCGGATGCCCACTATGTTTTTGAGATGGAAGCGACTTCATTTGGTGATTGATTGGACATGAGGGGTGAATGAGAGGTCAGAGTCAAGGAGAACAACTAGTTAGCAAGCCTGTGAGGAAGAGCTGATGGTAGTGCCATTGACTTAAAAGGGAAACAGACAAGGGAGTAGCAACAGTTGAGGCAGTTCTGTTTTGGACAGGTTAAGTTTAAGGAAATAAGTAGCCATCCAGTTGGAAATAGCAGAGGCACAGTCAGAGACACGAGTCAAGAGAGGTGGTGAAAAATCAAGGGAGGTCAGGAAAATGTGCATGTCATCTGCATAAAAATGATACTAGACTAAGATTAATGATAATGGACTAAGACTCCACCAACAATGGACAAACATAGAGAACGCCTTATCAGAGACATCACTACAAGGCATCGCTTGGTCGCGACATGACCACACAAAGCCTCAAAAGAAAAGATTGAAAAGCCACCCAACCATCGACCCAACACTAAAAGTCTGGCTAAAGCTCCAACGAATTGTTACATGGATAAAATTTTGTGAAATATAATTACACAAGAGATTGTGATAATTAATAGTTTTCAAATATCTACTCAGAGTTGACATGGAAATGCATTACCATATGTTTTCAAGAATGTAGCTCTAGTTACAGGTATACTAAATTAATTAAATTAAGTTGATTTAGCTATTACCAATTCTCAGAAGTTATGTTTTATATCATACATTGCTTTGAAATATCGTAATCAACTCCCTCTTGTTTCAGCATGTTGTTTGACTACTATGAGTAGTAGCTATCTTATTATGAAATCAAAATACCATAGACCAATTGCAAGCCCTGATTCTCTGGAACTGTTTTGGGGCATGGGACCATGCCTGCGGTCGGTCAAATACATGACTTCCATAACATTTCTGTACACCTGAACTGATCTGGGTGGTTTTTAGATATGTTGGTCATCCATATCATGGCTATTAGGGGATATTGTTGTTGTGTTTTGGGGTACTTTTGGGACTTTTTAAAAATATGTTTTTTTTCTGCCTGGAGATAATTGAATTGATACAGCAATTGACCCAATTATCTCAGAGGCAGAGGGGAGGGATTGTATGCTATGTGTTGGAGTGTCTTAGATTGTAACTCTGCAGCGGTTCATGGTGTCTACGATGCTTATGGTGTCCGGTGCGGTGCTTATGGTCCTCAGCGTCAGCTAGGAAGAATCGATTGGTGGAAGTACCCAGTGGGGGTGCCAGGAGGTCCGTTACAAAACTTTTCCCTCTTTTATTTTTTCTCTTGCTGTTCCCCTATATTCCCCTCCTTGTGGGTGCTGCTGCTGAGCTAATTAGGGGGAGTGTCCCTTAATTTAAAGTAGTATCTTTTAAGTAGGAGTTGAAACAACAGGAGTTTAAACTAAAAGGGTAAATATTGTTTTTCTAACTTGTGTTTTTGGTAACTGGGGATGAGTGCTAGCAAGATTGTGAGTTTTTCTCAGTGCACATCCTGCTGCATGTGTGCATGCCTGGATGAATCGGTCCAGGGTCCATACCCAGGGACGTGTCTTTCGCAAGGCAAACAAGGCATCTGCCTTGGGCGGCATTTTGCAGGGGGCTGCAAAAAAAGCCACCCCCCAAACGCCCAGGCCACTTTTGAGCCCCCAGACGGCGGGCAGCGGGGGATCGAGGGAGAATACTTACCTGAGCACTTCCTGCTCAGCTCCCTCCACGCCGCTTAATGAAGCCGAGAGCCGGAATATGACGTCAGACCGGCTCCCGGCATCACTAAGCGCCGCCTACTCAGCCTGTGCACCCCCTGCCTGCCCGACCAGCAGCCACACTGGACAGGTACGGAATCCACTCCAGCTCTCCCATGGAGGCTGGGTGGATTTAAAATAAAATAATAATAATTTGTGAGTGTTGGGAGAAATGTGTATGTCTCTGTAAGAGTGTGTATGTGTCTGTAAGTGTGTGTGTCTGTATGTGTGTGTGTCTATGTGTCTGTAAGTGTGTGTGTCTAAGTGAATGTGTGTGTGTTTATTGTACCCTAATGTATCAATGCAATGTTTTGTTGACCCAGGACATACTTGAAAACGAGAAAAATCTCAATGTATCTTTCCTGGTAAAATATTTTATCAATAAATAAATAATATAATCACCCAAATAATTATAGAAGTTGTGACTTGATGATGTCATAATACTGTATTAATAATGACCTGTATTAATTAGAGCTGAGATAGGATTTATATTGAACCGGTTAGTAGAAAAAGCTTTCGCCCAAATTTATCCTTTGTGTGACAAGAAGACCCTTTCATTTTCTTGCCACATTCAAGAATTTATTCAGCCCATCAGGTAGAGCAAAGAATGGTTGAAGGAAATTAATGAGGATTAAGCAAAGGACCAATTGCAGTTGCAGTTAAATTTCACAAATTGGCATCTTACATAGTTACATAGTTACATAGCTGAAAAGATACTTGCGTCCATCAACTTCAGCCTTCCTCACATAGTTTTTGCTGTTGATCCAAAAGAAGGCAAAAAACCTAGTCTGAAGCGCTTCTAATTTTGCCACAAACTAGGAAAAAAAATCTTTCTTGACCCCAAAATAGCAGCCAGATGTCTCCTTGGATCAAGCAGCTATTACCCCACTAGTTAGAAATTATATCCCTGTATGTTATGTTTTTGCAAGAGAATTCCATATCCTTATTGCTCTTACTGTAAAAAAACCTTTACTTTGCCTTAGATGAAATCTCCTTTATTCCAACCTAAATGTGCGACCTCGTGTCCTATGTATAGCCCTGTTTATTAATAGATTTCCAGATAAAGGTTTGTACTGAATATATTTGTATAATGTTATCATATCCCCTCTCAGGCGCCGTTTTTCCAAACTAAACAGATTTAATTTTTTTAACCTTTCTTCATAACTAAAATGCTCCATTCCTTTTATCAATTGTGTAGCTCATCTTTGGACTGTTTATAGTGCCATGATATCTTTCTTTAGAACAGGCGCCCAAAATTGCACAGCATATTCAAGGTGTGGTCCTACCAGCGATTTATAAAGAGGCAAAATTATATTTTCATCCCGAGAATTTATGCCCCTGGCCTTAGCAACTGCAGATTGACATTGCATATTGCTGCCTAATTTGTTGTCTATAACCAGGCCCGGACTGGCCATCGGGCCCACCGGGCAAATGCCCGGTGGGCCGCGGTGGCCGTGGGCCGAGGCCGGCAGGGAGATCACAGGATCTCCCCGGCCGGCCCCTGCAGGGCCGACACTATCCTAGTGCTGGCCCCACTGTATTTCATGGAGGGCCGGTGGGGAGATCAAAGATCTCCCTCACCGGCCCACATGCTGTCAAAGGCGGCTGCCGGCGGGGAGAGAGGGAGGGAGCCAGCCTGCCAGCAGAGGAACCCGGCGGAGCTCTAACTTGAAGCTCCGCCGGGTTCCTCTCGCGAGATCCGGCGCGTTGCCATGGCAACGACCGGATCTCGCGAGAGTGAACTCTAGCCCACAGGCTAGAGTTCACTCACCGCTGGACCACCAGGGATGGATGGCAGAGTGCCTGAACCCAGCGTGCCGGTCCCCCCTCCCAGGCTAAAAGGTAAGAAGGGATGGGGGGACATACCTTCTAACATGTATCCACAGCACTCTCACACACATCATCCCCAGCACTATCACACTCAGCACTCTCACACACATCATCCCCAGCACTATCACACTCAGCACTCTCACACACATCATCCCCAGCACTATCACACTCAGCACTCTCACACACATCATCCCCAGCACTATCACACTCAGCACTCTCACACACATCATCCACAGCACTATCACACTCAGCACTCTCACACACATCATCCACAGCACTATCACACACATCATCCCCAGCACTATCACACTCAGCACTCTCACACACATCATCCCCAGCACTATCACACTCAGCACTCTCACACACATCATCCCCAGCACTATCACACATCATCCCCAGCACTATCACACATCATCCCCAGCACTATCACACTCAGCACTCTCACACACATCATCCACAGCACTATCACACTCAGCACTCTCACACACATCATCCACAGCACTCGCACACATCATCCCCAGCACTATCACACTCAGCACTCACACACATCATCCACAGCACCCACACACACAAATCACCCACAGCACCCACACACACATCACACAGCACCCTCACACAAATCAATCACACACAGCACCCTCACACACATCACACCTCACACACACATACTGCACCCCTCACATACACACAGAATCCCCCCGACACACTGCACCACACACATACACAATACTTCCAAACATATATATATATATATATATATATATATATATATATATATACACACACACACTAGATTCCTTGTAAGCAAACACATACTACACTCCTAAACACACACTCTCTACAAACACTACATCACTTATACACACACACTATAGCCTGCATGCACACTCTTGCTACATCCCCTATACACACACATTCTCTACAGCCCTTAGCCACATATGCATTACATTACACCACAAACACAACACGCCTAAAACCAACCTTATAACACAATACCACACCACAATCAGCTCACTCTGCACACACACAATACCACAAGCAGGCTCCAAACACATGCACAATACTCTTTCCTGGCATTTTTGTCTCCTGGTATCAATTTATAGAGACACCAGAGACAAGTTGCAAGGAAACACAGTGCAAGCATGTTATTAAATTTGCAGAACAAATACACGGCTTTTTTTCTCATGTTAGAGCTCTTCAGCAGAGCTCTGCGCATGGTCTGCTCTGGAAGAGCATTGAACCAACATGCTCACTTTGAGAGGGGGCGTGTTTGTCATTAGTGATGACAAAGCACACCCTCTCTGCCCCGCCCCCTTCTTAGTGGGCCGCTGTGGTAAAAAAATGCCCGGGCCGAATTTTTTTCCCAGTCCGGCCCTGTCTATAACAATTCCCAAATCCTTCTTGTGTTTGGTTATCCCTAGTTCACTACCATTTAGGGTGTAAATAGCTTGTGCAATCTTAACCCCGAAGTGCATATCTGCTATTTTAGTGCCCAGTCCCCCATTCTATTAAAATCCCTCTGCAGCAAAGCAATATCCTGCTCACATTTTATTACTTTACAAAGTTTTGTGTCATCTGCAAACACTAAAACATGGCTTTCAATGCCCATTTCAAGATCATTTATAAATATGTTAAATAGAAGCGGTCCCAAAACAGAACCCTGAGGGACACCACTTACCACTTTTGTCCAGCTTGAAAATGTACCATTTATGACAACTCGCTGTACTCTATCCTTAAGCCAATGTTCTACCCAAGAACAAGAATATTCATCTAGACCGATTTCTTTTAGTTTGAAGACTAACCTATTGTGAGGAACCGTATCAAATGCCTTGGCAAAATCCAAGTAGATCACATCCACTGCAACACCCTGATCTATATTTCTACTTACTTCTTCGTAGAATGCAATTAGGTTAGTTTGACATGACCTATGTTTCATAAAACCATGCTGATTATTGCTAATAACACAGTTCTTCCCAATGAATTCCTGAATATTATCCCTTAATAGCCATTCAAATAATTTCCCAGTCACAGAAGTTAAGCTCACAGGTCTATAATTTCCAGGCAGGGATTTTGAACCCTTTTTAAATATAGGAACAACATCTGCCTTCCTCCAATCCTCCGGTACAATACCTGAAACAAAAGAATCTTGAAAAATTAAATACAGAGGTTCACTTATTTCCCCACTTAGCTCCTTAAGTACTCGTGGGTGGATACCGTCAGGCCCCGGAGCTTTATTTACATAAATTTTCTTTAATAGCTGTAGCACCTTGTCTCGAGTTATCCAATCACGTTATCTGCAAGTTTGTTGCAGCAATCATATGCATATCTCTTGCCATAGGATCCTCATTAATATATACCGAAGAAAAATAGTTATTTAAAATTTCTGCCTTTTCCTGGTCTTCATTGACTAACAGACCCATCTCTGTTTTCAGTGTACCTACACTTTAATTTTTTGTTTTTTTAGAATTAATGTACTTGAAAAAAATGTTTGGGGTTGGTTTTGCATTCTTTGGCTATCAATTTCTCATTTTCTAGTTTAGCCACTTTAATTGCCTTTTTGCAAGTATTATTGGCTTCCTTATATCTTATATAGGATGCATCTGATTGGTCCCATTTAAATGCCTTAAAAGCCCTTTTCTTATTTTTAATCTCTTGTTTTACTTCTCTACTAAGCCACATTGGTTTTAATTTGTTTCTTTTATATTTATTACCCAATGGTACATACTGTGAAATGTACCTTTCTAATATTTGTTTGAATAGTTTCCATTTTTCCTCAGTGTTTTTATCACTAAGGCGTTTATGCCAGTCGATATGTTGTAGAGCTGCCCTAATCTTATTAAAATTGGCTTTTTTTAAATTATACGTTTTAATATACCCTACATGCTTTTGCTTTTTTGAGTTTATTTCAAAAGTTACCATATTGTGATCACTATTTCCCAAATGCTCCCCTACTTGAATGTTGGTTAAAAGATTAACATTGTTTGTTATAATGAGATCCAGACAAGCATCCTTTCTAGTTGGTCCTTGTACCAGTTGTGACATAAAGGTGTCATTTAACACATTCAAAAAACGGATTCCCCTAGCTGAAGTACTAGTCCCTCTATCCCAATTTATGTCCGGGTAATTAAAATCTCCAATAATTAATGTGTTCCCCCGATTTGCAGCTTCACCAATTTGCTCTAACAGCAGTTCTTCCTCATCTGCCTTCCTCCAATCCTCCGGTACAATACCTGAAACAAAAGAATCTTGAAAATTTAAATACAGAGGTTCACTTATTTCCTGACTTGGCTCCTTAAGTACTCGTGGGTGAATACCATCAGGCCCTGGAGCTTTATTTACATTAATTTTCTTTAATAACTGTAGCACCTTGTCTCGAGTTATCCAATCACAAGTTATCTGCAAGTTTTTTGCAGCAATCATTTGCATATCTCTTGCCGTAGGATCCTCATTAAAATATATTTAAGAAAAATAGTTATTTAAAATTCCATTTTTTTCCTGGTCTTCATTAGCTAATACAATTTAATTTTTTTGTTTTTTTTTTAGAATTGATGTACTTGAAAAACTTTTTGGGGTTGGTTTTGCATTCTTTGGCATTTTCTCATTTTCTAGTTTAGCCACTTTAATTGCCTTTTTGCAAGCGTTATTGGCATCCTTATATCTTAAATAGAATGCCTCTGATTTGTCTGATTTAAAAGCTTGAAATGCCATTTTCTTATTTTTAATCTCTTGTTTTACTTCTCTACTAAGCCACATTGGTTTTAATTTGTTTATTTTATATTTATTACCCAATGGTACATACTGAGAAATGTACCTTTCTAATATTTGTTTGAAAAGTTTCCATTTATCCTCAGTGTTTTTATCACTAAGGAGTTTATGCCAGTCGATATGTTGTAGAGCTGCCCTAATCTTATTGAAATTGGCTTTTTAAAAATTATATGTTTTAGTATACCCCACTTGCTTTTGCTTTTTTGAGCTTAAAAATTCAAAAATTACCATATTGTGATCACTTTTTCCCAAATGCTCCCCTACTTGAATGTTGATTAAAAGATCAACATTGTTTGTTATAACGAGATTCAGACAAGCATTCTTTCTAGTTGGTGCTTGTACCAGTTGTGACATAAAGGTGTCATTTAACACATTCAAAAACCTGATTCCCCTTGCTGAAGTACTGGTCCCTCTATCCCAATTTATGTCTGGGTAATTAAAATCTCCAATAATTAACATGTTACCTCAATTTGCAGCTTTCCCAATTTGCTCTAACAGTTGTTCTTCCTCAATAATATTTACATTAGGTGGTTTATAACATATCCCAACCAATAATTGATTTCCCTGTGTTTCTAAAACAACATGCCTTTTATTTTATTTTGCTTGTAATCATGGGTAAAAAGCTAATTGTTTCTAAATGTATATCACATTTCACATGCTGAGTTATACCACTATAAATATGTAACTGCAATCTGATGATGCTGGCTAAATCAGTCATCATTATGAGGAATGTGTTATGAAACAAGAAAAAAACGAAAAATACATTTTTCAACAGGCTGATATGATAGAATAAACAGCAAAATTACTAAAGAGAAATGAATGGATGTAAATGAAAGGAAAGAAAGGTCTAAGTGAAATACTAGATATTACACAATCAATAATTATAGCCTGCCTTAATAAATTAATCAAGTGCATTGTACCGTTAAATAAACTATATACTATTTTATTTCTAACTGCTAATTGGCAAATACAGTCAGACTACCAATATATTAATCAATATGAAGTAAACTGAAGAATACAAGTGCCAAGTGCTTTGAAGTGTGATCTTGGCTCTTGGCATTCATGTGAATCTTCAGAATTATTGCATCTGGCATGTAGATATTGGCTTAAAAAGATGGACAATTTCAATGTATAAGGCTCATGACTGTACCAATGGAGTAGGCTGTTCATGGATGTGGACTTTCTGTACAGCTCTGTAATAATCCTAAAATGGAAGACAGAGTTTGCCCACAGGATCAGAATGCTGTTTATATATATATATATATATATATACCATTTGAAGATGTATTTTTGGTGATCGCTGGAGAATTTACAACATTTTTCTCCCATCAATAAAAAAAAGGTTTGCATAGCTAGAGGCACAACATGTGGCCATAGCTGTACCAGTAGATTTAAGGTAATCTATCCCATTAAAAATGAAATAGCTATGAGTTAAAACAAACTCAAGTAAGAACAAAACAAAATCTTTTTGTAGATCATTGCAAGATGTCCAGTTGAGAAAATGACTGCATGCTAGAAGACCCTTATAACGAGATACATTATTATAAAGAGACACTACATCTAAACTAGAGAGCAAAGTGTAAGGAGGGACAAAGAGATTGTAAAGGGGAAATACTTCCCTGGATCGTGGTGGATTACTGCACGATCCTCATCCCCGACAGTTCCCAGCCGGTGTGGTGTTATCAGGGAAGACGGCTGCTGCAGTCCCAGAATTCATAATAGTTATATTATTGCCCTTAAGAAAAATGGTGCCTATGTGCATGTGACATCATGTCATCAACACACACGCACGTTTTGGTATCAAAAGTCAAGTTTAAACCAATCAATGCACAGAGAGACATATTTAAGCCCTTTTTCAGTGCCCTGTCATGGTTTCCACTGTCATGGTTTCCACTTGTTCATTAATATTTCTAGTATTTGACTTTGGCTTGTATTTGACTTTCCCTACTTCTGGTATCCTGAGTTTTAGCTAGTATTTTGTTAAGTGTCTGCTTATGCACCTTTGACTTTGGATTGTTTATTAACTATTCTCTTACGTTAAGTCCAGCCATTCTAAGGCTCAATATACGTTATTTGTTTTTTGCATAGTCCTGCGTGTTGGGTCATATAGTAGTTGTTACAGAAGGCAGATTGATGACGATGCGGTGTAGGATTTTTCAATAAATTTACTAGGTCACTCAGTCAAGCAATGTTACCCAACACTATTGGCCTGCCCGGAGGATTAAGGATATCCTTGTGAATCGTGGGCAGGCAATATAAGGTGGCAATGGTTGGATAATTGTGGGGCAGAAGACATTTGTGGTCATCACTGTTTAGGATTTTCTGTTGTAAGGCTGCTACTAACACAGTATTAAGTTAGGACACAAAGTTTGCAACAGGATCCAAAACAAGAATTTCCTAACAGTATGTTGAGATGGGTATTGCACATGTTGATGCACATATCATGTTTGAGTAGAACTATATTGCCATCTTTATCAGCAGGCTTAAAGATCACATTAACTTTGTTAATTCAAGTAGGGCTCTACTTATAGGTCAAGTTGTGTGTAAGGCATCATTAAATTAGATATTTTCCAATGAAAAAAATTGAGGGTGGAGACATGATGACGTGAGGGTGTGTTTGCGTGAGAGCGTGGACATGGGAGGGGGCCATGTGGAGAGCTGTGAGGAGACACTGAAAAGAGCTTGAAGCAGAACGGTATCAGACTGGAGGGAAGAGAGAGATGGAAGACCTTGGATTTAATCTGAACAAAACATCTGGAAGAAACAGAGGAGAGCTGAATTGATCGAAGTGAAGGCTGGAGGCAGAAGAAATATCTGCGAGGGAGCACCATTGCATAAATACCAGATAAGCCAAAATCCCCAAAACTCCCTGCTTCCTATATTTAAATTGTGAGATAATACCTATTCACTGTATCCTGTACTGTGACTAATGTAGAGTGGCAATAGAGGGGTCAGAGAGAAGGCAGGAGGCTGTAGAAAGGCTTTTTATCTATAGTCTTACTAATTTTTTATAGTGATCTATACAGTTTTCTCTACTTGCTGGTAGATTTTCTGAGACCTACATTTAGATAATATATCCCCTCTTCATAACCATTGTCACATATGATGCTAAGATTAATTTGAACCCAAATCTGATCTAGTTTGATAGTATTTGATTTTATTTAAGGTATAAGAGTTATTGTTTCTAAAAAAGAAAAAGGAAAAAAAAAATATGTACCGTATTTATCGGCGTATAACACGCACCGGCGTATAACACGCACCTCATTTTTAGAAAGAAATTCCAGGAAATTTCCCCCCCTCCCATAGTATCCCCCCCCCCTCATCCCATAGTATTCCCCCCTCATCCCATAGTGTTCCCCCCTCATCCCATAGTGTCCCCCCCCTTTCCATAGTATTCTCCCCCCCTCCCATAGTATTCTCCCCCTCCCCCCCTCCCATAGTATTCTCCCCCTCCCCTCCCCTCCCATTCTCCCCCCTCCCCTCCCATAGTATTCTCCCCCCTCCCCTCCCATAGTATTCTCCCCCCTCCCCTCCCATAGTATTCTCCCCCCCTCCCCTCCCATAGTATTTCCCCCCCTCCCCTCCCATAGTATTTCCCTCCCTCCCCTCCCATAGTATTTCCCCCCCTCCCCTCCCATAGTATTGCCCCCCCCTCCCATAGTGTACTTCCCCCCTCCCCTCCCATAGTGTACTTCCCCTCCCATAGTGTACTTCCCCCCCTCCCCTCCCATAGTGTACTTCCCCCCCTCCCCTCCCATAGTATACTTCCCCCCTCCCCTCCCATAGTATACTTTCCTCCCCCTCCCCTCCCATAGTGTACTTTCCTCCCCCTCCCCTCCCATAGTGTACTTTCCTCCCCCTCCCCTCCCATAGTGTACTTTCCTCCCCTCCCATAATTACTTACCTGTCCTGAAGCGTGGGCCGGCTTCACAGCGCGCACCGCGGTACAGGAACTTTAATTTAAGGTTCCGGTTTCCGGCGGGACTGAAAGGAAGTGTGCACACTATTGTGCACACTTCCTTTCAGTCCCGCCGGAAACCGGTACCTGAAATTAAAGTTCCTGTTCCGCGGTGCGCGCTGTGAAGCCGGAACACGCTTCAGGACAGGTAAGTAATTATGGGATATCGGCGTATAACACGCACCCACGATTTTTCCCCTATTTTCAGGGGAAAAAAGTGCGTGTTATACGCCGATAAATACGATATATATATATATATATATATATATATATACACACACATTAGAGGAAAATCAAGAAGGAACAAATCAAAAAAGTGGAAAAGGATAAGAAAAGTTGGAATGCATACTATATTTAGGGAGAGGGCTAGTGTCTTGGAAACCTTTGTGAGGCTTTTAAATGAGCAGTACTCTTTTTGAGAAAAAGGTACAGAGAAATATGCAAAGACACAGAGGTTTAGAGTTCTTACCTCAAGAAAGAAAGAAAGGTAAAGAAGAGGGAAAACATAAAGTAGAAGGGGAAAAACACATATAGTTACAGTTACATAGTTACATAGCTGAAAAGAGACTTGCGTCCATCAAGTTCAGCCTTCCTCACATTTGTTTTTTGCTGTTGATCCAAAAGGCAAAAAAAAAAATCAGTTTGAAGCACTTCAATTTTGCAACACACTAGGAAAAAAAATCCTTGTTGACCCCAGAACGGCAGTCAGATTTATCCTTGGAGTAAGAAGCTATTACCCAACATTGAAAAATTATATCCTTGAATATTCATAGGAAAAGAGAGAAGAGTGAGGATTAGAAAAAGAGAAGAAAGAGTGGAAAGATGACCTTGAAAAAGGGGAATGATACAAAAAACAACAAAGAAACAAGGTATAATAAGGACAAGACAAAATAAATCCCTACTATCCTATTATGCAGCCCCTGACAGATAAAAGACCAATATCAAAGAGAAGATTAAGATCACCCACAAAGTAAGTAAAAAGAGCCTCAAAGATGGCAATGACACAACACTACAACAGATGGAAATAACAGAGATACTATCTCCAAACATATTACAGGAACAAGTGTCAATTACTAAGGAATTTCTAACTAAACTATGGGAAGAGCACAGAGATTTAATAAAAATTTATTTACTGATTACTATTACAGAAGTGAAGGATGAAATCAAAATCCTCAATTGAAAGATCCAGAAAAATTCTGTTGACATATAATGAAGAAAAACATACAATCAGTTCAAAATAACAAGGCTTCCAGCTGCTAAACAATGGGATTTTATCCCCAGTCCCTAAGAGCAGGATGTAGCGGATTGGTACCGGGCTGTCCCACGACATGTATGAGAATAAGTGTATTTGGTCATATGGCTGGTTTAATGTGTATGTACATGTATAGAAAGCATGGTATCCGGGTATAATGACAGTTAAATGTATGTAAAGAATTGTATTCCTCTAGTTGTTCGGTAGAATCATTCAAATAAAACAAGGGAATGAAACTACCGAACAACCAGACCACCCAGGAATGAGTGTGCCTCCAATTACCGTTTGCAACAATGTTGCAAACAGGTAATTGGCAATCAGTGCAGTGTGGTCTTTGTCCTCTGGGTGGCCGCCATTCGGGAAACAAACACGTGGCGGCGGCCATCTTAAACTACCGAACAGCGGTGTTTTGCCGTCGAGTGTCTGGAACTAAAATCGGACACTTGACTAGGCAAACACCGCTGAGACCTCCATACTTCCAGAAATTCGTATGGAAACTACCGAATGACCCGCCGTTCGGTAGAAAGAGCCCCATAAACAAGGGAATTCATTCAAACCCTCTCCAGGCTCTATAACACAGGCAATTCGCCTGTTTTCATTCCCTTGTTTGTGACCGACCGCAGGGCCAAAATGCATGGAACTGTTTTCGGATACTTTACCCATGCGGTCGGTCAAATCTTTGGAACCCCATATCTCACGAACCATTCATCCGAATGGGCTAATTTTTAAGTATGTTGGTCCCCCAGAATAGAGCTATCTGGGGATGTTGGATTTGTGGATGTACCCCAAGTATTTAGGGTACATCCAAAACTCGGGGAAAACTGTGTACACAATAAGGGGATTATGATGCTAGAGGAGGGGAGGAGATCTGTGGGAGGTTACTACTTAGAGATTGGATAATGTCTTAAGTGATAGAACCTCCTCCCTTGCATGGGAGAGGGCTTTATAAGGAACTGTGGAATAAAGCTTGTCAGACTACTCCTGAAACTGTGTGTCGTCCAGTTATTGGGATTGCGATGGGGATACTGCTGTATTACTTTACCTGCTGGAAACCTTGCCTGTGGACTTAACATCACCTTGTTCCTGAGCCTCACTGGAATCTCTAGTGGAGAATAGCTGTGCAAGATCGGCTCTCCGCTACATTTGGTGGCAGCGGTGGGATCCAAACTCACAGAGGAACAAGCGTAAATGGAGTACGGATGGAGATTGATTTTTCTGCGCTAAAACGCTCCACGCTAAAGGACCTCCTAGAGGCAAGGGGTATACAAGCCAGCAATAAGAAGAAAGCAGTACTTGTTACAGAACTCATGGCAGAGTACAGAATGGAGGGCGATTCAGTTCCGGCACAGAGGGAGCCGGGAGGAACACCACAAGGATCGGAATTCCAGAGGCAGGTTCAGTTCAGGCTATCCTTTTATGGGGAAAACCCCCCAACAGAAATTGTTACCAGGACAATGGCCGAGGTACAAGAATTCATCCTAAGGACACAGGCACCAGAACAAAGCTCTGCAATTAATGTGCCACAGGAAGGTAAGCCTAAAATACCATACCAGGCTTTTAAAACATATGTGGAGGCAGAGGAAGATATAGACGCTTTCCTGCAAGACTTTGAAAGACTGTGTGCACTGCATAAAATTAACGCAGAGGACTGGGTACCTATTTTGGCCGGAAGGTTAACCGGGAGGGCAGCAGAGGCATATCGGACTGTACCTAATGACGAAATAAGGAATTACAGTAAAGTGAAAGAAATTATACTCGCCAGGTATGCTATAACACCCGAGGCATACCGGCGGAGGTTCCGGGATCTAAAGAAAACAGAGAAGGACTCGCACGCAGAGTGGGCATGCCGATTACAGGGGGCAGCGCTCGGGTGGGTGCAAGCTAGCAAGGCACGTTCTATGGAGGATGTAATACAAATGTTGCTGATGGAGCAGTTCTATGAGGGAGTAACCAATGAGGTCCAGGAATGGGTAAGGGACAGAAACCCTACTTCCCTTACCGAGGCGGCTAGGAAAGCGGATGACTACCTGGATGCACGCAGGTCACAAAAACCTGCAGCTCCAAAAGCAACCTTTAAAACATTCGGGGGAAACAACTACACCCCAGCTCCACCGAGACCGCTACCACCACCTCCACCACCCGCTGCACAGCCCCGGTTCCGACAACCCACCGCTGGCCCCTGTCATCACTGCCAGAAGTGGGGACATTATAAAAGGGAATGCCCACAGCTACGGGACCGTTCCACCTGGATTCGTCCAGGCCCACCTCCACCCAGGGCGGCCGCAGCCCACCACTACCAGGACCTAGTCACCACCCCATATGGTTCCGCAGTCCCCATTACTACTGTGGAACAATGGGAGGTACTGCACGAGGCAGATCCGGTCCAGGCCAATGTGGATAATCTACGGCACCATCGACAGACGGTATATCTGAATGGTACAGCAGTCCAGGGATTACGAGATTCGGGAGCCACCATCACTTTGGTACAGAGCCACCTGATTTCAGATCAGGCAAAACTGAACAAAACTGTTGCCGTCCGGGTAGCTGGGGGAGCAGTGTACCGGCTACCTACAGCAAGGGTACATTTACATTGGGGAGCGGGGGCAGGGGAAGTGGAGGTGGGGTTGATGCCACATTTACCGGCGGAGGTTTTATTGGGGAACGATCTGGGGAGGCTCACTTCTGCTTTTGAGCCCCAGTCACCCACCACAGGAGAGGTCAACCCTGTAGTCACCCGACAACAGGCCCGCACCCAGGACCACAACACACTGCCGGAGGTCCAGGTAAGCAACCCTACCCCCCCTCTAGAATGTGTCCCCTGGGCTCCACCTAATGAATTTGTAGCTGAAGTCGCAACAGACCCCACGCTTCAGGTGTATAGGGACAAGGTTGGCACGGGTTCCCCCGGGGCGGAGGGAGAGAAGTTTATCTGGGATAAACAACTTTTATACAGGGAAACAACCAAACAGATTACGGGGTTAGACCCGATAGCGAGGAGACAATTAGTGGTACCACAGCGGTACCGGGCTGAATTACTCCGGATAGCGCATGATATTCCGCTATCCGGACATCTAGGGGTTAGTCGCACCAGGTACAGACTAACCCAGAGTTTCTTCTGGCCAGGGATTAGCCAGGAAGTACGCAGATATTGCACGACTTGCGATACCTGCCAGAGAGTGGGAAAAAGGGGGGATCGCAGGAAGGCTAAACTTCACCCCTTACCCATAATAGAGGAACCTTTTAGCCGAATAGCGGTGGATCTGATAGGCCCCCTCAATAAAGTTAGCCCGTCAGGAAAACGGTATATTTTAACGGTCGTAGATTATGCCACCAGGTATCCAGAGGCAGTGGCTCTGACCAACATCCACGCTGAGACGGTCGCGGATGCCCTCATGTGGATATTCTCCCGGATGGGATTACCCAGGGAGATTATCTCGGATCAGGGTACCCAGTTTACCGCAGAATTCACCCAACACCTCTGGAGGATCTGTGGCATTAAGCCTATTATCAGCGCTCCTTACCACCCCCAGACGAACGGGCTCTGCGAACGATTCAATGGTACCTTGAAGCAGATGCTCCGAACCTTCGCAGAGACCCACAAGGACTGGGAACGATTCCTGCCGCACCTCCTATTTGCATACCGGGAGGTGCCGCAGGAATCCACAGGGTTCTCCCCGTTTGAATTATTGTTTGGAAGGAGGGTCCGAGGCCCATTGGATCTTATTAGAGAGCATTGGGAGGGAGACCGGAGCACAGATGGCACTCCCATCCTACCATATGTGTTGGCCTTTCGGGACCGCCTAGAAGCGTTGACCAAGACGGTACGGGAAAACCTTCAGGAGGCCCAGACCCGCCAGCGTACATGGTATGATCGGGGAGCCAGGGACCGTAGCTTTCAGGTCGGGCAGAAGGTACTAATTTTAAAACCTGTCCGACATGATAAGTTACAGGCCGCCTGGCAGGGCCCATATAAGGTGGTGGAGCAAAGATGCGATACCACCTATATTATCGGCCCCTGCACAGGGACTGGGGGGCGACGCATGCTCCATGTGAACATGCTGAAGCCCTACCACGAGCGTACTGAGGAGGTAACCGCCATCTGTGCCCCTAACACGGAAGAGTTTGACAGCTTACCCCTCCCCGATTTGCTGGGGGATGGGCAGCTGTCCGGAGATTTAGGGGAGGTTACGCTGGGAGATCGGCTGAGCCCACAGGAGCGGATCGAGGTACAGCAACTATTGGAAGAGAAACGCGACACGTTCTCTAATGTACCTGGATACACGCCTCTGGCAACTCACCGGGTCGAGACCCCAGGGCAACTACCCATGCGCCAGACGCCATACCGCATTCCAGAAGCGGTACGGGCAAACATGCGTAAGGAGATCGACGAAATGCTCCAACTGGGGGTGATTGAACCCTCAGACAGTCCTTGGGCATCTCCTGTAGTCCTCGTACCAAAGCGAGACGGTACGACCCGCTTCTGCGTGGACTATAGGAGATTGAACGAGAAGACTGTATCTGACGCCTATCCGATGCCCCGGATAGACGAGTTACTGGACAGAATGGCCAGGGGCCAATACCTCACCACTATTGACTTGTGTAAAGGGTATTGGCAAATCCCCCTGGCCCCAGACGCCATCCCGAAGTCGGCCTTTGTCACCCCATTTGGCTTGTACCAGTTTAAGGTCATGCCATTTGGGATGAAAAACGCCCCAGCCACCTTCCAAAGGATGGTGGATCGACTCCTAGATGGATTCCAGGACTATACATGTGCCTACCTGGACGATATTGCTATTTTTAGCAATACGTGGCAGGAACACTTAGCTCACATCGGAGCTGTACTAGATAGGATAAGGGAAGCAGGTCTGACCTTGAAGCCGGCCAAGTGTAGTATCGGCATGGCTGAGGTACAATACCTGGGACATAGAGTAGGGTGCGGTAAACAAAAACCCGAACCCGCCAAAGTAGAGGCTGTAGCCCAGTGGCCCACCCCTAGGACTAAGACCCAGGTTTTAGCGTTTCTAGGGACAGCAGGGTATTACCGGAAGTTTGTTCCCAATTATAGCGCCCTGGCCAAACCCCTCACTGACCTGACCCGTAAGAACCTTCCCCGCCAAGTAAACTGGACCCCGGAGTGTGAGCAGGCATTCCAACAATTGAAAAATGCACTGATAAATGCCCCTGTCTTGGCAGCTCCCAATCCAACTAAACGTTTTCTTGTTCACACAGACGCTTCTATGTTTGGATTGGGGGCAGTACTGAGTCAAGTCGGGGCCGATGGCGGGGAACATCCAGTGGCTTACATCAGTCGCAAACTGTTACCTCGAGAAGTAAGCTACGCCGCCATCGAAAAGGAATGCCTGGCTGTGGTGTGGGCCCTAAAGAAGCTACAACCCTATTTATATGGACAGCCCTTTTCCTTGCTCACGGATCACAACCCGTTAGTCTGGCTGAACCGGGTGGCTGGAGACAATGCCAGGCTGCTGCGCTGGAGTTTGGCGCTACAGCCTTTTGACTTTAATATCCAGTACCGGCCAGGTAAGCAGAATGGAAATGCTGACGGGTTGTCAAGACAAACTGACTTAGAGAAATGATCCGTGAGCCCCCGGACATCCCCAAGCCGATCCGTGTTGGATCAGACTGTGTATGCCGGCTTGTGGGCAAGGGGGAGCAGTGTAGCGGATTGGTACCGGGCTGTCCCACGACATGTATGAGAATAAGTGTATTTGGTCATATGGCTGGTTTAATGTGTATGTACATGTATAGAAAGCATGGTATCCGGGTATAATGACAGTTAAATGTATGTAAAGAATTGTATTCCTCTAGTTGTTCGGTAGAATCATTCAAATAAAACAAGGGAATGAAACTACCGAACAACCAGACCACCCAGGAATGAGTGTGCCTCCAATTACCGTTTGCAACAATGTTGCAAACAGGTAATTGGCAATCAGTGCAGTGTGGTCTTTGTCCTCTGGGTGGCCGCCATTCGGGAAACAAACACGTGGCGGCGGCCATCTTAAACTACCGAACAGCGGTGTTTTGCCGTCGAGTGTCTGGAACTAAAATCGGACACTTGACTAGGCAAACACCGCTGAGACCTCCATACTTCCAGAAATTCGTATGGAAACTACCGAATGACCCGCCGTTCGGTAGAAAGAGCCCCATAAACAAGGGAATTCATTCAAACCCTCTCCAGGCTCTATAACACAGGCAATTCGCCTGTTTTCATTCCCTTGTTTGTGACCGACCGCAGGGCCAAAATGCATGGAACTGTTTTCGGATACTTTACCCATGCGGTCGGTCAAATCTTTGGAACCCCATATCTCACGAACCATTCATCCGAATGGGCTAATTTTTAAGTATGTTGGTCCCCCAGAATAGAGCTATCTGGGGATGTTGGATTTGTGGATGTACCCCAAGTATTTAGGGTACATCCAAAACTCGGGGAAAACTGTGTACACAATAAGGGGATTATGATGCTAGAGGAGGGGAGGAGATCTGTGGGAGGTTACTACTTAGAGATTGGATAATGTCTTAAGTGATAGAACCTCCTCCCTTGCATGGGAGAGGGCTTTATAAGGAACTGTGGAATAAAGCTTGTCAGACTACTCCTGAAACTGTGTGTCGTCCAGTTATTGGGATTGCGATGGGGATACTGCTGTATTACTTTACCTGCTGGAAACCTTGCCTGTGGACTTAACATCACCTTGTTCCTGAGCCTCACTGGAATCTCTAGTGGAGAATAGCTGTGCAAGATCGGCTCTCCGCTACACAGGAATAGCACAGTTAATCCTTAGGGATTAACTAAGAAAAAGGGAAGAATGAGAAAGGGGACAGAGGATTGGCGTCCTCCCTGTGATCTCCGGTTAGTGGATATATTACATTTTAAGCTAGTTTCAAAACCTAAATTTGTATACCCCCTACTAAGTACCACGTCTTTAATTCACTAGCTTCAAATTTGAAGCCTTAAAAACTGCTGACGTTTTTGGATCATTATGTGGAGCCCCCTAGATAGGGATGAGTTAATAAATTATCCAAGTATATATATATTGCATGGATGGGATTGCAGGCAGGTAAATAGAGAAAGGGTTAGAAAAAAAAGGGAAGGGAAGTAAGAAATGGTACATTTTTGTTCAATTAATACTCGAGGATTGAATCTTATACTGAAGAGGAAAAAACTGTTAGACACTTTAAACCAAGAAAAGATAGATATTGCACTTGTACAGGAAAAGCACTGGTCTATAGCACAAAAAATATAATTCACAATAAGAGATATCCACACCAAATGTTATCCATTTATATAAAATAAAAAAGTAGAAGCACATTTATTTTAATCAGAGTCTATTTCATTAAAACTAATACACAAAGAAATAGATAAAGAATTTCCTAATATGCACAATTAATAATGAACTATTCACAATTGTAAATATATACGCACCAAATGAAAATACTATAGCATTTCTGGAATCACTAATGACACTAATAGATAAGGTTTCACAAGGTAAAATTATTATAGGAGGGGACTTTAGCTCAATACGTGATATGGACATGGATAAAAAAAATACAAAAGGGGAAAAAATTAATAGTAAACAAAAAGCAGGAGAAAAAACTATTTTTTTTTTATAAAAAGACATGTCCTTCTTGATAATTGGAGAACATTACATCCAGAGGTAAAGGACTATACGTTTTACTCAATTCCATTCCACTCATATTCTTGTATAGACTTATTTTTGACAAAAAAACTAATTTGACGAGAATTTAAGTTGTAAAATTTCTATTGCTAGATGGTCAGATCATGCCCCAGTGTTTTTGTTTTTTTTAAATTAAGTCTAATAAGAATAAAGTAAAACAAGACTGGAGATGGAATGCATTCTTACTGAAACTAAGTTATGTAAAGCAGAAAATCTTATTTGAGAACTATTTCTTAGAAAATAACATTAAACACATTTCAAAATGAATTATATGGTGCACATGTAATGCAGCAATAAGTGGACATCAAATAAAAATAGATGCAGGGGAAAAAGGGAGATTATCTCATCAACAACTCCACGTAAAATTGGCACAAGTAGAAATCTTAAATAAGGAATGTCCATCAAATTCTATTTACAAAGAAATAGCTTGAACTAAAAATCTAATAAAAAAAGTAAAGCTATAGAAAGAATAAATTAAAATTTACTCAAATTAAAACAAACCTGGTATATACAAGAAAATAAGGCCAACGCACACTTATCTAACAAAAAATGCTCAAAAAAAAAAAAAACCTGATTAAGAAAATAGTAGATAGAGGTGAAGTTACCCTAGATTCAACTAAGAATGGTGAGTCAATGTCAAAATGTTATGAAACGCTATACTTTCTGAGTAGAGAGTCTATGCTTAATACACCTGAACATAGATAAAAGGTAAATAAGTATTTAAACAAAATGAACTTTCCAAAGATTAATGAGGAAGATCTGAGTAATTAAAATGCCCTTTTGACAGAGCAAGAAATTATCTGTGTTATTTAAAAATTGAAAATAAACAAGGCCCGAGGTCCAGATGGGTTCTCAAATGGGTTCTACAAAATATTCAAAATAGAGCTGGGGAAGCATCTAAAAGGAGTATTGGAGGACATAGTAAAAAAGAGAAAGATCTCCAATTTTAAAACCAAAGAAAGCTATAACATTGATAAACTATAGACCCATTTTACTGACTAATGTGGATACTAAGATCTACTCAACAATATGTGCTTACAGATTTAAAAAAAAAAAATATTAAATTTAATTAGTAGTGACCAAACAAGGTTCATTGCAGGTAGATCAGTGGAAGATATAAGAAAAAAACATAAACGTGATGCAGTCAGTGATGTTTAGAAAGGGATCTATGCTGGCCCTGTCATTAGATGCTGAAAAAAAGTTTTTCGACAGGGTCTGTTGGCTCCACCTAGAAGAGACGATGGAAAAGTTCAGAATAGGGAATCAATTCTTAGTAGCGGTTTGGTACTAAATAAAGACCCTAGTGTGTGAATTCCAGGATCGGGTATTAAAGCATCATGGTTTAAAGTACTCAATAGAACAAGGCAGGGCTGTCGTCTGGCCCCAATGCTTTAAAAATAATACTGGAATTAAATTATCAAACAATTCTAAATAAATGTAAAAACAAATTGACTCAATGGGAAAGGTATATTTTCCTTGGATAGGCAGAATGAACTCTATCAAATATTGTATCTTGCCCAAGCTCACATTTTCATTTAGATCAATCCCTTTTTCAGTTGAAAAAGAGATATTGATGGCCATTTAAAGATTGTTTAATAACATTATATGAAACCATAAAAAAGCAAGAGTTTCACTTAGTGGTATCTCAAGAGGGGAGAGGAATGGGGGTTTGAGTTCCCCAATTATTGCTAAAATACATGATTCAATAATGTTTGCACACATTACAAAATGGTTTATAGGGGATGAAAATCAACAGTGGCAGTATATTTAAAATATAGAATTTGCTCGAAAAGTTGTGAGAGTTATCTTATGGATAAATGAGCACCACAGCAAAATTATAAATCCTATCATCTGTAACATATTCAGCCTCACCTTGCGGCATTTGCGCCCAGCAGCCGCGCGTTTGTGTGCCTGAATCCTGCAGCATGTTGATGGACGCCAGCCACTGTGGATCCACACCAAATTATAGCCCCACGTCCGCCCACATTGACGAAGACATTGGCGTGCATTTGACGTCACGTGGGAGACACGCGCGCACATTCTAGGGTCAAAGGCCTAATCACCCAATCAGAGCTAACATAGGCTTATTTAAACTCCTTATGCCTTTTCATCATTGCCCTGTCGAGGTTTCCATAGTGGTTGTCCGAGAGTGTGTTTCTGAGCGTTTACTTCTGCTTATTGACTTTGGCTTCGTATTGGCTTCCCTGTATTCTGGTATCCTTGACGCCTGGCTTTCCCTTATCATTGTTTCTCTTTCTGTATCTCCCACCTCGGCTAGCATTCTGACTATTCTTTTGTTCTTTTAGTCTGGCCATTCTAAGACCTGGTAAGACGTCTACTGACCAAGAGGTGGCTGCTCTTTTTTGCGCCTCTCGCCCCACCACTTGCCCGCTCGATCCTGTCCCATCTCACCTTATCAGATCTCTCTCCACTTGTCTCGTGCCTTCTCTAACACACATCTTCAACTGCTCGCTCTCTTCTGGCATCGTCCCTGCTGACCTTAAACATGCTCCTGTAGTACCTATACTAAAAAAAACATCCCTCGACCCATCCACCCTCTCTAACTACCGTCCCATATCCCTGCTCCCTTTTTCCTCAAAGCTTCTGGAAAGACTTGTCTTTACCCGTGTGTCACATTTCCTCAATTCCAACTCTCTCCTTGACCCCCTTCAATCTGGCTTCCTCCCTCTCCACTCTACAGAGACTGCCCTTATCAAAGTTACTAACGATCTAATCGCAGCTAAATCCAAAGGCCACTACTCCATACTAATTCTTCTTGACCTCTCAGCGGCCTTTGACACCGTTGATCATGCTCTCCTTCTTCAAACTCTTCAATCGCTTGGTCTCTGTGCTTTTCCTCTTAACTCTCCCAACGCCCATTCAGTGTCTCCTTTTCTAATGATACCTCCTCCCCTCACTCTGTCTCGGTTGGAGTCCCCCAAGGCTCCGTCCTTGGTCCCCTTCTATTTTCTCTTTATACTGCCTCTCTTGGCAAACGTATTACCTCTTTTGGATTCCACTACCACCTGTACGCTGATGACACCCAGATATATCTCTCCTCCCCGGACCTCTCCCTTGCCATCCTGCAACTTGTCACTGCTTGCCTTTCTTCCATCTCTGACTGGATGTCCTCCCGCTTTCTGAAACTCAATCTCTCAAAAACTGAGCTCCTTGTCTTTCCCCCTCCTAATACTGATCCTCCTCTTTCGCTCTCCCTTCAAGTTTGTGGTACCAACATCAGTCCATCCTTGCAAGCGTGCTGTCTTGGCGTCATACTTGACTCTGGTCTCACCTTTGAGCCTCACATCCAGCATGTTGCCAAATCCTGTAGATTCCATCTTAAAAACATAGCCCGCATCCGCCCCTTTCTTGCACCAGATACTACCAAGGAGCTTGTCCATGCTCTAGTAATTTCCCGCATGGATTATTGTAACCCTCTCCTGATTGGTTTTCCCAATAGCCGTACTGCACCCCTAAAGTCCGTAATGAACGCTGCTGCTAGATTGATTTTCCTCTCTAGTCGTTTCTCTCACACCTCACCCCTCTGCCAGTCCTTACATTGGCTTCCTGTATGCTATAGAAGTCAATTCAAGGTACTAACTCACACCTATAAAGCACTGAACAACTCTAGCCCCTCTTATATCTCCTCACAGATCCATAGGTATATCCCTTCTCGGTCTCTCCGCTCTGCCCGTGACCACCTCCTGTCCGGTGTCCGCACTCGTATGGCCAACTCGCGCTTGCAGGACTTCTCGCGGGTGGCTCCCTTCCTATGGAATAGCCTGCCTACCGCCATCAGACTCTCCCCTAATCTTGCATCTTTTAAGAAGTGCCTTAAAACCCATCTCTTTAGGAAAGCTTATGACCTCCAAGACTAACCCCTACCTCACATACCTGTCTCTTGCCCTCTCAAAAAGGGCAGTCCACCTTATTTGATTGCAAATTCCTGTCCTAATGTGTTTTACACCCCACCTCATATAGAATGTAAGCTCGATTGAGCAGGGTCTTTTTCAACCTATTGTTCCTGTAAGTTTATTTGTAATTGTCCTATTTATAGTTAAATCCCCTCTCATAATATTGTAAAGCGCTACGGAATCTGTTGGCGCTATATAAATGGCAATAATAATAATAATAATAATAATCCTAGGTGTGACATAATTCTATGTGGCGGATCAACTAGTAATCTTGACATCATAAAAGATCTAAGTTTAATGTGGGAAAACTTCAGGTATTAATACCCTTCCAATTTCAATTTTAACATGTGTATCCCAGTCGAAATTTTAGAAACCCTGATAAAAAGTGCAATACTGTTTGTTTTCCAGTTAATAAGGAGAACAAAGGTTATACCCTTTAATAAAGTTAAAGCATCATTTGATCTACACTCTAACAAATTATTTAACTATCTAAGGATTAAAACCTATCTAGAGAAAGGAGTTATAGATAAAAACCTCATAAAAGATAAAAGAATTGAAGAAATGTTTTCAGGAAAGAGAAAAAAACAACTTAATAACAACTTATGATTTAATAGACAACCGGATAACTTTACCTTGTTGGCACCAATAAAAAAAAAAAAGATGGGAGGAAGAGTGTGAGTTTTATTTTGAGGAAAATAAATGGTTTACAGCTATTAAATCGACAAAATCTGCAATAAATAATATAAACGTATTAGAAGTTTAATATACATTATTATTTCGGTGGTATTTAACTCCTGTAAGACTAAAAAAAGATAAATGGATGTAATGATAAATGCTGGAGATGTCTAGAAGATCAGGGTTCTTTCGCACATATCTGCTGGAAGTGTAAATGGATTGAGAAGTCTTGGAATAAAATGTTTACCTTATTATTCATATTAGCAGGCACAACAGGACTCCCTAATGTGGCGATAGCACTTTTTCATTTTGACTTGCTGACATTGCCAGTAGGAATTAGACATATTGTAATTCATTCTTTACTGACATTTAAACTCCAGTTAGTGAGAAAATTGAAAAGTGAAGAGTATCTAGACTTTGAGGACATTTATCTTCAAATTTAATGTCAAATTTAATCAGAGCCTACCACCATCTCTACCTGTGACAAACTCCCCTTTTCCTGTGAGTTTGCCACAAGTTTTTGGAGGGGCTTGTTTGCCACCCTCCTGCCCCAGGACTATAGCCCATGTATTAGACCTGGCTTCAGCACTGTGGACAGGCTTTGTTCATGCATTTTCCCCTTTGCGGTTCGGTATATGGGGCTACCGAATGGATTCTACTTATGGTGTTCGTTTACAGAACAAACAACTGAACAGTCGGACCACACACAAGTGGAGTGTGCAGCCCATTTATTCCCCAAGCTGGGAGTTAACCACAGCCAAATTGACGAACGGCTAGGTGGTTGCCGTTCGTATAGTTGACCACGTGGTGGCGGCCATCTTTTTGAATCGAACACGGTCAGCTGTGTTTTGCCGGCAAGTTCATGGAACTGAAATCAGAGACTCAACGGCACGAACACCGTTGGGACTTCCACCTCCATCTATGTTCGGCTAAATATGCACGAACAGAGCGCCGTTCAGTAGAAATAACACTCAGAACACACTTTAACCCTGACTTTGTGCACGAACGGCCCCGTTTGACTATTTGAAGAGTACTTTTATCAATGGAAATAGACCGGTCGCACAGCCTTATTCTCTGGAAATATTTTGGGCATGAAGCCATGCTTGCGGCCAGTCAAAAAGAGACTTCCATGAAACTTTTGAGCCCCTTCTCTGATCTGGGTGATTTTTGGATATGTTGTTCACCCAGATCATGGCTATCCGGGGATGTAACATTTTGGGGATATGTTATGTTTTGGGGTACTTTCTGAACTTTTTGAAAATGTGTTTTTTCTGCCTGTAGATAATGGAGTTACTTACAGGACTTTACTCGATTATCTCACAGGCAGAGGGGAGGGATTGTGTACTGTACATGGGCGTATAACAGACTGTATGTTTGTTCTGATTGGTTTGTGTGGTTTGTGTTCCTGTGCACCATCGGGTCCAGTGGGTGTTCCTCTGGCCTGAAAAGTTTTATAAAAATCCAACCTGTACCATTAACTCTCAGATCATCTTGCACCTTCACGAAGTTTCGTCTCATGTTTGGGGGATTGGAGAACAATACTCTGGGGATTGCTATAATCACTATACTCTTGTAAGAGCTAATCCTGCTTGACACTCTGGAGCGAGAGAGGTTCACCCACTGGAACCTGGAGCCTTGTTGTAGGTACAGGGTGGGTAGGAGATGGAGAGACGCCAACCAAGCTACGGCGGTTCATGGGGTTTGCAGTGGTAATGGTGCCCCAGCGCAGTGCTTATGGTACTTGTCAGTACTAGGAAGCAGCGATTGATGGAGGTACCCGGTCGGGGTGCAGTCTGTCCGTCACACTACCTTCTTCACTTCTTCCACACCCCTTACGCATAGTATGAGTGATGGTGAGGAAGTGCTCACTAGTTGACAGAGATAGGTTGGACAAGAATGGCCTTACCCATCATCATCCAGTGGTGCCTTTCCTAGATGTTGTATTATTGGACCTCTACAAGACATAACCTTTGATTTTTAATTAGTAGCCAAGATGAGGGATGTTAAAATTGCTTGCTAGAAACATTTACATATTATTCCAATACCATTTATTCAGGGAGTTGTTTATGAAAGCAAAATAGAGAGTGAGACAGACTTTTTTATTTCTTTGTCAACTGCTCTTTAGCATTTTGCTCCAGAACTTGTTTTTGCATTGATAAAACTCACATTGTAGGTACCCAGACCACTTCAGCTCATTGAAGTGTTCTAGGTGCAATGTTCCATGTCACTAAACCCTGCAGTGGTAATTATTGCAGTTTCTGGGAAACTGCAATAATTACCTTGCAGGGTTAACTCCACCTCTAGATGCTGTCTACCAGACAGCCACCAGATATACTTCTGGGTGCTTAGACTACTTTTGGTCATCTAAATGACACTGGACGTCCTCACGCTATGCATGAGGACTCCCAATGTCACCAGAATCCTCGTACAAAAGCATTGATTACTGATTTCCTATAGGGGAATCATAATGCGAGCACGGTAATTGCCGCGCATGTGCATTAGGTCTCCCCCGCTAGCTGATGTTGGTGGGGGAGGAGCAAAGGTGGAGCCTGACCCAGCGCTGAGGGACATCTGCGCTGGATTCAGGTAAATGACTGAAGGGGTTTTAACCCCTTCAGCACAGCATGAGAGGGGGCGCGAGGGAGGGTTGCACTGCAGGATTCTAAAGTGCCAGGAAAAAGGCTTTGTTATGGAATATGCGATAGAATCCCTTTAACTTTTTTTACATAACTATTTACATATAAAGTTGAATTAAGTTATATATTATACAAAAAGATAAGTCCAGCGCTCACTCCCATCACTATTGGGCCGGTAGCAATGACTACAGTACACATCAGCCCCAATATCTATTAAAACCAAAGAAAAGAAAAAGTTACCTGCGCTCCTTAACCTCTTCAGGACCGGACTGTTTTTGCGATGTTTGTACGTTAAGGACCAGAGCTATTTTAACACTTTTGTGGTGTTTGTGTTTAGCTGTAATTTTCCGCTCTCTCATTTACTGTTCCGATACAAATTATATATTGTTTTTTTCAGGACAAAAAAGGGCTTTCTTTACATACTATTATTTTCATCATGTCATATAATTTAATTTTTAAAAAATTATAAAATATAGTGAAAAATAAAAAAAAACACGTTTTTTGACTTCTACTTAAACAATCTTTTACTGATCTACAAAATTTAAAGAAACAAACTGCTAAATAGATTCAAAATTTTATAGGGCTATAAGTACAAGTAGGAAATTGCTGTTTCAAAATGTATATTTTTCAAAAGTATCAATAGTGACATTGCAACACTGTTATGTCATAAATCTCAAAAAAACACCCCACATGTATATATTTTTCTTAAACTAGATAACCCAGGGTATTCATCTAAGAATATTTTGATACTTTCTATGCAGCCATTTTACCACAAACCTTTGCCAAACCTTGCATAGGTAGTTTTTTTTTTTTTTTTTTTTTTTCACATACATTGCAATTCAGGTATAAATTCACAGATTCTGTTAGGTGTCACTGCCAATTAACACCCCAATATGTGTTTAGCAACATCTCCCGAGTACAGCGATACCCCCCATGTATAGGTGTGTCGTGTTGTTGGGGGGTTAAAAGGCCACATTTGGCAGGTTCGCATATCAGTTTCCCAGCTTGGAATTTTGACATGTAGTCAACCTGCATGCATGTCCTATTTGGGAAAATTTTGAAGCCGGCCAATGTATTTTACCCCCATCACACCATATATTTTTTAAAAAATAGACACCTTAGGGTATTTCACATGGTGGTATTTTAACCCTTTTCCATGCACTAATTCTACCACCAGGCTTTGTCAAACATTGAGTTAGTAAATTTTTTTCAGTTTTTTTTCACACACATTGTACTTTAGGCATGAATTAACAGATCCTGCTATGTGTCAACCCCAATATGTTCAGCAACATCTCCCGAGTACAGTGATACCCCCCATATATAGGGTTGCTGGGTTGTTTGGGGGCCAAAAGGCAACAATTAGAACTTGTACATGTCAGTTTTTCAACTTGATATATAGGTATGCTTGGTCTATCTTCAGTTTGACATATTTTTGCACCCCCCGGTTAATGTTACCATCACAAAAGTATATATTGTATATCTTTTTATCAAGTAGACATCAAAGGTTATAGAAGATGGGGTGTTTTGACTTCTTTCCCTCAACCATTTTGCCCCCCCAAAAAAACAGAGAAACAAAAATGGCTGCTTTCCAAAGAAACAAAAAATAAAATAAAAATTCATGAACACTTCTTACAACTGTTCTGTGTGGTACAGCTTGAAACATGTTCCTACACACAGTCCTGGTTTCGAAGGGCAAACAGGACAGTGAATAGGGGTGTCTGTCCTTTTCCCATTTTTAAAAGAGACCCGGCAACGTTTCTGGGGGGGGGGGGGGGTTCTAGCAGTTGGCGGTAACTTAAAAATAGAATGCCTGGACTCAGCTTGCACCATTGTTGGAACTTGTCCATCTCCATAAATTGCTAAATAAATTATTTTCAACTGAAATTGGAGAAAGGTTGTTTTCCCTGGATTATTTAAAAAAAAAAAAAAAAAAAAGCAAAACTTAGTTGTGGGTTGCTATTTGCATCAGATAGATAGCCACCTTTTTATACCATGCTTTGGTTTTTCGTAAAATAAGTTATGGCTGCATCAGCTGATCAGCCAAATCAACACCCCCCATGTACTTATTATACGCCCTGATGCAAACCGTTTTGGACTCTACTCTGCCCCGGACAGAGACATCTGACATGCGTTCATCATGGGTGGTGGTTAGCATGTTGACATCCTTCCTGTCCCTAAATTTTAGTGCAAGCACTTCAGCTTTTCCGAAGTGCTTTACATTCGCCTTTTTTAATTTTGCCTATAAAAAATACCCCTCTCTGTCTCATTAGAGATATCTTTGCCAGAAGCTCAAGGAAGCAGGCTGAAGGGTCAGTGTTAGGACCCGCTTAGGGGGGTCTGCCTTGATGTTGGCAGGCGGGCATTACCTCCAATGGCCATTGGAGCAACTAAATGACCTTTATTTGTCTAAATATACATAGGGATTAAGGAGAGAGTGCAGGTAACTTTTTCTTTTCTTAAGCTATATATTATACATGACAGCAATTATGTTTCATATTATATATTTAGCTATTTATTTAACTTTTTATAGAATCATGAAAGCATGTGGAAATTTAAAAGGCAGTAGTAGTCCCAGTTGTGACAGGAGCACTCGGGGCTTTGACTCCCAAATTCAGGGGAGTGGCTTCAAAAGATGCCAGGTGGGACATCTGAGATCGCTGTCAAGAAGAGTGCAGTTCTAGGAACAGCTAAGATACTGCGCAGAACCTTCAAACCCTCAAACACCCAGGCCTCTGGTAGAGGACCCAAGAATGAGGAATAAACATACCACCCAGGAGGGGTGAGAAAATCCATTTTTATACAGATATATGAAAAATGTCAAACTTTTGCACTCCTACATCCAGCCAAAATGGTACTGGGTGCCACACTGTTATACAAAAAGTAGAGAATTGCCGGCACTCCTGGGTTTAAACAGCACAATGATTTATTGTCACAAGTCAGTCAACGTTTTAGTTCCAAGCTTGGAACCTTTATCAGGCACAAAAATGTATCAGAGAAATGACAGGTGGTGATTCCCCACACATCGTGGACACGGTCCACACCTTCATGTAGTGTTTCCGGCATCTCTGCGTTGCCCAGGCAGCCGCCGATACCATTCGATACCAACTATAAATACATGATAATAAATGAATGAATGAACAACCATTCCCCCCATATTTAGAGAAATGGTAGGAAGGAACATTTTTCATTTAGTACCTTTGGGGGTAGAGTATTCAGTTTGAGAATCCAGAATACTTCTCGCTGCAACAGAAGTTTGGCCCTGTCACCCACTCTGGTAGGCATTGGGATGTGGTCAATCACCACGCATCTCAGCGTTGAGAGTTGATGTTGATTTTCTAAGAAATGTCTGGCCACAGGTTTGTCCGACTTGCTATCTCTGTAGGCTAGCCGGATACTTGACCTGTGTCCCCTGATTCTCTCGCATAATGCGGTTTCAGTTTTCCAACATAATTAAGACTGCATGGGCAACTGAGCTTATAAACCACATAATCTGTACGACAATGTATCCTATATTCTATTTTATACGTTTTTCCCGTATGTGGATGACAGAAGGTTTTAGAGGAGATGATGTGACCACACTTCACACATCCTAAGCAACGGACACATCCTGTATTTATGCTCTCTTGTTTCTTCGGCATATAACGATGCGTTGGGTCCGTGTGGACCAAAAGGTTCTGTTTATAGTAGATCATAGGTCTCTGTTGAATGCTTTCCAGTAATGTGATATCTCTTCTTGGGATGTTTCAATTCTGATTGATGGAGGTTTTAAATGCTGAGCTAGCTGTATGGAATTTCATAGGAAATAATAATCTTGATGGTGCTTGGTCCATCTTAGTCTTCTCCCTGGATTCTTGGTGCTTCTTCTTGGTCCGGTTGAGTACATTTCTCTTATATCCTTGTTCAACGAATCTGTTATACATCACCCACAACTGCTTAGTACATTGAGAAGCAACCGAGTTGTTTCTAAAGACTCAAAGGAACTGAGAAAGCGGCAATTAGTCTTTAAGATGTTTAGGATGGGCACTCTCATAATGCAGAATAGTGTTTCTGTCAGTTGGTTTTGTATATAGTTTATATTCTAGTCGCTTTTCATTCAATGATAATTCAATATCAAGAAATTGTACGCTCTTAGAGTCGATATTGAAGTGACTTTGACTGGTGTAGGTAAATTATTGATATATTCAACAAAATTCTGAGCCTCAGTTTCTGTGCCGTTCCATAAAATTAGGATGTCATTTATAAAACAATAATATTTCACAATCTGGTGTTTAAATTGTTGTAGAATGTACTTCTCCTCGAAAGTGTACATAAATGTGTTGGCATAAATCGGGGCCATGGCTGCCCCCATTGAGGTACAGGAGATCTGTAGGTACCAGTTGGTCTGAAACCGTAAATAATTACACTGTAGAGCCAACTGTAGAAGTTCCAGGCGAACTCAATTGTGTGTCCCTGGTGTACCGGGGAGTTGACTAGAATATTCCTCATTGCCTCCACCCCCTTATCATGGGGTATAATGGTGTACAAGCTATTTACGTCCATGGTAATCAGCACCTATGATCTGCTCTAAACGGAACAAAAATCTCAGAGACATTTTAGTCCACACGGACCCAATGCACTGTTAAATTGCGAAGAAACAAGAGAGCACAAATAAATGTCAGTTGCTTAGAATTTTATGTCATCCACATATGGGAAAAACCTATAAAATACAATAAAGGATACATTGCCGTACAGATTATGTGGTTTATAAACTCAGTTGCCCATGAGGCCTTAATTATGTTGGGAAAACTGAAACCGCATTATGAGAGAGAATCAGGGGACACAGGTCATTTATTATCATGTATTTATAGTTATAGATGTTTTTATTTTTTATTATTTATTAATAGTTTAATGATGTACGTGATACTGTTTGTTGCCATTTTTATTTTTACTCTCACCACTACTAGGTCAGATCTTTTTTTGGAGATAGTATGTTACTGACCCTAAATATAGAATCCTATTGGATACATTTTATCAATCCTCCGACATATTATTCTGGAAGGAGCATAGTATGCACTCTAACAGATTTAAATATTACGTTTATGTGTTTGGCACTTTCATATATTTTTTTACACAATTTATTAGCTTATCTTTTGCACATATTTTTCTCTATATTCACATTTATTTCCTAACTTCAGTACCAATTAAGTACAATCTTTATATACACTGAGCGATTTATCTGTTTAAGATCCCTATCCATGTAAATATCTAAGCACTGTCACTTTAAATCGAAAACTGTTCTTACCACTTTTAGAGGTAATACACCCTATTTGTACATTTGTACATAGTAATCTATGAATATATTAGACTTACATACTCCCTTTACAGGAATGATATATTCACATTAAGTCCTATTCTATATGCACTATAACCCACAAGCATGAGTCACAGCTGGAAAACACTTTAAAATATTTAAATTATCTACTTATATATTGCACTGTCACTTTAATGTTCTTATCACTTTAGAACATCTTTCTGATTTTTGTTTGTTTGTATATGCTTTGAAAACTAGATATATATTGTTAGGGGGGTATCTTCCTAATTGCATTTTTTGGATGTTTGTAACATATATCTTTTGATTCACCTATCTTAGGTAATGATAGAGCCATTATACTATAACAGCTCTAATGGATTCTTTCTGATCCATGGGCAGAGTAGTTTGGCTTATATTAACCGAGGGCGACACTTAGTAAGATCTCGCATAAAGGGATCAGCGGGGTCCGGTTGCCTTGGAGACGCATCCTGTTACACGTGTGGCATGGGCGAAACCCACATAGTGATCTGCCTGATGTCAGCGGCCCCTAGAACAGCCAATAGCCAAATAGTATTGGTAGTTGCCTGGGCAACGCAGAGGCGCCAGAAACACTTCATGAATGGGTGGACCGTGAACATGTTGTGTGGGGAATCACTCAGGTAATTCATATATGTGCCCGAGCTCCGGTACAGCTGATCAACTTAGCGAGCAGCTGGGGGTGGTGAGTGACTAATTATTTTTATCAACTCTGTATAAAAGCCTGTCATCTCTCTGATACCTTTTTGTGTCCTGATCAAAGTTCCAAGCTTGGAACTGAAATGTTGACTGACTTGTGACAATAAATTGTTGTGCTATTTAAATCCAGGAGTGTCGGCAATTCTCTACTACATATAAATATATATATTCACAGTGTGTCACAGACTGACATAGTCAAGTTCATAAAAATTTTTTTTTAACTATTAACTATAAAGTTTAATTAAATTGATAAGGCTTGCAGGACAACCAGTACATTCAGAATGGTTCTCAAAGATTTAGTAATGATATACAATTGTACTTTTCAAACACTAGAGAGAAGTGCTAAACTATTTTCATCTGCACTTTTTGTAAAACTTCAGCTAAGAAAATACATAAAATTGGCATATAAAAAGGGAAAGAAAATTGGATATTGCCTCTTAAAATGGTGAAAAAAAACTCTCACTTGCAGATACATGTTTAACATAATCGTGGATATATATTTATTTTCAAATATTCTTTATTCAAGTTTTAACCCCTTAAGGACACAACTTCTGAAATAAAAGGGAATCATGACAGAATATATCCATCATGTGTCCTTAAGGGGTTTTAAAGGTTTTTACAACAAAATAATGAATGACTAGCAAAACATACTATTCGGGGGAGAGAAGGGAAGCGGAGTGTTATTCATCTAGAATATAAAGAAAAATATAAACATAATATTACATTGACAGTTTGTTGTACAACACATAATAATGACAATAAGTTTAGATTATGAATGATAGGTTTTTTTTTATGCAATTCTCCCATGTATTCCAACTGTGTTTAAGTTGTGCAAATAAATCAGAGTTTTGTCTATATGACATTGTGTGTATTGTATTGTCTAAAATCAGGTTCAAGACTTCTTTGAGTGATGGAATATTGGCTGACTTCCAATATCTTGGTAACACAAGAAGTAGCAGCAATTAAGATGTGGCCTATTATGATTCTATCAATTTTGGTAACAGATTCCAGGAATTGCTTAAATAAGGCTGGTTCAGATGTTAAGGTAATAATGGATACATTTACTTTCATTATCAGTCTATTTATTTCCTTCCAAAATTTGGTCAATTTAGGGCAGAACCACCATATGTGAGCCATATTACCTATACCACCACAATCCCTCCAACACCGGTATTTGTTGTTCATGTTGTGAAGCCAAGAGGAAGCCAGGTACCATCGATAAAGGATCTTGTAATGGTTCTCATGATGGTTTGTGCAATAAATAATGCCTTTGAGAGTTGTAAAAAATCCAAACCATTCCTCCAAACTGTATTGTGTACCAAACTCGCTCTCCCACGACAGCATGTGTCTTCTATTGGAAGACGGTTTAATGTTATGTATTGAATAGAATATGGATAGTAGCCCTTTTCATCCAGGGTCATATAGAAAAATATTTTCTAAAGTGGATATATATTTCTATCAGTGGGTTAAAAATAATTCACAAGAACTCTTACCATAACTGGTATGAGCGGAATATAAAAGTCCATTTATATACCCTTTTCAGGTGAATGTTTTGGTAAATCACAATCTACATTTTTTAGCATATCAGTATAATGTTTTAATATAATTATGTTTAATGAGATCCCCTATTCCATTTAGTCAAGGCAAATATTTGAACAGATATTTCTGAAAATTATTTCATTAACCAGGGTAAACTTTTCATTTCTTCCAGCTTTACAAAAATACCGGAAGTTAATTTTAACAAAATATGTTCAGTTTCATAAATAATATGTGACTGCACATATTCCTTAAAAAAAAAGTTATAAAAATGTTCATCAATATTAGCAGTGATAAAGAGTGATAACCGTGCTTACCTCTACTGGGTTTAGAAGAATTTGGAGTGATACAATGAGTACAATAACTGTGTGTGCTGACTGCTTGTCACCATTTCATATCTCTTCTAACTCTATTTGGATAATTGCATGTTTCCAGAAACTAAAATATTCAGAAAACATGCAATTAGCCAAGTCTGATATATCTTTTTTGTCTTCACTAATCACAGCTTCTCATTCTACCCTGTTCAAGTTCAAGTCATATCATGCTTTCAAGTATTGTCAATAAACCAATCGTGTTTTGCTTTTTTTTTTATAATTCACTTGATTTTGAGCTTTTTGCATATTTTTGCCGCACTTGATTTAAAGTGTAAGCTTATTTGACAAGAAACTTTACTCCACCTTGTCCAAGCCGTCTTAATTTTGTGTTTACTTTTTGGTTATACCCAAGCATTGTAAAGCACTGAAGAATATAATGTTGTACAACAGGTTTAAATCTTAATGATTGTGAAGAAAACTAAAAATAAGTAGCTGTAAAACATTTAAAATGCAATGTGATTTAATAGATGCCTCAGTTAAATATTTTAGCCCAAAGTTATTTTTTAACGTTTTCAGTTTACATTTATTTATCAAACAATTTGTAAGTTTTATTGATATTACAAAACTAAATAAAAACACTTTTTTTGTTCAGTCAAATCTGTGACACATAATTTACACAAGCCGCTAGTTGACTGCTAGGGTAATTGTGCAATTTATTTAAAAATGCACATTGTACTATTATTTATCAAATCTTAATTAGACAGCAAATGTTAAACATAAGTATAAATAAGTGTGTACTGTTTATGCAAATTATTTTGATATTCCAATTATATACAAAGTATGATAGAAATGTTTTTTGATTAATTATATGTTTGTATATTAGCAAATAATCTTATTTAAAAAAAATCACAAACAGTAATCCTTTGGATTATATATGTTGTATCTATATGTATGTCCTTATATTTATGATTTTTATTTCAAATTTAATTATAATTAAAAAATTACAATAAAGATACTGGGACAATCCTCAAAGAACAACTTTAATTTTCCTAAAAGTAAGAATTTCCCACTTCACTCACACCAGAAAATACTAATTAAGTGTTCTTGCATAGCAAGACCACTTAATGTTATCTCACATATATATTATTATTATTATAGCCAAATTTGCCACCCGAACTCCTCCCACAGTTTTTACACTACATAGACAGTAATATACCGAAACGTGTGGATTGTTCCCGATTGGTGTGCTATTACTTTGTGGAACGTTTTGCCGAATGGTTCACGGAATATCCTCGTTCTTGTGGCAAAATTGGTCCCATAGGAATGAATGGCAAAATGTTCAAAGCTAGAGTGGGAGCTGGCAAAAGCTGAAAAATCAGGACATGATTTCTAAACTGCCACCACTCCCTCATTTTCAAGCCCACCCACACAAATCTTATATCAAAACGTTCAGCTATCCCTGCTGCCACTAGAAATGTCCACGGCTAAGCCATAGTCTTGATAGTTTTCACAATATGACCATTTGTTTGCAACTCACGCCTTCCATTGACATTCATTGAAACTTCACTCAAGCCAGCTCAAACTTGAAGGGAAATTTCTAAACTGCGACTGTGCCTTCATTTGTAATACTTCAGAGACATACTATGCATCAAAATGTAGGTCTGGGTCCTGTGATTCTCACAATATAAAGCTCTTCACTGTAGGATGTATAGTTTTTAAAATACGACCGTTTGAAGATGGCAACCGCCAAAATACTCTGACCTGTGCCAGGCTGGAGCAGCAAGTGATGTCATAGACAGGGCCTTTTGTACACCTGCTAATGTTTTTATAAATGTATGTTTTAATGTAACTGTGAAGCACTTTGGGCAACAACGTTGCAATTAAATGTGCTATGTAAATAAATAATAACAGTTACTCCGCCCACTCCAGTTGTAGACTACTGGTGGAGGCAAGAACACTTCACACAATTTCCCCAGAAATTGTAGCTTTTCTAGTGAAGTATATGTTATTTTGAAAGGCACATCAGGGATAGAGACAAAAAAGGACTGGGCAATGGCACTGATTTCTTGCCTAGAATGTCCAAACATACAGATATTCTTAAGAATCGTATGCTTGGCTCTTTATACATATATTGGTACCCTCAAGGATAGGTACTTAAGACAATGCACAGTAGAATATCGGAACTGGAATGTTCCCTTACCCGAACAATTTGTTATTCAAACAAAATTTGAGAGAAAATGTCTAGGTACCAGAACAAAACTCGGTATTAGAACCAACTCACACGGCATTAACCTTGTTGGAACCTCATTGGTATGACACAATGGCCTCCTAGCACTACACAAAGCAAACAGAGCTCCACTCTGTCAGTGAACTGAGCTCCATTCTGTTAGCAAACATAGCTGAAAGGTAAAGTGAAGTTACATTTTAATTTCATTAACATTGTGTTCATTGTTTTTCTGCATGATTTGAGGCATGTAATGTATAATTAAACTGTACAATTGTGTTACAATTAAGCAATTTTGGGGGTCAGGAACGGATTAATTCTTATGGAAAATTTTTATTTATTTTTTGAACAAATCGGTTCTCAAACAGCCTTCTGGAACAGATTAAGTTTGAGTTCCGAGGTTCCACTATAATGTTTATTTATCTATTAAAAATGTATTGATCCATGTTTATAAATTATGCAGTAATGAATGAAAAGTGTAATGTCTAGTGGAATGATTTTTATGTATATTTATATGCACGTCGTTCTCTTTCTCTGTGGATATCTAAAGAAAGCATTTGAAATTTTTGAGTAATATCCATTAAAATATAACATATGCCATTAATTCCCACAAATCAATGTACCTTGTTTCATTGTATCAATACTTTAAAAAAAAGTTTAGAGAACTTTCTACCACAGTATATATTCCACTGTTACATTGCTATATACTGTAGACTGAAAAAACTTGTGTCCATCAAGTTCAGCATTTCTCATATCTGTTTTTGCTGTCGATCAAAAAGAAAGCAAAAAAAAAACAACAGTTTGAAGCACTTTCCAATTTTGCAACCAACAAGAATAAAAATTATTCTCTTCTCGACCCCAGAGCGAGAAGGAAATAACTTTCCTTTGACCTCTCCTATAATAAATATTAGATTTGGATATTTGCTTCAGGCTCAACTGCAATTCAGCTGATTTGGGGTGATTGGTGATCAGCCAAAATTCCAATTTCTCAGGGGGAACCAAGTTACACTAGCTTGATTTCATTCTTAATTTAGAGGACCATTCTAGACATATAAAGACAAAGGTAATGGGATAGAGAAGATTATCATTTTTGGTGGGACAAATAAGCAGCTATGAAGGATGACTGGCTTCTTAGTGCGCAGCCCCAGAAGGCAGGTACCCAGCAAGGTTACTGACAACAGCATCCATGAAGCAAGATTCGGTCTGAGGACTCACAAGTCATACCTACCTTAATTATTGAATGGAACAACCTGGTAAGATATGATTATTATATTAACCATAAAGAACTGATTATTTTGCTGGGGTCTCTTTTTCTACATTTATGTTTGTGCACATATTTTATTCATTTTGCTTTCTTTATTTCTTCCTTCTTCCTCTTTTATTTTGTTTTTGCTTTTTTCAGTATTTCCCATAATATGTTTTGAAAGATGGATGTACCCACTAAATTCAGGGAGGTTATGATTCAGTAACATGGACTAATCACCTAAATGGTTTGATTGTTTTATCAGGAGGGACTATGGACTTTATGCTGATTATACATAGTAGGAGAATTAGTTATTTTGGATGTTAATACTGGCTACTATTGTATGAGAGGGTATTGGCCTGTTTTTTTGTATATGGTTTTTGTATATGCCTTTTATGTAGGTTCTGTAGTACATTTGCTTAATTAGTGTATGTACTCACTAGGTGTTGGTTGAGGCTAGAGGAGTATCTCCACTTTCAACATATTGTGTTCATTATACAGTTGTGCTCAAAAGTTTGTATACCTTTGCAGACCTTGTAAAATTTTGACAGTGATTTTGAAAATATGACTGATCATGCAAAAAATGTCTTTTATTGAAGGATTGTGATCATATTAAGACATTATTATCACATATGTCTCATATGTGTACCCTTAAGTGGTTTGTAAACAACAAACTGTAAATGCACAAAAAGGCTAATGTATATAAAATAAAAAAACTGACATTTAGGGTAAATAGGCTCAGCCTCCACGAGGATCAATAGAAACATATAGCACAAGGTAGAGATATGCAAAGTTCCTTCTCTCCCTTTAAAGCTGGCTAGACAGAGAAAATTAAGAGAAACAAATACATTTAAAAGTGCATAGTGGTGCAAATAAAGTACACAGTGACATAAACGATCCATTTTTTCTGGCACTGGAGGGTCCCTCTCCCTCCCACCCACCAATCCCCGGTTACTGAAGGGGTGAAAACCCCTTCAGTGACTTACCTGAGGCAGCGGTGATGTCCCTCGCCGCTGTCTCTGCCTCCGCGACGCTCCTCCTTGTGATTGCGTCGGCCGGTGGGCAAGACTGATCTCGCCCACCGGCCGAGGAGACCTAATGCGCATGCGCGGAAATGCCGCGCATGCGCATTACGTCTCCCCATAGGAAGGCATTGAAAAATCATTTCAATGCTTTCCTATGGGGTTTTGAGCGACGCTGGAGGTCCTCACACAGCGTGAGGACATCCAGCAATGCTCTAGCACAGGTTTCCTGTGCTAGAACCCAGGAAGTGCCTCTAGTGGCTGTCTAGTAGACAGCCACTAGAGGTGGAGTTAACCCTGCAATGTAATTATTGCAGTTTATGAAAAACTGCAATAATTACACTTGCAGGGTTAAGGGTAGTGGGAGTTGGCACCCAGACCACTCCAATGAGCAGAAGTGGTCTGGGTACCTGGAGTGTCCCTTTAACCCTTTAAGGACCAAACTTCTGGAATAAAAAAGAATCATGACATGTCACACATGTCATGTGTCCTTAAGGGGTTAACGTGCACCTTTGTCAGAGGCAAGTTTATTTAGGATACTTGCCTGCTCTCTCTCTTTTTCTGACTCACTTATATACGCTAGTCATTATATAATATTAATAATAATATAGGAGGGGCTAGTTGGCAAACACTTTAATAAAGCCTTTTTTCTACTCCTCCTATTTCATTGATATCTGGGAGTTTAAGTGATCACTAGACAGGTCAGTAATGCCTTTTTTTAAATTTTAATTTTCCACTAACCATGTATTTTACTAGTACTAGTTAAGCAATATAAGGTTACTTTCTGTTCTACTTTATATACCAGGTAGCATTTCCCATCTGTTTTCTTTTGGGAACTGCAAACTTTTTATACAATTTACTTAAGGGTTAAGCCCTGGACCAGTATTCCTTTTTCATTTTTCTCATAATAAGTTACCATAATACAAAAAACAAAACTATTCTAGGTAATTTTCAGCTTGAAAAAAACAAACCATCAGTCTGTGGTAAACAATGCAAACCTCTTAATAGAAAATCATTACCACAGAGCTTAAATTTAGAGCACCCTCCTGGATACGTAAGGGCACCCATAATACATCTATTTCGTTTCACATCTTATTTTGAGAAAGAGGAAAAAAAAGGAAGTAAGGCCATCATCCCAAGTCAAAGTCTAGTGTTCATAACTTCATAACAAAATTACACAACTGTACTAAGCAGTACATACAAAATATAAATCACCATTTTAAATATTTGTTTGGATATTCATAACCTATAAGCACTTTCTCAAGTAGTGTTAAAGCATATTTTTCTCTTCTGGATTTTAACTTCCCATGACTTCCCAGGAATATGAAAAGAAAATGGTTTAGACACCTCTCCATACCAGTCTACAATTTCTACCAGCGATTAACCTAGTGCCTTAAAGGGACACTCCAGGCACCCAGACCACTTCTGCTCATTGGAGTGGTCTGGGTGCCAACTCCCACTACCCTTAACCCTGCAAGTGTAATTATTGCAGTTTTTCATAAACTGCAATAATTACATTGCAGGGTTAACTCCACCTCTAGTGGGTGTCTCTACCCGACACCAGGAGGGGACCCGGCGGCTTGCCCAGTATGCCGCCGGGTACAAGGCCCCTCCTGGCTGCCTGGCCAGCCACCGCAGACACTGGTCTGCAGCTCCGCAGTGAGCATAGCTGCAGACCATGTGTCTCGCGAGAACAGAGCTGCAGACCAGAAGTAATGACCACCGGACCACCAGGGAGCCCACTGGACCACCAGGGAAATTAAGGTATGCAGTCCCCCCTCCATCAGCATCACCCCCACACTCACCATCAAGCCCCCTCTCAGCATCACCCCCCCACCATTACCCCAAACCACTCCATCAGCACCACCCCCACCCTCAACATCAACCCCCCTCCCTCAGCATCAACCCCCTCCCTCACCATCAACTCCCCTCCCTCAGCATCAACTCCCCTCCCTCAGCATCATCCCCCCACCATCACCCCCTCCATCAGCATCACCCCCCAGCCTCACCATCAACTCCCCCTCCTTCAGCATCTCCCCCTCCCTAAGCATCACCCCACTCTCTCACCATTGGCCCCACTCCCTCAGCATCACCCCACCTTCAACCCCCCCCTCTCCCAGCATCACCCCCTTCATCAGCATCACCCTTTCCTCAGCATCATCCCCCTCTCTCACCATCAGCCTCCCTCCCTCAGCATCACCCCCCACCATCACCCCAAGCCCCCTCCATCAGCATCATCCCCCTCCCTCACCATCAACCCCCCTCCCTCACCATAAACCCCCTCCCTCACCATCACCCCCTCTCCTTCTCACCATCACCTCCCTCTCACTGTCACCATCACCCCCTCTCACCATCTCCTTCTCATCAACTCCCTCTCATCACGCCCTCTTCCTCCCACTCATCACTTTCCCTCCTTTCCCTCCCTCTCATCACCCCCCTCTCCCTCTCTCTCATCTCCCCCCACCCTCTCCCTCCCTCTCTGCTCACAGAGACATACATTCACACACACACACAAGGATACTCTGTCAGACACACTCTCAGGTGTATACATAGGTAAACTGTGCATCAATGTGTATATGTGACAGAGTGCATGTATTGCAACTCTATTTTTTTTTACTTTTTTGTTAGTGGGACCTCATGTTTGAGTTTCGCCTTAGGCCTCATAAAGTCTAGAGACTCCTCGGCCTAAATACCAAAAAAGGGGGCTATTGTCCTCCCCCCTTGCCCCCACCACTGAGCGGTGGGGGCACTATATACCAATAAGGGGGGCCTACTGTCCTCCCCCCTGGCCCTCACCCCTGAGCGGCAGCTGGGGGCCGTAAATAAAAATGACTAGGGGTCCCCAAAACCCTAGTCATCCCCCTCCCCAAAAAAATTAACCCCTACCTACCCCCCTCATGCTAAAAATAATGAGGGGGGACCATTAACTAGGTACCTGTAAAAAAATAAAAATAAAACTTACCATTTGATGTCTTCTTTTTTCTAAAATCTTCTTTTTTCAGCCCCAAGAAAGGCCAAATAAAAATCCATAATAACCGTTGCAATTTGAAAAAAATAATAAAACCTTAGCGCAAAAAAAATTATCCATTTTGACCCATCAAGGGCTCTGCGCAGACTGAGCTCTGCAGGGCGGGGGAAGGCTTATAAAGCCTTGCCCCGCCCTGCAATTGGGCTCAGAGCACTATGGTTGGTTTAAGCCATCCAATCAGAGTGATCTGACAGGTAAATGAAGAGAATGACAGGTAAGTCTTTACATTTACATGTCACAGCACTCTGATTGGTTAGGTTGAAATCCAGCCAATCAGAGTGTTCTGTGTCATTGGAATTTTCTCACGCTGTGTAATTTGACTCACAACCAATCGCCAAGTATCTAGATTTTCTGTTCAAGATTCCTGTGACATCTTTAACCACTTGCATTAAAGATACTCCTGACCTTTTGGTACGTTTGAAGAAGGTGGGTTCTTTTAAAGGCATCCTAATCACCATGGACGTGGGCAGTCTTTGCACCATCATCCCACATGACACAGGGATACAAGCGATGAGGAACCTTTTGACTCACTCTTCAAACTACCAAGGTCCATCGGTGGAATTCGTATTGGATCTATTGGGCATAGCACTACAAAACAATTATTTTCGATTTGAGACCGACTGGTATTTACAAATAGCAGGCACGTCCATGGGGGCGGCAATGCCCCCCATGTATGCGAATGCCTTCATGTACGAGTATGAAACCGAGCACATACTCACACAGTCCAACCACCAGATCGTTGAGTACTTTCGGTTCATTGATGATATTCTGATTATGTGGGGAGGGTCCAAGGACGAGGCTCTACAATTTGTTCAAGGGCTAAACAATCTTCCTACACCGGTAAAGATTACAGCCACCATTGACGAACACAGTGTCCAATTTGTGGACGTAGAAATTATGGTCATCAATGAGAAGATTGAGTACAAACTCAAACAACGGACCGGAATACCCTTCTACACTTTGACAGCTTCCACCCTCGACACTTGAAAGAGTCATTACCATACTCCCAATTTTTGAGAGATATGAGAAATAATTCGCTTAGCCAACAGTGTGATGAACAACTACTCCTGATGTATGAAAAATTTCAGTCTAGGGGTTATCCACGGGTGGTATTGGACAAAGCTTTATCTGGAGCAAAAACATCATTCTCCTCCCCCTTGCAAACACCAGTGAAAGACAAGATCCACTGTCCCATCTTTCCAATGCTCTACAATACAGCTAACTCAGAGTTGACGTCAGCCATTTGCACCAAATGGCATACACTGTAACTAGATCCATCTATCCCTGAGATCTTTCGCCATAAGCCGATGCTTTGTTACCGACGTAACAAGAATTTAAGGGATTTATTAGTCAAAACAGATCCCCAACATTGCTACAGTCCAAAGAAAAAAGGCAGCATAAATGCAGGGTGTGTGAGGTGTTTGGGATGTGTGACTTGTGGCCACATCATCCCTTCCAAAACCTTCACACACCCACACACCGGCTGAAGGTACAAGATCCACCAACGTATACATTGCCGCACAGACTTTGTCATCTACAAACTGTCGTGTCCTTGTGGACTTAACTATATAGGCAAAACAGAGACAGCACTCTGTGAGAGAATTAGGGGCCACAGGTCTAGCATCCAACTTGCCTATCGTGAGGGCAAGTCGGACAAGCCAGTGGCCAGACATTTTCTAGAGTCCAAACATCAACTCTCAACACTAAGATGCATTGCTATTGCGCATGTTCCCATTCCAGTACGAGGGGGGAATAGAGGTCTAATGCTTCTACAGAGGGAGTGCTTCTGGATTTTTCAGCTGGGAACTTTGTCACCTAGAGGCCTGAATGAGAAAAACTCACTTTCAGTGTTCCTGTAGGACATTTTCTAGAGACTATAACTTTAGTTAAAGTATCCTCTCTTTAAAGAGAGTGATATTAATCATCTATGGTAGCAAATGTTAGTTAAGGTCCTTATATTGAGAGGAATGATATCTTTAGTAATTTTGTAACTTTGTGGTTTTTATGCAGTCTGTTCCTTTTTTTAAAACACTAAAGTTCTATATGTAGATATTTGTCCACAGATGATTCATTTACAGGCGTTTTTTACTTTCTATTTTTTTACTGTACAGGGGACTCCTTAGCTTTAGTTTAGTTTATCATTATTTTTATGTGTCTTCACATTATAATTATTTCTCCACTTTTTTTGCTCATTAGCCCTTATTTTAAATATACAAACTGGCTAATTCCTCACTTCATCCTCATTACTATCACTGTATATATACAGCACACAATGTGTCACACATACAGCACATGTAGTGGAGTTAATTCTCCACTCTTTATACAATTACGAGGACACAAGATACACTTTAGATATTAGACTGTTCAGTACTCTATTTGCTCTATTAGAATACACTGTACTTATTTCCACATTCTACATTCTACATTTAGTATTCAGCTATTCTTAGTGGTCCCTTTTTAGTATATGATTCAGCCTGTATCGTTCTTCTTTAGCCCCTGGGAGCGTCCTGGTTGCCTGGCAACCCTCACTGCAACAATACATTTTTCCGTACAAAACTTTGATTTGATCCTAACCAGCCCCAGTACATGCGGGGGCAGCCAATTGGACGTGTGCGTCTATGGTTACCTTGGCGACATGTCATGGCTATCCAATAGCATTTCATTTTTTCCGGAGTTCCGGGTCATGTGACTATGAACCCGGAAGTGTTAGGTGAGCGCGCCGGTTACCTGGACGCACCCGGCGGGAAAGGAGAACGGAGAATATCTGTGGGTAAGTAATTATCTGTATTTTTTTTAATTGTTTGTCCTATATAAGCTTCTTCATTGTAAGTGAAATGAGTATCCTGATGAAAGCTCCCAAGCGGAGCTGAAACGTTGATGTGGTTTTCTCTGAATAAAGAAGATAATACTTTGAAAAGACCAGGAGTGCCGGTATTTTTTTCGTTGTATATAACCTAGCCCCCAGAGCACCGGGTATCTATTGACCTAAGGTTGGAGTGCAGGAGTCCAATATATTTTTATAATTATATATATATATATATATATATATATATATATATATATATATATATATAGAACGCCAAATGATAGCTGCTCACCGGTCTTGTTAAAATCCAAAAAATTTTATTCAATCATGTTTAAAATCTGTGACCAACGTTTCAGTCCCCGCTCGGGACTTTCCTCAGGGTCAGACAGTAAATGATAGGACAACACATAATACTTGCAATGTATGTCAATATATAGCCATAACAATAATTGAAAGTGACTCACCCAGGTGCATGGTGTCCTCGGCGTTTCCGCCATGTGTACTTCCGGGTGTGCGCATTAGGTATCAGCCCAGCACTGCCCCTTTCTTCTACGTATCAAAAGTCCTGTAGCTCAATAGGGATGCAAACATCCCCTATTACTCATTTATTTAGCTCCCTTAAATAGTACCAGTATTATTTTATGATTTTAGACATACAAGCTATTACCCCCAATTAGGGTATTGTAGACATGAATTCATACCTTAGTGATACAATTGATATGTTACTTTATGGCTATGACGTTAAGAGTTATGTTATTTTTGTTTTTTTACACAAGTATTGCACCATAATTCCTGCATGATCTTCAGCACAACTTTTTGCACTTTATCGATTGCACGTCATCACTTTAATAAATTACTCGGTGTAGTATCTTCTATAGCACTTTCATAATATATACACCAGTCACTGTATTGGTATGTATCCCTAGTGACACTGTTAAATTATGTCATATGGTTTGACAAAATTACACTACATGTCTGTATAAGATAAACATTTATTGGTCCTTTAGTTGCCTATGTCACATCAAATATTATATTTATCACATCCACATGTATTCGCCCTTATAACTCACTCATGGAGTTTGTTTAATACACTACCGGTGTAAAGTCCGCATTATGTTGCTTAGCAACGCCCCACTTGCCGTTTCCTACACGGCATGCGTCACGTGACGATACGAGTCACGTGTCCCATCGAGGGTGGAGCCACGGGTTGAGTGCTCGCACACACCAGGAAGCATAGCCGAGGCCATACGCACGGTTGATATGCCGCGCCCCCTCCCTATTGAGCTACAGGACTTTTGATACGTAGAAGAAAGGGGCAGTGCTGGGCTGATACCTAATGCGCACACCCGGAAGTACACACGGCGGAAACGCCGAGGACACCATGCACCTGGGTGAGTCACTTTCAATTATTGTTATGGCTATATATTGACATACATTGCAAGTATTATGTGTTGTCCTATCATTTATTGTCTGACCCTGAGGAAAGTCCCGAGCGGGGACTGAAACGTTGGTCACAGATTTTAAACATGATTGAATAAAAATTTTTGGATTTTAACAAGACCGGTGAGCAGCTATCATTTGGCGTTCTATGTATTTTTGGAGTCCAGGCTTTGGCACCCGGCACATAAGGAACATTAAAGCGTGAGTGCATGGGATTTTTTCTATTTTTTATATATATATACAAATTACACGTAGACTGATACTGATTAAAAAAAAAAAATATATATATATATATATATATAATTATTGTTATATATATTTATATATAATATAAAAAAATAAATATGTAAATACGTAAAAAAATAAAATTAAAAAAATAATTAAAAACAAATTATTAAAAAATATATAGATGTGTTTTATTTCGTTCTAACTGTATTGTGATATTAATATATATATATATATATATATATATATATATATATATATATATATATATTTATATCACAATACACATAGAACAAAATATTATGTATATCTATATACATAAATATATACGTATATATCACTATATATATATACCTATATATAAATAAAAATATAAAACAAATTATATATATATATATATATACGTATATATACACATATGTGTATATATATACATATATTAATTCTACACATATATTTATGTAATATTTTTACATAATTAGGTATCCTAATTAATTACAATTAGCGGGAACTGCCTGACAACCCTTGCCGAAAGTATAGGGAATTTAATTTGCTAGCACTATATTTAACCCTATAACTTTCCAAGACACCATAAAACCTGTACATGGGGTGTACTGTTTTACTCGGGAGACTTCACTGAACACAAATATTAGTGTTTCAAATCAGTAAAATGTATTACAACGATGATATCGCCAGTAAAAGTGAAGTTTTTTGCATTTTTCACACACAAACAGCACTTACACGGACGATATTATTGCTGCAATACTTTTTACTGTTTCGAAACACATATTTGTGTCCAGCGAAGTCTCCCGAGTACAACAGTACCCCTCATGTACAGGTTTTATGGTGTTTTCAAAAGTTACAGCGTCAAATATAAGGCTTGTGTTTCATTTTTTTCACATTAAAATTCGCTAGATTGCTTACGTTGCCTTTGTGACCCTATGGTAGCCCAAGAATGAAAATTACCCCTATGATGGCATACCATTTGCAATAGTAGACAACCCAAGGTATTGCAAATGGGGTATGTCCAGTCTTTTTTAGTAGCCACTTAGTCACAAACACTGGCCAAAATTGGCGTTTTTTGCATTTTTCACACACAAACAAATACTAACGCTAACTTTGGCCAATGTTTGTGACCAAATGGCTACTAAAAAAGACTGTACATACCCCATTTGCAATACCTTGGGTTGTCTATTATTGCAAATGGTATGCCATTATGGGTGTAAATTTTTTTCCTGGGCTACTATACAGTCTCAAATGCAACGTAACCAATCTGGCGAATTTCAATTTCAAATGTAACACGCTATATTTGACCCTGTAACTTGCCAAAACACCATAAAACCTGTACATAGGGGGTACTGTTTTACACGTGAGACATCGCTGAATACAAATATGTGTATTGTATTGCAGTAAAAGTAAACAGTATTTTGACATCCACAGTTAAAATGTCACGTAGAACTAAAAAATGTAAAAAAAATCGTATTTTCTCCCATTTTTTAAAATATTTTTTTCATATTAAATTATGTTCCATACCTAAATATTTGATGTTAAACGAAAGCCCTTTTTCCCCTGAATAAAATGATATATAATAAGGGGGGGTGCATTTAATATGAAAGAGGTGAATTACGGTTGGACAGACATATTGCGCAAATGCCAGGTTTTGTTTACGTTTTGTTCACAACTTGTACATTTGGCTCAGTCCTTAAGGGGTTAACTAAGATTTCTAAATATTGAAATCTGACCGTGATTTATCCAGTCATATATCATGCTATTAGATTTTTTATTAATTTAGATTAATTAAATAAAACCAGCATAATTACCAGTTAAGTAGATGTTTTCATCAGATGAGTAGGTAGTCCCAAGAACTTGAATGCGTATATGATTGGTTGTATGGAGGTATGTAAGTAATAGTAAAAAGTAAGTGTCAAGGAGTGTTTCTTGAGTTGGGTCCAAGAGAGTTTGAGAGTTGAGTTAGTCCCAAAGTGAATATCTGTCCTGGATCTCTCTGAATGTCCGAATCTGAAAGCCCAAACTAACTAACTAACTTCTCTCTTCCCTTTGTCCTAACTTTTAAAGGGCCAGACTCTCTGTACGTCATTAGTTGATAAGGCCAATAGGAAACTGAAGGTGTGGTCAACCTGCAGATTGCAATTTAGGTATTTGGTCCATAGAGGGCAGTCTCGCCTCACTAAACCTTCCTATCCAGGAAAGAGTTAACTTTTCCTGATGACGATTTTGACATAATTTGGCTTATCTAAAATGACTACCATAACTTAAATTTGCTGTCAGTTCAAAGCGTTTGCCTCAGTCTTTGTGGCAACGACTTTGATCGTAATTTCTAAAATTGACAGTTCTAAACTCAATTTCACCCCTTACTTACAATGGGACCTTGTAAGATTTAGAAAGTAAAATTAATTACTTAGTCTTCTCTGTCACTAATGTCTGTGTTTAAAATTATTTCTATTCTATTAACATTTAAACAGAGCATTGCATCCCCCTGCTTCATTGCTTATCACTTGGATTTTTTATATAATGCATTCCTTAGCTCAGGCTCAGTGGCTGGTTACAGAAGGAAAGAAATGTTATGTATCTTTGTTAGCCTGAAATCCAAAATGGAGACCGCTCTGTTCTGAGTGACTCAGGCAATATACACTTTTAATTTCTATCTTAGCACAAAATGTCTGCCGATATAGATATCCTGACAATATATAACGACCACAGAACACATCAGCCCCAATAAATACAGTAAAAACAAAAGAAAAAGTTACCTGCGGTCGCTCTTAAATCCCTATGTATATTTAAACAAATTGGAGGGAATGCCCGCCTACCAACGTCAAGGCAGACCCCCTTAAGGGGGTCCTACACTGACCTTTCCCCTTGCTTCCTTGAGCTTATGGCAAAGATATATCTAATGAGACATAGAGGGGTATGTTTTATATACACCCCTATATACTTATTAACCCTTAATAGGGAACACATGGGATGGGCGGCAGCATTGTAACAAAGCTGTGGGATACAAAAAGTGAATATGAATAGGTCCTGCACTTACTCCCATCACTCCAGGGTGGCAGCAACGACCACAGTATACATCAGCCCCAATACATACAATAAAAACCAAAGAAAAAGTTACCTGTGTTCTCTCCTAAATCCCTTTGTATATTTAAACAAATGGAGGTCTCTTAGTTACTCCAATGACCATTGGAGGAAATGCCCACCTGCCATCGTCAAGGCAGACCCCGTTAAGCGGGTCCTACACTGACCTTTCACCTTGCTTCCTTGAGCTTCTGGCAAAGATATCTCTAATGAGACAGAGAGGGGTATTTTTTATATACACCCCTATATACTAGTGAACACTTGGGATGGGCGGCAGCATTGTAACAAAGCTGTGTTATACAAAAAGTGAATACAAATACAAAAAGATAGGTCATGTGCTCACTCCTATCACTTCTGGGCGGCAGCAATGACCACAATACACATCAGCCCCAATACATACAGTAAAAAACAAAGAAAAAGTTACATGCGCTTTCTCCTAAATCCCTATGTATATTTAAAAAATGGCCATTGGAGGGAATGCCCGCCTACCAACCCCAAGGCAGACCCCCTTAAGGGGGTCCTACACTGACCTCCCCCCTTGCTTCCTTGAGCTTCTGGCAAAGATATCTCTAATGAGACATAGAGGGGTATGTTTTATATACACCTCTATATACTTATTAACCCTTAATAGGGAACACATGGGATGGGTGGCAGCATTGTAACAACGCTGTGTGATACAAAAAATGAATATAAATAGGTCCTGCGCTTACTCCCATCACTCCTGGGCGGCAGCAACGACCACAGTACACATCAGCCCCAATACATACAGTAAAAACCAAAGAAAGAGTTACCTGTGCTCTCTCCTAAATCCCTTTGTATATTTAAACAAATGGAGATCACTTAGTTACTCAAATGACCATTGGAGGAAATGCCCACCTGCCATCGTCAAGGCAGACCCCGTTAAGCGGGTCCTACACTGACCTTTCACCTTGCTTCCTTGAACTTCTGGCAAAGATCTCTAATGAAAATAGAGTAAGGAGCACACCAAAAATCTTTATATATATATGACATGAACAAACTTTATTTACATGGGTATATACACTGGGTCTGTCTCTTTAAATAGTATCCACAGAAATACAAAGTCTATAATAAAGCATTTACCAAAACAACATATGTATACAGACACATATGAACACGCAATGCGTGGTATATAAATGACAGAAATATCATACAAACAGACCACTATAGTATAAAGTATAAACAAAACCCAAACATATAAAAAAATGCAAAAAACCATACCAAGATAAGTGAGAAGCAGGGACAGAGTCAATCAAAAAAAAAAAACAAAGTTTTGGCTGCAGAGCCTTTGTCAAGGGAGCAATGCAATAGCATGACTTTGTATTTCTGTGGATACTATTTAAAGAGACAGACCCATAGTATATACCCATGTAAATAAAGTTTGTTCATTTCATATATATAAAGATTTTTGGTGTGCTCCTTACTCTATTTACATTGTCATGTTTTTTGTTTTTTTCAGGGGATAGAGCCCTATGTGTGTGAGCACCCAGCATATATTACATTAGCCTTTTCCTGGGGCTAATTCAACGTTTAGTCGAGTGTGCCCACCTTGTCTCATTTTTAAAAGATCTCTAATGAGACAGAAAGGGGTATTTTTTATCTTCACCCCTACCACAGTACACATCAGCCCCATTACATACAGTAAAAAACAAAGAAAACGTTACATGCACTCTCTCCTAAATCCCGATGTATATTTAAACAAATGGAGGTCATTTAGTTACTCAAATGACCATTGGAGGGAATGCCCACCTGCCAACTTCAAGGCAGACACCCCTAAGCGGGTCCTACACTGACCTTTCACCTTGCTTCCTTGAGCTTCTGGCAAATATATTGTAGCGGAAGGCTGGTCTCTCACAGACTATTTCTGCTGGTAGTCCAGGTGTGGCTCAGGAACAAGTAGTAACCCCAGGAGAAATGTCCACAGTAATAGAATAATCCAACAGCGTAGCAAGCACAATCAGCAGTAAAATCCAATAGTATCCCTTCACCTTTCCCAATAACTGGACGACACACAGTATCAGGAGCAGAACTTAACTCACTTTGAATCACACAACCCCTGCTTTTATGCAATGCTCCCGTGCAAGAGAGTTACCCACAATAATTAGTACCAATAAAGTACAAGGTACAACCCACGCATCTCCTCCCATCAGCTTATCTGTTAATAGAATTAAAATGTACATATTTTTCCCCAAGTTCTAGATGTACCCCAAATACATAGGGTACACCCCTAAATGGTATCCCCTGATCTGCGTGAATAACATATTCAAAAATCACCCAGATCGGACCAGGGGAGTTATGGGGGTTAAAAAGTTAGGTGGAGTTTCCTTTAGGCCCACTGAAGCATTACTTTCCAGCCCAAACCAGTTCCAACTAGTCTGGCAGTGTGCCTGGGACAACGCCCTGCTGAAGAACAATGGGATAGGAAACGGGGGAGGGGTACACCTTCCTATACACAATCTATACACAGTCTAATAGAAGTCCATACTAAAACCTTTTTTGTTCAAATAAAAAAATTATGAAGGAAATGTGTTGGACAGCCAGAGGGGTTCTGCTACAGATATATCTAATGAGACAGAGAGGGGTATTTTTTATATACACCCCTATATACTTATTAACCCTTAATAGGGAACACATAGTATAGGCAGCAGCATTATAACAAAGCTGTGTGATACAAAAAGTAAATACAAATACAAAAACATAGGTCCTATGCTCACTCCCATCACTCCTGGGTGGCAGCAACGACCACAGTACACATCAGCCCCAATACATACAGTAAAAACCAAAGAAAAAGTTACCTGCGCTCTCTCCTAAATCCCTATGCATATTTGGGTGGAGGACGGCGAGACCCTAACCAAGCTGCGGTGGTTCGTGGGGTTTACGGTGGTTGTTCCAGTACAGTGCTTATGGTGCTCGCAAGTACTAGGAAGCACCGATTGACGGAGGTAACCGGTCGGGGTGCCAGACGGTCCATCATACTTGTCTTTGAAATATTATGTTAGTCCAATAAAAAGGTATCATTGCACACTGCAATACTGTGGTATTTTGTCATTATATATATATACACACACACACATACACACACACATTCTTGATATATATCTAACTATTAACTACATAATTATTTGATTTAATTAATTATAATTTGAGGGACCTGCCTGACAACCCAGGCAGACAGTCCAGAGAATTTAATTGGCAAGCCCTATATTTAACCCCATAATTTCCAAAACCACATAAAACGTTTATATAGGGGGTACTGTTATACTTGGGAGACTTTGCTGAACACAAATATGAGTGTTTTAAAAAATAAAATGTATCACAATGATGATATCACTATTGAAATTGCAGTTTTTGCTTAAAAAATTTCATAAAACAAATACAAATGCTAACTTTGGCCAGCGTTTGTGACCAAGTGGCTACTACAAAAGACTAGAAATACCCCATTTTGAATACACTGGGTTGTCTACATTTGAAAATGGTATGCCATGATGAGGTTAATTCACATTCCTGGTCTACCATATGGTCTCAAAAGGGAACATAGACCCAGCAAACCAATCTGGCAAACTGAATTGGGCAAGCCCTATATTGACCCTGTAACTTTCCCGAACACCATAAAACCTGTACATGGGGGTTATTGTTAGACTTGGGAGATTTTGCTGAAATATGAGTTTTTAAAACAGGAAATCATCAGTAAAAGCACAGTTTTTGTGTAAAAAATTAAAAAAAAATATGAATGCTAACTTTGGCAAGTGTTTGTGGCTAATTGGTGATACAAAGTACCCTCTGTCTGCCACTTTGCTACAATGTTTCTGTTTATTGCCTCGGAATAAAACCACAAAGGGATTCACCAGGGCATTTGTATAAACGAATGACCGACCACCCGGCATATGGAGTGTGCCGCCTATTACCAACCAAAAGCTGCAGTTTCCCTTGTTAACCTTTTTCACCCCCCTAATCACCAAACAAACTGCCGAACGACCGACCACCCTGCATGAGGAGTGTGACCCTTATTAGCTGCCCAGAAGTTGCGGTTTGCGGTTAACCACAGCCTTATTGATGAACGGCTGGGTGGTCGGGGTTTGTATGAACGAACACATGGCGGCGACCATCTTTAACTGCCAAACACCCAGTTGGGTTTTGTTATCGACCTCAGGGTACTGTTTTCGGCCACTATTATTCACGAACCCCGCTGGGATCTCCAGCCCTTCGTCAATTTGTGTCTAATCTTACGAACGCAGTGCCGTTCGGTACTTTCATAATCTTGAAACAAGACCGACTATGGCGGTCAGAATAGTTATCCCTGTCTGGTATTCCCTTATTTCATGAAATAATATCGCCAGCAATCCAAAGGTTCCAATATCGCTGGTGTCGCATAATAACCCACACATGAGCCAAAGCTGGGACAAGACTGGCTTAATGGCAAAACAGCCATCCAATTCATACATTACATGACTCCTCCTCTGAGCCAGTGAGATAATTGAGGTTTGGAAACATACTAAACTCAATTATCTGCTGGCCAGAAAAAGTTAACATTTTCACAATTTTTAGAAATACCCCAAAAATACATAAAACCCCCACAAAAGTCATATCCCTGGGTAGCTGAACTCTGTGGGAGAAACATAAAAATTTCATCCAAATCCATTTGGTAGTTTTTGAATGGCAACGTGTGGAAAGTTGACCGGTCTGCCACGAGGGTGAATCCGAGAAACAGTTCCAGAGGATTTGTAGCAAGAGCCGGTCTCCATTCGTGTAGATTCATACGAAAACCGCAGTAGGTAAAATAGAGATGGTTCATGTAGAATGCTCCTGCCGTTCATTTGTTTCAAACTCCCGAACGCCGTTCATCTACAGTACTGGGAAATAGGACGTAGGGGACTTCCATATAGACCAGGGTTCGTGCTAGTGCATTGCCGAAAACCAGTTCCAGGCACTCGACAACCAAGTCCAGCTGGCCGCATTCGGGAGACAAGATGGAAGCCGTCCATTGTTCTCACCACATGCGTTCGTATGCACAAAATGGCGGCCACCTAGGAGCATTTAATTAGTCTGCGGTTTCTGTATTGCTACACAGTGTTCCACGTTTTAATTAGTCCCAGGGTGTTCGCCGTTTTTACCTAAAACAAATGATTTAACGAACGAACATAAAATAAAATGAATAACTAAGGGTAGTGGATAGCAGGGATTGTAAATAGCTGAACAGTGCTGGGAATTCTACACACCGACCCTATGCCTAAAAACTGTGGAACTAATTCTTTGTTGACTTCTGCCGAATGGCTGTAGAGACAAACTTTAACCCCATGGCAATTCCACTGTATTCGTGAGATCTGAGTGCTGTTAGGACATATTGAGTGCTCAGATCCAAGCTATCTAGTGATATGTTGGACATGGGGGTGGAATATGGCATAATATGAGTTATATATTTTTATGTATTTTTGTTACAGTTTCAACTTTAGAATATTTGCATGTACCTGGAGATAATTAAGTTATTACGGGCAGTTAAGCCAATTATCTCCAGGATAGAGAGGATGGTTCAGAAAGATGCACTTTTCTCTGATTGGTTTATGTTTCCTGTATCACTGAGTTCCATCAGGTCCAGAGGGGTGGGCCCCTGGCCTGAAAATGTATATATAAGCAATGCCTTTCTGCTCAATAAACCAGACTTCTTACCCTCAACTCACAGCCTCAACTCGTGTTGTAGGGAATTGCAAATCACTAGCTCTGCTCAGAGCTCCAGGAATACTCTACACTTGCAGGAATATCGTTAGGTGCTGAAGTGGAACTTTTCACCGCTCTCCAAGCTCGGGGACAAGGACATCCAGGCGGCCCAACCCTCAGCTAGCCTGGGGCAACCGTAACAAGTGGCTACTACAAAAGCCTGGACATACTCACTTTTTAACACCCTGCATTGTCTACTTTTTTTTAAATGGTATGTCATGGTGGGGTTAATTTTCATTACTGGGCTGCCATACCATCTCAAAGGCAACATAGCCAATCTGACAAATCGCAATTAGAAAAAAAGAAGTTGGCAAGTCTTATGTTTGACCCTGTAACTTTCCAAATCACCATAAAGCCTGTACTTGAGGGGTACTGTTGTACTCATCAGACATTACTCTACACAAACATGAGTGTTTTAGAGCAGTAGAATGTATTATACTGATAATATCATTGGTGAATTTGCAGATTGTGTGTGAAAAATGCAAAAAAAGTTATATAAACTCTAATTTTGACCAGGGTTTGTGACTAAGTGGTACTAAATACAGTCTGGACATTTTGAATACTGTGGGTTGTCTACTTTTACAAGCAGTATGACATGATGGGGTTATTTTTCATTCCTGGGCAGCATAGGCCCAGCAAACTAATCTGGCAAACATAGAAAAGGGAAAAGCCCTACATTCGACCCCTGTACATTGGGGCTACTCTTGTACTCAGGAGATGTTGCTCAACACATATTGGGGTGTTCTTTGTAACACATAACAGAAACTGAGAATCCATGCCTAAAGTACAATTTGAGAGAAAAATAACACACAAAACGACTACCCAAAAGTTTGGCAAAGACTGGTAGTAGAATGCATGGAAAGTGTTAAAGTACCAAAATACTTTTAAAAAATATATGGTTTGATGGGGGTAAATTACAACATAGGTCGGCTTAAAAAAATGTCTTAAATAGTACATGGGTGCATGATGACCAGCTGTGAAAATTCCAAGTTGGAAAACTGGAATGTGCACCCTCCAAATAAGGTATTTTAGCCCCCAGAGAACAAAACACACATATACATGGGTGGTATCACTATACTCAGGAGATGTTGCTGAATACATATTGGGGTGTTCTTTGGCAGTAACCCTTAAAGTTCTCAGTACATGTTTTCTTAAATTGCTATGTCTGTCAAAAAAAATCACTAATTATTCTTTTTTTTCTTTTTGGCAAAATGATTGCATGAAAAGAGTAAAATATAGAAAAAAAACAAGTTTAATAACTTAGGTCAGTGATGGCGAACCTGCTGAATACATACACTGCTGAATACACACACTGCTGAATACACATACAGACAGACTGCTGAGTACACACACACACACACACACACAGAATGCTGAGTACACACAGACAGACTGCTGACTACACACAGTCTGCAGAATACATATACACAGTCTGCTGAATCCATACAAACACACACATACACACATTCTGCTTAATACACACACACATACTGAAGAATACATACAGACTGCTGAATACACACACACACACACACACACAGAGACTGCTGAATACATACACACAGACTGCTGAATACACACACTGCTGTGTGGGGGTGCTGTGTGTGGGGTTATGAGTGCTGTGCTGTGTGTGTAGGGGGTTAGGGGTGTTGTGTTGGGGGTAGGGGTGTTGTGTGTTGGCGGATAGGGGTGCTGTGTGTGGGGGATAGTGGTGCTGTGCTGTGTGCGGGGGGTAGGGCTGCTGTGTTGGAGAGTAGGGGTGCTGTGTGTGGGGTGGTACTTCATTTGATGGCGAGGTGCTGTGTGTGGGGGTGGGGGTGGTGTGTGTGTGGGGGGGGTAGGAGTGCTGTGTGTGTGGGGAGGTGCTGTGTGTGGGGGGTAGGGGTTCTGTGTGTGGGGGGGGTGGTAAAGATACCTAAAAAAATATATATAACGTTTTTATCCCCCCTCCCTTCTTCTTACCTTTGGTGAAGGAGGTGGGACACAGCCATACTTCATGGTCCGGTGGTGGTAAGTATGTGTCTGGCTGCAGCTCTCCTGTCCTCTCGAGCAATGCTGTGTTGAGCGTTGCCATGGCAACACATGGCAACGCTCCACACAGATTGCTTGCGGGAGGACAGGAGAGCTGCTTACCATATCCCTCCCCCTGCTTCCGGGTTCTCCCAACATGAAAGCAGAGTAGGCACCTGCCGTTGTTGGTGCATTGCTCCCCCGGCGACCTATGGCTGCGTGCCCACAGAGAGGACCCGGTGTGCCATAGGTTCGCCATCACTGCCTTAGGTTGTCTTCTTTTAAAAAAATATATACATGTGAAGGGTTATTCAGGGATTCCTGACAGATATCAGTGTTACAATGTAACTTTTGTTAATTTTGAAAAAAAAAATGGTTTGGAAATAGCAAATTGTTACTTGAACCTATTGCCTTATAACTGGCAAAAAAAAAGTTTAGAACATGTTAACATTGGGTATTTCTAAATTCAGGACAAAATTTAGAAACTATTTAGCATGGGTTTTTTTGGTTGTTGTAGATGCGTAACAGATTTTGGGGGTCAAAGTTAGAAAAAGTGTGTTTTTAAAAACATTTCATCATGTTTTATAACATTTTTTATAGTAAATTATATGATATGAAGGAAATAATGGTATCTTTAGCAAGACCATTTAATGGCAAGAACAACAGTATATAATATGTCTGGGTACAGTAAATAAGTAATAGGAAAATTACAGCTAAACACAAGCACAGCAGAAATGTAAAAACAGCACTGGTCCTTAACAGTAAGAAAATTGAAAAACGGTCTGGTCACAAAGGGGTTGAAGGACATTTAAACTTAATTAACTCAAGCTAGCCATCACTGTTGGAAGCCTGTAACAAACTTGAACATGGAAATATTCTGTATTTAGGGAGAACGTTGGAAGCTAATTATGTACAAAAATAACCATTTGAAGATCCACATACCGGCAAAACGCGCGTTTGGGCTTTCTGTCCGAGATCTCCTGACAGATATTACTTTTTAATACCTTTATGTTATTAAGCTGTTAGAACTCTCGTTTTATTTCATTTAGGCAGTATGACTAGTTATTTAAATTGTGACAGTTGCCCTTGAAGGCACAGATTTATTATAATTATCTTTTCACTTGATACTAGTCTTTCCGTTATTTGCTAGGAAGTTAAACTTGCACTGATAGGTGCTCTTGAAGGCACAGTAGTTACATCAGCCTTTGATGTTTTTTTTGTTTGTACCGTTACTTCAATAATTTTTTATTATTATTATTTATTATTATTATTATTATTATTATTGCCATTTATATAGCGCCAACAGATTCTGTAGCGCTTTACAATATTATGAGAGGGGATTTAACTATAAATAGGACAATTACAAAAAAACTTACAGGCACGATAGGTTGGAGAGGACCCTGCTCAAACGAGCTTACATTCTATACATTCAGTATTTATCTTTCTAGATTTAAGACTCTGTGTATATTGCTGTAGCAGCTTAGATTGATATAATTACTGATTGTATTATTATTTTATTTACGTTCCATTACATTTTTTATTCAAAGCTTATGGCAGTGCATTTTTTGTTTTTGCTTATAATGGAAATATTCAGTTTTTACCAGTTCAGTAATTAAATTTGCAGTCTTCATGGATAATGTTCTAATTGATGCACTTTATCAAATAAAAAAATATGGCAACCTATCTCATCTTAAAAAAGGACTGCCATGCCCTCAATTTTAGATGTTAGGCATGGGTTCTGTTACATATATATATATATATATATATATATATATATATATATATATATATATATATATATATATATATATATATATATATATATATGTATATGTAACAGAACCCATACCTAACATCTAAAATTGAGGGCATGGCAGTCCTTTTTTAAGATGAGATAGGTTGCCATATTTTTTTAATTTGATAAAGTGCATCAATTAGAACATTATCCATGAAGACTGCAAATTTATATATATATATATATATATATATATATATATATATATGTTGATATATTTTGATATATTTATTATATTTTTATATATTGATCTGCAGGGTTATTCACTAATGTGAGCATAGTATGGGAACATTTAAAACAGTTGTCAATCTTTTCAAGAGTGGATATTCCAGCAAATTTACCCCATGGTCAGACTGTGCAATGCTTAATGAGATATTGCAATAACACAAAAGTCACTTCTCAGACTCTACAGGCATCACTTAGCATGATAAATGTTTAAGTTCCTGATGGTACAATTAAAACCAGACTGAACAAGTACGGTTTGCTTTGAAGAGCTGCCATGAGAAAGCATCTTCTATCTAAAAAGAAGAGTGCAGCACACCTTAGGTTTGCAAAGTTGCAGCTGAATAAACCACAAGACCTCTGGATTAATGTCCTTTGGACAGATGAGACCAAAGTTAAGACCTTTGGCGATCATGCACAGCGTCATGTTTGAAAAAAACAAACACAGCATATTGGCACAAAACACATCATACTATCAAGCATGGTTGTGGTGGGGTCATGATTTGGTCTTGTTTTGCAACCACAGGACCTGGAAACTGAACTTTGCAGTCACTGAGTTGACCATGAACTCCTCTGTATACCAAAGTATTCTAGAGTAAAATGTGGGGCCATCTATCTGACAGCTATAGCTTGGCTAAATTTGGGTAATGCAACAGGACAATGATGTCAAGCAAATCTAAAACAGAATGTCTGAAAAAGAAATAAACAAGTGTTGCAATGGTCCAGTCATAGTCCACACCTTAAACCAATTGAAAGGTTGTTTTGGGACCATAAGAGAGCTTTGCATAAACAAATACCAGTAAACATCAATGAACTGAAGTAACATTGTAAATAAGAGTGGGCCAAAATTCCTCCACAATGATGTAAGAGACTGATTAAGGCATACAGAAAACAATTAATTTAAGTCATTGCTGTTAAAGGATGTTCTACAAGCAATTGAATGTATGTTTTTTCTTATGTTTTTTCTTGTTTTTTTCCTATGTTTGTTTTACTTATTTTATTTTATTTTATTTTATTTTTTCATTTTTTATATTTTATTATTATGTTTTTATTTATATTTATATTTATTTTTATTTTTATTTTATATTTATTTTTATTTATATTTAGTTACTTTATTCTATTCCCCCCTAAGGTTTTCATACCAGTTATGGGTTCTATAATGTTTTTTTACATTAGCTTTGTAATGTTACTTCCTATTGCTCTTGTTATAATATGATATGCTGCTAATTCATGTAATACATCTGTTTCTTTTATCATGGACTTGTGGGTTTGAATGCCCAAGCATAACGGAACTTTCCTTCTGTGTCACCTCCGAACTGACTAATAAAACGAAACTGAGGCTTGGACAGCAACTCCGGAACGCATGACGTAACCGGAAGCAGTCCGAACCCGGAAGTGAGCGGCTGAGTCGGCTTTTTCGCGCCAAACCGGACGGATTTAAAAGGGAGGTTTCTGGACTTGATTTTATGCCTGCATTTGGAGGACTTCATATTTGATGCCCCTGAGGAAGTTCTTTTATGAACGAAACGCGTAGGGCTTTCCTTTAGTGCTAGAGTTTATTGTTTTATTACTTTTCATTATATTGTTGATTTTATTTATTTTATGCATCTGGTTTTTCTGCTCCTCTGGATTTTTCCACTGGGATGTACCATTCCATCTGAACCTTGATGTGCCTACTTGACACTGCAATTCTGTAAGTGCATTTGTGAATAAAGTGTGTCTTTTTTACTTGGATACTCTGCACTATTATTTATTTCTTTCTTCCTATGCATGATTCTGATGGTCCACAAGTCCTGAATTCTTCACAGCAGTATATTTGATGTGCCTTCAATCAAACTGCTTTTGTGAGTGCAATCATTTAAACCACAATTATATTATTTTGCAACAGTATTGCGCTATGTCCTTCTCTATTATTTCTGTATTGTAGATTGCCATTTTTTTTGGTGTTTTGTTGTTATTGCCTTGAGGATATAAGAGGAATCCTTTATCTACAATACAGTTAATTAAGGGTAATTTGTGTGTTTGTTTCACCTAATACCCACTAAGTGTGTTTGCTATCTACACACAGGTGAATGTACACTGTTTGTTTTTAAGCAATTGAATCACAATGTGTACTTAGTTTTTCATATATGGCTTCTCCATCTTGGCTTTATTTTAGTTAAATAAATCATGACACAGTGTAATATGTCGTGTTGTTGTTCATCTGAGGTATTTACTTAATTTTAAGACCTGTTAAGGAACAGATGATTGGTACTATGTTCTGGTGTATAAAACCATAGAATTCAAAGAAAGAAAAAACTTTCTTTTTCCCATGACATTATGTGTAGAGATTTATGATAGAGCTTTATTCATAAAGACCAGTTTATAGCCGAGATAAGGGTTACTACAGTATGCAGAGAAAATCAAAATACAAACTTTTATTTTTGTGCTGCAGACACCTCCCTCAGCAGCTCCAAGCAGGATAAAGTAAACGACAAAAATAGAAAAAAATGAGGGCAGCGCAAACAATTGCAAATGTGCACACCAAGTGATACAAAACCATTTATTTTCAAGGATTGCCATGCATTGATAAAGGGGATAGCCCAAAACATTTGTAACTTATGTCCTTGGAAATAAATCTTTTTGTAGCACTTTGTGCTTTGTGTACACATTTGCAATCGTTTATGCTGCCCACATTTTTTCTATTTTGTGGTTTACTTATTCATAAAGACTGTTATATAAACATGCAAAAATATAAATATGTTTTATTAACCCCTTAACGCCGTTACGGCGTGCTATGCCGTCACGGGTTAAGTGGGCTTTAAAGCCGTTATGACGCCGTAACGGCTTGCAGCCCCAGGAGGTAAGTTATACTTACCTCCGCCGCGATCCGCTTCGGGAGGACTGCCTCACAGCCCAGGCAGCCCTCCCACGGCAAATGAGGCCCCCGGGGGCCATGTGATCGCTCTCAAAGAGCGATCACATGGCCCCCTATAGCTGGCTGTGGATCTGCCAGCAGGGGGACTGTTTGAAATATCAGACAGTCCCCCTGCTGGTGGGAAGTATAAAAAATAAATCAAAGACAAGTGTAAAAATAAATTAAATATATTTTTATATATATATAATATGTATATATATTATATATATAATATATATACATATTATATATATGTAACGTCATACAAAGTGTATTTTAATATTAATATAAGTATATATATTAATATTAAAATACACTTAGAATGACGTTACATATATATAATATGTATATATATTATATATATAATAGATGTACATATATATATTATATATAAATACGTATAATTAAAATAATAAATAAATTAAATAATAAAATAAATAAATAAAATATTGAAACAAAATTTAATGTAAATTATATATGCATATGTAATTTCATTCTAACTGTATTTTGTTATTAATATATATATATCGGTAGCAAAATACACTTAGAATGACATTCTATATATATCTATATATATATAAAATACAAATAACCGCAAATATATATATATAGATAAATACATATAATTACATAAAAGATTACATTAGTATACACGTAGAATTTAAATACCTATAAATGCATATATATTAAAATTCTACATGTATATTTAAATAATCTTTTAACGTAATTATGTGATTTGATTAATTAAAATTTGATTGACATGCATGACAACACAGGGAGAAAGTGCAGAGAATTTAATTCGCAAGCACTATATTTGACCCTGTAACTCTCCAAGACACCATAAAACCTGTACATAGGGGGTACTGTTTTACTCGGGAGACTTCGCTGAACTCAAATATTCATGTTTCAAACTGGTAAATTGTATTACAACGATGATATTTTAAGTAAAAGTGAAGTTTTTTGCATTTTTTACAAGCGAACTGCACTTTTATGGTCTATATTATTGTTGTAATATGTTTTACTGTTTTAAAACACTAATATTTGTGTTTAGTGAAGTCTCCCGAGAATAACAGTACCCCCCATGTACAGGTTTTATGGTGTTTTGGAACGTTAGAGAGTCACATATAAGGCTTGCATTTCATTTTTTTCACATTGAAATTTGCCAGATTGGTTATGTTGCCTTTGAGAGCGTATGGCAGCCCAGGAATGAGAATTACCCCCATGATGGCATACCATTTGAAAAAGTAGACAAGCCAAGGTATTGAAAGTGGGGTATGTTTAGTCTTTTTTAGTAGCCACTTAGTCACAAACACTGGCCAAAGTTAGCGTTCATATTTGTTTTTGTGTGAAAAAAGCAAAAAAGCAAAAAACGAATATTTGGCCAGTGTTTGTGACTAAGTGGCTACTAAAAAAGACTAAACATACCCCACTTTCAATACCTTGGCTTGTCTACTTTTTCAAATGGTATGCCATTATGGGGGTAATTCTCATTGCTGGGCTACCACACCGTCTCAAAGGTAACATTACCAATCTGGCAAATTTCAATTTGAAAATGTAATGTTCTATATTTGACCCTGTAACTTTCCAAAACAACATAAAACCTGTTAATGGGTGGTACTGTTGTACTCGTGAGACATTGCTGATTACAAATATGTGCATTTTTTTTGCAGTATTATGACATTCACAGTTAAAATGTCAGACGGAAATGCAAATTTAAAAAAAAATCTTATTTTCTCACATTTTTTTTACTTTTATTCATAATAAATGATGTTCCATATATGAATAGTTAATGATAGATTAAAGCCCTGTTTCTCCTGAACAAAATGATATATAATAAGTGTGGGTGCATATAATTTGAAAGAGGGGAACTACGGGTGAACAGACACATAGCGCAAATTCCAGTTTTTGTTTACGTTTTGTTTTGATCAGAACGTGCACTATTGACTCCGTCCTGAAGGGGTTAAATTGTCAATAGGGATAAATCTTGTGAAAATGAATACTGGGGGGGGCGTGGTTTGCGGCCGAGCGAGCTGGACGTGTCCGGGTAAGGCTCTGCTGCGACCGCGGTGCCAACGGCTAACAAAAGCAAAGACAAATCCCTAAAAACATCTGAATTCGGTGGGGGAAGCAGGATGGATAGGAAAGCCTCGAGAAAACAAACGAAAAGAGTGACGGAAACAGGTCTAACGGTGACCGATATGTTCGCGGCCTCTCGAGCAGTGCGTTCAGGCACACAAGATGGCGGACGGGACAGTCATGGTGCGCCCCGTTCACCCTCGAGCCCAGCGAGCGGCGTGACCATGGGTTCTTCAGACTCCGATACCGGCCAAATCCTGGCTAAATTGGCGGAAGTCCGTGAGTACCTGGCCACTGAGATTACCCGCAACACGGCAGAAGTGAAGGCCGAAATCCAGGCCTTGGGGGTGCGGACAGCGGCGCTCGAGCACCGGGTGGAATCCACAGTCGTGGCCCACAATGCTGCCGCCACCCAAATCAACCGTCTAACCTCCCAACTACTTACCGCAGAATCGGCAATAGATGACCTCGGTAATAGATCGCGACGGAATAACGTCCGCCTCCGGGGCTTACCGGAGCAAGAGGGGGAAGGGTCTCTGGGAGAAGTCGTGCTGGGGATCTTTAAACCGCTGCTCCCCGACGTCCCGGATCATCTGTGGCATATCGAACGGGCGCATAGGGCTCTCCGGGCTAGGAGGGCGGATGACCGGCGCCCCAGGGACGTGATAATTAAATTTCTTTCCTTCCAAACGAAGGAGGCCCTGATGAAGTATGGCAGGGACCGCCCGATTGTTCACAAGGGGGTAAGCCTCGCTCTCTTCCAGGACCTCACCCCGCTGACACTGCAGAGGCGGCGTAATTGGCGCCCGATTACGGAACTGTTACAGCAACATTCCATAAGGTATGCCTGGGGGCACCCCTTTCGGCTGATGGCCTTCAAAGATGGCCGCACTAAACTTCTCTTCCCGGATGGCGACCCGATAAAATTTCTTGGCGACTTTGGGATCCAAACTCCTGATGACTTCGCGGTGCCGGGGGCGTCGGCGGAGGTCCTCGCCGTTCTCCCCCGTGAGTGGTATGCGGCAGATGAATGAGGAAGGCGGATCTCCTGTTGAAATTCCAGGCTGGCTGGCTGTTGTACCGGCTGGTAAGGCCTCACGGGGGGGATAATATTGTTTGGGAGGGTGGGTCTGGAGCCCCGCTCCCTATATTTTCTTTTTTGGGGCCCAGTATGGCGGGATCCTCGATATAGCTCCTGTGGGTCAACGGGTTCCCGGTCTCGAGGGTGGGCTCGGTTCTACTGGGGTGGGTTAGGGTTGCTTAACGTCCCTGGGCCTCACCTTGGCTCCCACGCTAGTTTCCTTGGGCTGACCCTCAGCTGCGGACTCCATAGACTGTTGGCTTGTTATGCCACATACCCTTTTGTTTATAACTTTATTGTTAGGTTCCTCGAGATTGGGGTCTCATATTCGTTTTGATGGTTTTGGTGTTGGGGTGCGGGAATGGTTTCGGGCGGCGGGCGGTGGGTAGTCACCTGGCGCCCTCGGATTGTATATTGCAAATATATTTATGCCGGGTACCGATTGTGTTGTATGCTCATTGTGTGGCGGTGGGGTATTTCGCCGGGAGGGGTTGGGACCCGGGGCGGCGGGGGATTTTATGTGGGAAACTGTGCATACTATGTTTTCTGGTCCGTCCTGTAATACGGGGCCCAAGTTTAAGCTTGTGGGGAAGAAAGCCGTTTATGCCCCTACCTCCCCTACATGATAGCTTCCCAACTGACGGTATCGTTGCAAAATGGGTTCTATTGGGGGGCAGGCAGGTCCTCAGGGGTTTTAGCCTTGGGCTTCTTCTTAACGCTAGTGTTCAACCCCCCCCCCCCCCCCCCAGAATGCCCTCAGCGGCCACGAGGCACTATGCAACAGGGGATAAGGGTTTAAACTGGACTGGTTGTATCCGTTTGTGCACTTAACATATGTAGCCAATCTTGTTATACATGCGTAAATTGAGGTTTGACATGTTTAGCTCAGGTCATGTTATCGCGCTATGTGGCCCCTTACATATTACCCGTGTATTTCCTGGCTGTGCCCTCTTGCAACTGGGCCTGCTATGGTAGCCTTCCTCTTTGGCATCCTAAGTTGCTTCCCCCTCTTTGTTGAGGCCCTGCAGTTTTACCATGAAGATGCCTTGCCCAACAGCCCGCTGTCGTGAGCCGGGGGAGCGGGATGCGAGTCCCTCGGGATCCCATTCCCTGCGGCCCGTCCGACTTCCCCTGCCTTTATGGGGATTTTTGTGCCCCTTTATTCGATTTTTGTCTCTAATATAGGTTCGCTTGGCACCCCAGGGGTGCTTTGCTTAGTTGGTCTATGTTTAGGCATCTCCGGCGCCCTTTTGGCGCTATGGAGGAGCTTCAACATATACCCCGTCCTGTCCTGGCGATAGGTAAGACCAGGCAATTGTTCTTTCTATTATTCTATTGTTCTCTTCTTCTTTTTCCCCTCTATTCTACCCTCCTCAGTCTTCCCCCTTCCTCTCTCCCCTTCCCTGCCCACGTCCCTTTGGGAGGGGTTGTCGCTGTGCCTCGTTTGCTTTATATGGGTCGACCCCTGGTGGGTCTGCCTGTTGAGACGAGCTCGCCTTTTAACCCACCGTAATGCCGTTGAAACTACTATCCTTGAATGTTAAGGGCCTTAATGCCCCAAGAAAAAGGCGCCTTATGTTTCGAGAACTTAAACGTATAAACCCAGACATAGCATTCCTGCAGGAGACACATGTGCCAGCACCAGCGAAGTTCACTTTGAGGGATCATACGTTCAGGACTGTATTTGAGGCGAGAGCTCTAAATAAAAAGAATGGAGTAGCTGTTCTCATCCACCATAGATGCCCTTTTCGATTGGGAAATGTGATAATGGATCCGGCTGGACGCTTTTTACTGCTTTCAGGGAGTCTGTATTCCCACACGATCCACTTTCTAAATATTTATGCCCCCAATGACCCCTCCGCTGCATTTTGGGACAATATGGCCCAAACTGTCAATGGTTTACCCCACGGCATGATTGTCGTAGGAGGGGACCTTAATGCTGCCCCGTGTCCAGCGGCTGACCGGAGCCATAGAAGCGGGATACCAAGGTCGCACAGTAGGGGGGGCCAAGATAAACTGCTCCGCACGTTTATTCAGCGCACGGGCCTATTGGACGTTTGGAGGGCCCACCATCCTGATGACCGTGACTTTACTTACTATTCTGCACCCCACGGCACTTACTCCAGGATCGACCTGTTCCTGGTGACAGGGACATGTCGTTGGCCGACGTGGTTCTCCTACCAAAACCGGGCAGGGACGATTCGCTTCCTGAGAACTTTCGCCCGATATCGCTGATAAACCATGACTCTAAGATTTTGGCCAAAATACTGGCGACCCGCCTAAGCCCCTTCTTAACACACTTAATTCATCCAGACCAAGTGGGATTTATACCCGGCAGACAGTTATATGAGAATACTAGACGCAACATTGACCTTATATGGAGGCAAGCGACTCGGAAGATCCCGACGTTGATCCTATCGCTTGATGCAGAAAAGGCCTTCGACAGAGTTAAGTGGCCTTATCTATTCGAGGTTCTTCGGCACTTTGGCCTCCCTGTCGCTTATGTCACTGCAATTAAGGCAATGTACACAGGTGTTCAGGCACGGGTCCGCATAGCAGGCTCGAACGCGAAACCCTTTACCTTGGGCAATGGAACCAGACAGGGCTGCCCTCTGTCACCTCTGCTTTTTGCCCTATCACTGGAACCTCTGCTGCAGACAGTGCGCTGTACCCAGGAGATTTGGGGGATCTCGATAGGAGATCAGCGGTACGTGGTGTCCGCATTCGCGGACGACGTGTTGTTGACTCTGACGGAACCGACGGAATCAATGCATGCGTTAGCAACGGTACTGGAGTCCTATGGAGCTTTGGCCGGCTATAAGGTGAACCTACCCAAATCTAGCGCACTCCCTGTTTGTATGCGCGACTCGGAAATTGCCCACGTGGGATCTGCACACAATATTCGAATCTCAAAGAGTAATATTAAATATCTGGGAGTTTACTTGACGGCGGACCCCGCCCGGCTTTTCCAACAGAATTATACCCCCTTGATTCGCACTCTTATTGCGGATATGGAGCACTGGCAAGACAAACCGATCTCATGGATTGGTAGAATCCACTCGGTAAAAATGAATGTACTCCCCCGGATTTTATTCCTATTTCAGGCACTCCCGGTACGACTCACTAAGTCGGACCTGGGCGCGCTCCAGCAGGCAGCTGGAAAGTTCATTTGGCAGAACAGGAAACACAGGGTCTCTCGAAACATTCTGTACAGGGCGAAGTCGAGGGGGGGACTGGGATTACCAAACTTCTATTTTTATTATCTAGCGGCCCAGCTCACACAAGTAGCACTCTGGCACTCCCCCCCGGAAGAAAGGAGGTGGGTTGACTTGGAGGCATCCCTCATGGGTCCGGATATTCCCCAGTTCTTCATGTGGGTCCCTCGGGAACACAGACCGACGACGCATATAGAATGTCCGGCTATCGCAAACTCGATGAAATTATGGGACACTGTGTCACTTAAATATAGGTTGTCCTCCCAGGCATCTCCACTAACTCCCTTTTTGAGGAATAAGGCTTTTCCCCCAGGAATGGACGCTAGAGAATTTAAGGGGCTGGAGGGTACGGGCGTTCAACGCCTTTGCCACCTGTACGAAGGAGGATCACTACTTCAGTTTAAGGACTTGGAGACCAGGGCTGCTCTGCGCCCCTCTGACTTCTTTCGATTCCTCCAACTCCGGGATTACGCACAGACCCTGGCTAATAAAGCCTGCGCGCTGCGGCCGCCCACCTTCTTCGAAAACATGTGCCTAAAGGAGCAATTTCCAAGAGGCCTCATAACAACTTTATACGCGCATTTAAGCACATCCACGTCAGAATGGGGGGAACTTACTTACATAGCACAATGGGAGGCTGACCTAGGAGAGGAGCTGGAGGGGGTGGATTGGCAGGAGATCTGGGAGGCTGCAGCTACATCCTCTATATGTGTCTCCATGCAGGAACAAGCTTATAAAACCATGTTCAGGTGGTACACCACCCCGGTGAAGATGTGTAGAATGCATAGGTTGTCTACGGACATGTGCTGGAGAGGTTGCGGTCACAAAGGTACATATTTGCACATGTGGTGGGAGTGCCCTGAGGCCCAGGAATTTTGGAAATGGGTGGCGGACTTGCTGAAGGATATCTTCGGCAGGGAGATTAAGCTGGACCCATGGGTGTTCCTTCTGGCCAGACCTCTAGAGGGATGGACCAGAACTGAGCAGAAACTGGTACACAAAATTAACCTGGCAGCAAGGCGGGCCTTGGCTCAGGTCTGGCTTCAACCTTCCGCCCCCCCGATCCAGGTAGTGCTACTGAAGATTAAAGATACATTCCTTATGGATAAACTCACAGCAAAGGTCAGGGGCACAATTGCCAAATTTAATAAAGTTTGGGCACCTTGGATGGACAGCGGTATGAGTGATTAGGGCGCAAGGGTCCTAGGCGTAGCCCTACAGACCCCTCCCTCTATGATTGGGTGCAAGACGGATGTAAACACGGTTTACCTCCCTTTAGAGGGCATATTGAGGTTCTCATTTGGCGGCCTCCGGGAGGCAGCAAGCTTTTTGGGGGCAGGGAGATTCGGGGCTACGTACGGCGCAATAGGTTTGGGGTTATTGGCGCTACTTTGCGAACTACAGGCGGAGGACATGCGACTACTATCCCCTCCCTTTCCCCCCCCCCCCCCTTCCCTGGTTTTCCCTTCCTGGCTCTTCATCCTATAATCTTTCCTGTTCCCGCTTTTCTATGTCTTTTCTGTCTTTCCTTCCTTTCCGTTTCTCTCTTTATTTCTTCTGAATGGCTGCATATTCTTTTTCTCCGCCACCTTGGCTTAGACCTCGTCCTGTCTAGACAGGGACGCTACTACAGGGAGCTTTTCTTGGAAATGTACGATTGCACTATTAGGCGTCCCAACAGGCGAGGCCGGGCAAAGTTTTTTCTATAGCCCGAAGGATATGTTACTACATATGTATAATATTCAATGTCATGTATATCACATGCTATAGCCATTCTAGTTCTTTTTGAGTTTTATATATATGAAAATGGAGGGACACCACGATCTCATGTGCAAGCCTCGTTACCAACCCGCCGATGACATCGACGAAGCTTCAAGAGACTTATAATGTACCTTATATGATGTGCCTTATGTTTCTATTGATTCCTGCATATGTTCAGGTGGCGTTATTTGTATCGATGTGTATTGTACATGTGGTGTTCAACCGTACCAAAAATAAAGAATTAAAAAAAAAAGAAAATGAATACTGGGAATTAGAAACTGAATCTAGGCTCAAAAATTAAAGACTAAAATATATAGTGATAAAATCATGCAAAAAGCCTAAACAGTTTTTACCACTAAGACAATGCAATGCTAACATAGGTATTTGCAACGAAAGTGTTAACGAAATATGAAAGGTGATAAAAATGTTAGTAAGAAAATTCTACAGAAGATTTTTTTACAGGACATGATTAGATGAAAACATAATACTTTCTGGATGTGGCAAATTATATAAAGCACTGAATAAAGATTCCACAATCTCTAATCAAAGTTTGTTTTCTCTTAATATGCTGCAATCTGTAGTCACAGAGGGTTTAATTACCATCCAAGAATATAAGTTGCTTTATAACGCTTCCTCAGAGGTACTGATATTTATCGTCTTCTTACGATCCACAAGTTGTAGGCTCCTGCACTCTAGGGAGACCAATTATTTCAGAAACTAATTCTTTCTCCTAATACTCACAACTTATTGATTATATTTTACTTAGCTATGTGACTAATTTGGAATGAACCCAATGAACTTATTAGTCAATGTTAAAATGTATTTCCTTTATTAATACAAAGTTAGGATTTCCCAATATGTTTGCTATTAATGCTGACTGCAAAAAACTTTGTCAGTGAGATACATATTAGACTTGTGCAGGAGAAAAAATGTTGGTTCTTTCGAAAACAACACTTTGACAGAATTTTTTTTTCATAGTTCAATATTCTCAAAAGGTGGAAAATATGCAATAAAAGAAAAAAATATAGTTCAGTAATTATGGTGTAAATGGATGGGGAGAGTAAAGAAATGCACTTACAGTATAAAGGGTTAGCAGCAGCTATACATTAGGCACCTAGGTGGTACAATACTCACATGGGGCTATCCTTTGTGGTCTTGTAGTCCAGTAGCAAGTGCACCAAAAGATATGAAAAATACAAGACAAATCCCAGTATAGTGTAGTATATTGAAGTATAGGGATAAAGTCAAATATACAAGTGGAAATGCACTCACAAATTATAGAGCCTCCGACTGGCTCCTAGAAAGCAGCATCAAGTGGTATAATTGCCACTTACAGATCTTGTTCGTTTATAGACCATTCTGTTGTGAATATATGCAGGCAAATCAAAAAATAAGAATACAGTGCTCAATGTTGATAATAAAACATTCAATACAATATTGGAGAGGCACTCACTGCCGTGTGGAAAAATATTGTGGTGTACTGCTAACCAAAGGTATATGTGGTCCAGCCACAAGGAAAATAAACAGGGTATGTCCAGCAGAGTTATACAATTAAACTGATATATTCACTCTTTAAAATAGATATAAGGGTGCAAGCAGCAGACAGGAGAAGGTCACCACCATATTTACTAATTACTTCAAATTAGTAAAGAAATGTAACAGGGAGTAGAGTTATTTAGAGTTTTATAGTTAAGGGTTAGTATTTTGAATTGACTCATATAAGGTACAAGAAGCCAATGTAAAGATTGACAGACGGGTGAAGTGTGAGAGGAGTCACAGGAGAGAAAAATCAGCATGGTGCCAACATTCATTACAAACTGTGGCAAGGCAGTACGGTTTCTGCAGAGATCAATTAGGAGAGAATTACAGCAATCCGTATAGAAACATAGACATAGAATGTGATGGCAGATAAGAACCATTCGGCCCATCTAGTCTGCCTAATTTTTTCTAAATACTTTCATTAGTCCCTGGCCTTATCTTATAGTTAGGATTGCCTTATGCATATGTCCCTGAGGTACCTCACTGGTGACAATCCCATGCTTCGAATATACTCCACTGAATACAACCCTCTGTTGCCTGTCACTCAGCCACTGCCTTTAGCCATTCAA